>NW_004567152.1:853376-875715 GCF_000260355.1 Condylura cristata | reverse complement strand
TCGAGTCCCGGCGGGGCGCCGGCCGAGGCCTGAATGCTGCCCGCCGGGGCCCCCTACGGGGGACGGGGCCGTGAGTTGACGTGGGCTCTGAGCCCTAGTACATCATGGAACTTTGATCTCGAAGAATGTAGCTTAGGATCCACGCCTGTGGCTCTTTGCGTGCTTTAAGATTGATGGATGAGAGTGATGTGCGGGGCTGGACCTAACTTCTGGGATGTGGGAGTTCTCTGGTTGAGGAGTTGCTTCCCGAGGGCGCCCCCTCTAGCTGGCCTACGGGTTGGGGCGGCCGAAGTGCTGGGGTGGGGGGTGGGGGTCGAGAGAGCCACTCTTGAAGGTACCTGATGGCCCTTGCCTCGGCTTAGCAGTGGCTTTAGGCCAGCGTCTCGGCCCTGGCAGCCCCTTGGCTGGAAGACGGTGGCTTTGTGCTTGTCGTCACTCAGTGAGATGTCACACTGGAGGAGTACTCAGCCCAGAGACCGGCCCGCGGAGGCAGCTGGAGTCCCCTGACGCCGCTTGTAGGAAGCGACGCCCTGGGCTGAGGCTGACGCGCTGCCCTGTGGCGATGTTGCTGCCCCGGAGCTTGGAAAGTGCCAGGCACCCAGGAGCGCCCCTGGTATGTGACGATTAAATACTTTAGAACTCCCCTAAGTGATGGGGAGTCAGAATCCTGGTAGCCATAGGTCCCAGAATAGTTTTCTCTCACCTTGTTTTTGGTATACCTCCTCCCATGAACTGTAACAAGAGTCAAAACCCCAAATACAAGGTCGACTTATCCCTCAGGCACAGGAGGCTAGGTGGTGGCACCCACAATGCTTTTAGCAGCCGGTGGCTTTTAAAGCCTGGGAGGAAAATGAACTTTCAGGTCAATGAAAACGTCACATATACATATATAAATACATTCATCCTTATACCAATGGAGTTGGAAAGTATGATTCTTAATTTCTTTATGGAGAAAGTGGCTCTTGAAGGCAGAAGTGACCAGCATCATCTCTTGAGTGTTCTCAGGCCTGGGTGTAGAGGCTGGCTTGGGAGAAGAACAGTGTGCCACCCTCCAGGGGCTTAGCCAAGCTCCCACCGCAAGACCCACTGCACCTCTTGGCTCTGTTAACTTGGTGGCATCTGCATGGCGTGTCTACCTCATAGGGAAGGCCCTGGAACCGTGTTCAACCTGGAGTTTCTCCACTGACCTTTCTCCAGATTCCCAGAGTACACCTGCTTGATCACTGTATTTGCTGTTCTCTGGGCAGTAGTGTGGCCTTGGTGGGAACTAGAGCAGGGCAACGGGTCTCCTGTTGAGTGTTGCTGTATGGACTCTTGAGGACCAGAGCCCATGAATTTGTGGGCTCTGGTGATTGTTTTTTTTTTTAGAAAACAGGTCTGTACATAAGATGTCATCCTGTTTGGGTTCCCAGTCCCTGTTTTTGTTCATCAGAGTTTCTGAATCTGGGGGGTGAAACCACACATCGTACCTGTTTTCTTTGGGGGTGCTTCTGGTTGCAGGCCTTAATCTGCGTGGACAATGGAAATGACTGATGTCCCTAACTTCTTTTCCTTTGTCAGTCTGTCCACATATTCTGTCAGAAAGCCAGCGGCAAGCAATTCAGCAAGTGCTCACTGCATGCCCATCACTGGGGATACTCAAAGAGAGTGGCTTTAGGTGTGGAAGAAGAGATTTGGTGTAAGTCAGTCTACTGTGTGTGGAGGCCCAAGGGCAAGTATCAGAGGTGGCCAGTTGTCTGTACCTGCGAAGCAGACCTCAGTTTAGGTCTGAGTTGGGTGGTTGCTCTGTTACAGGGAGCAAAGTTATCTTTTTAATTCCATAACTCCAGATCAGACTTTATAGTGACTCTGAGTGGTATCTTGAACTGTCCTGCAATATCTGTGACACTCCAGCTGAATCCCTGATTTTGATTTGGCAGTGAAGCTAGACCTTAATCTGGGTCATATGGTCTTGTGTGCTTGTGTGTCATCTGTGGTCTTCCGGAGAATACCAGGCAGGGATGAGCTGGCTTGCATTTATGAGGTTCAGAGAGGGAGCAGTTCAGGGAGGAGAGCTTCTCTGGTGTTCACCTGCTTTCTTTCTGTTGGATTCTTAGAACCAGACTTGTAAGGAGCGTACCAGCTAGAACCTGCTTAAAGGGAGAGAGAAAGGGCAGGCGGAGCCCTTCAGGATGTGTCAAACCACTTTGAGCTACTCTCTGATGCAGGGCAGGGCATGAGGTAACACTTGAGTGTCAAACTTACCTTCACCAGTTTCTTTTTAATGCAGCCCTTTCTTGGTTGATTGAGGATGTGTTACTTGCCATTCACTGGTATTTATAAATTTAATTCTCAGGTCGTACCTGTGAGGTAGATACTGTTACTGATCCTGTTTCACAGATGGGGAAACTGAAATCCTCATCAAGCTAAGTATACTGAGGTGAAATTTCATTGAGAAATCTGTTCTGCCCCCCATTGTGTACTCTTGGCTGGGGCTTTGCCCATTCCAGTGATACTGTCTGCTTAATCCTTTTTCTGTGCAGGGAATGCTGTCACGTGCTGATTCTGAAACTTTTTCTAGCTCCAGTTGCAAAAGAAAAGCATGTTGTAGTTTCAGTCACAGCTCTCCAGGCTAATAGAAATGTCCATCTTAAATTGCTGCTTTTTTGGAATGAGTGCTTTCTAGGTCCCTGACTTTAAAAAGTTTGAATTTGACCAGGCTGCCTGGTAAAGAATCAGGATTGGAAGCTCTCTTTCTTGTACAGTTGGGAAAACTGGCTGGGTGAGGTAAATGACTTGTATAAGGTCACACAGTTGGTGTGCAGCATAGCTGGGATTTGAAACAGTAGGCTGGCTGCTACTTCAGGACTTTTTCTTTGCCTTTAAGGAGCCTAGAGGGGCCTGCTGGCTGTGCTGAACTGGCACATTCTCAGCTGACAAGTGGCCACAGTACCTTCCCTCTGGATCAACACTTATCAAATAGGAAGAATATAACAAGTAGATATGTAGGCTTAAGCTCACAGAAAGATGGAAAGCCCTGTACCAAGTGCCTATTGAGTTTGGAATTCTTGCCAACACAGCCCACTACCCTGTAACACTATACCTGGCCTTGCTTGGCAGATTGGGTTTTGGGCTTAACCATTTCATTCATTTTAGTTGGAAAGTAGTTAGTAAATTCTCACACTCACGTATATGAGATAGTGCATATATAACATTATCTATATAAAGAAGCCTTTGGAGAAAAATAACTTCAAACTTAAAGTTATGAGAATAAATTACATGCATAGAATACCTGCATATCATCTACTGTTAGTATTTAGTACTGTTAGTATTTTACTTATTTCCATTATCCCTTCTATTTGTGTGCATTGGTACTTTGAGGTGTATGTGCACACGTGTTTTTTTTTTTCCTGACTCTCTTGCAAGTTGCAGTCTTCATGGCCTTTTACCCCTGAATAGTTGGCTCCTGGGAGATGAACAAGTGATGCGGTTACCCCATAACAAGCATTAACACCTGCTGTGTGCAGGCACTGTGTCACCACAGGATGGTCTTGAGGCCACAGAAGCACTGCAGTTGAAGCTCCAGATGGCACTTGGCAGCCAGTCAGTGCTTGTGTTTCAGTTGGTTCTGGTCTTAGGAATAAAGAAAGTGATGTTGTTGAACTCTGGCAAACACATCCACACCTTGTTGGTACTGTTAGGCGGTGCCTTTCCTACTCCTCAGGCCTGATAGCCCTGGCCTGCCGCCCTCCCTGGTCTGCAGCCCTCTCTAGTCTTACCTTTGGGGCCTCCCTGGGCAGTTCCACAGCACTGAATGCATTTGGCCTTTTAGTCGTGGGAGGATATGTAGTTGTTGCCCTCTGGTACAGGTGGTGTCTTAACATCTGTCCCTTTGCCTTTTTGATAGTTGGCACAGGAAAATACCTGGTAGTTTCTTGACTCTTAGAATGCATCAGTCACGGGCCCTTCCTGGTGGCGCAGCAGGCTAAAGCACAGCACTAAGAAGCTAAAGCCACTTCAGCATGAGTTCAATCCCCACCCAGGAGGTGACCCACACGGCGTGGCAGACCTCTCCTGGCCCACCCCCTGCTCCCCTCAGCAGTGTACCTCTTCTATCTGCCTGTTCTGCTCCCCACTCTGTCTCTGGTGAATCCTCTCACTGCTCCTGCACCTCTGGCCTGTACCCCAGTTCTGTATGCACAAATAAATTAATCTTAAAAAAAAAAAAAGAATGCATCAGTGCATCAGTCACAACATTGAGGACCTAGTACATCGCAAAGCTCTGATTCAGTGTTTTCCCTTGATGGGCTGCTGGATTGTTACCTCATCACATCCTTTTGAGTTTGGGGTGCTGTGGGAACTGGCAGCCGCTCCTTTCAGTCTTCAGAACAGATTGGTAATCCCAAGAACTCAGTTTAGGGCCAACATTTAGCCAAGCAGAGTGATGGGTAGGCTCACTGTATGGTTATTAAGTGATGTTTATGTTTCTGGCACAGCTTGGGATGTTTTAGTCATTCTTCAAGATGAACTGTATGTGTTGTCATTGTGGACATGGCTGGCCTTAACAGAGCAATTCCAAGCTGGAGGGTAAACATCCCATGGTTTGTGATTGATATGCAGTGGCCCAAAGATGTAGAGTGCTGGGACATTGGGGCATTGACACAGTCTCAATGAGGAAAACCGAGGTCTTGCTTTGCTTCTTACGGAGTTGTTTGTAACAGGAGGAACTGAGTTAGATCACGGTGAGGCTAGTATGATGGTGAAGATGCCCCCCAAGCCACACTGCCTGGGATCAAATCCTGCTCTGTTGTCCCTCATGTGGCTTCTCTGTGTCTCAGTTTCCTTCTGTGTAACACAACATAATAGAGTTGATTTTGTAGAGATGTTGTGAGAATTAAATAGGTAGGTATAAAGTTCTAAAAAAGCAACTGATATAAAGCAAATGTTTCATAGGCCATTGTTAATGTTGTTCATGAATGGACTTCAGAGAATGTGGGAACACCCCAGAAACTCAGACTCTGTGTGTGTGTGTGTGTGTGTGTATGCATGTATTCATGTTCAGACTCTTAGGCAGAAGTTCCTTACCTGAATGCAGCAAGCATGATGGCTTTGGGCAGTGTCTAATACACAGTGAATGCTCAATGAATCTGGCCCTTCTGATGATCAGAGAAGAGGCAGTGTGTCGCTTGCTGAGAGCCCCCAAGGCAGCCGCAGCACTTTGGACAGGGCTAGGATTGTTCATACTGACATGTTTTGCTCTTTTATCCTGTTCATGCTATGTTCCTTGGGCCTGGTCTGGCACAGAGTGGGCACTCTGAAATCAGTTATTGAACAGATACACAAATGGCTATTTATGTTTTGACATAAAGAGCAGCAGCTCCCTTAGCCAGCAGACCTTGCAGCTGCCCCTGGCGGGGGAGGCAAGGAAGAGGGCCCTGGCTGCCTGCAGTAATGCCTTTGGAGGACCTACAAAGCCAGCTGGCCTGGACCTCACACGCAGGCGAGCTTGCTCCTCTGACCTGGAGCTGGGCTTCTCACAAATGTCAATCCTTGCTGAAGTTCACTCACCCATCAGCCTGGGTTGGGAGGGGCTGAGGGAACCTCTGAGGTATGTGGACCAGGCTCCCTCTCTGCTGGACTTGCCTGGCAATGAACTGTATGAACAGGACTTCTTCTTGCACAAGGATGTGACCCAAGCTTTCGTGGGCCACCATATGACAGCCTTGCTTGTTGCTGGTGGATGCTGATTTGCATGCATTCACCTGTGACCTTCTCTTCTTTGCCTGATGTGGCCCTCCTTTCAGTTAGCTTGGGCTGGTCGCTGACCTTAGTGCCGCTGCCCTCCTTTGGTCCCTCTCTTTGGCTGGCTTCCAGATCTCTGGCAGCCAGCCATCAGCTTGTCACCTGTCTGCCTTCAGCTGTTGTCTGTGCTGTGCTAGCTGGGACAGAGCTGAAAGCAGAGCCTTGGTGTGTGTGCTGTCTGAAAGTGCCTTCAGTTCACCCTTTGCTCCCACCTTGTCTTGGGAGTCTTGTCCCCTGGAGGGATCTGTCCTTAGCTAAATTTATCACTATAAGAGAACTGCTTGGGGGCTGCTAAGGGCACTAGACAAAGGACAGCAGTGTCCTAAGGGTCAGCTGGCAGTTGTGAGTTTTCAGGATTTGCCAATGCACTTCATTTGGCAACAGGTCTCATGATTCAGAAGCAATTTGAGTGCCACTGGCTACCTTTGATGATCCCGGGCAGGTTAGTGTACCTACCCAGCTTGGTAGTCTTATACTTGAGAATGGGAGAACTTGCAAGTACCTGGCAGCAGTGAGGCTTATTTGGGGCTCAGGCAGTCTTTTGTGAAGGATGCTGTACAGATGGTGGTGAACCATGGTGGAAGCTCCTAACAGTCTGGGAAAATGTTGTTGTTTTTTTCCTCCCACATTTACAAATATGCATACTCAGACTATTTTACATAAATGTGATTATACTCTTTATATTTTACACTTGTTGATAGTGTTTTGGATATCTTTGTAGGTCAGTAAATATAGCGTTACCTCATTCTTACTTTCTTTCTCCCCCAAGTCTTTGTGAGAACTGTTCTTAGTCTTACTTTGTTTTGACTGTGGGGCCTGGTTGTGGGGGGAGACCTCATCTAAAGTTTCCATCAACCAGAAGCTGTCCATGTGTGAGACAGATGCATGGCTGTTAGGCTGGTGGAACAATTAATACTTTCACCTGGCCATCCCAGATGCTCATGGTTTTGTAGATAAAGTCTAAGCCTGTCTCTGCTACAACTCCAGGTTGGAGTTTATGCTTAAACCCAAATTTGTTTATCTAGATGGCATTATTTCACCAAGGATAATTTAGAATTAAAGAAGTCATTTTTGGCGATCTTTGACATGAACAAAATTATTTGGTTGGGAGATATCTTAAGGGCAAAATGGGACCAAATCCCAAGATCCAATGGTCTGCATTATTTTATATACATATAATAGTTTATTTTTACATCATTTTGTACATTTTTTTTTCATCTCAATTGTAATCCCCATGGGTTTCCCATCACCAAGTCACCATAGTCCTGTGCACTTCCCTCCTCTCCTGCCCCCCCCTTTTGATCCCATTCCCCAGGTCTGCATTTTTTTAATGGTAGGAGGAAGTCCTAACTCCAAAAAGAATTATGATTTCAAAATAGTTTCCTTTGGTAGCGGGATACCTCAGTCTTTAAACAACATACTACATACTACTTTGGAAATATTTTCATACCTAGAGAATAGTTACTAGAGTAGAACTTTGAATTTTGCTTTGTAGTTGATCTAAACTCACCAGTTGCTAACATTTGACTCAGCAGACATAAGTCTACCCTTGGTTTTTCTCTCAATCTACAAATATGTAGGCTATTTTGTTTTTACAGAACTGCTCAAAGTTGAGCTGCCAGTCATCATGACCCTATGTTTACATTTCTCAGATTATATTTCCTAAGAATAAGGCCATTCTCCCTCCCTGGTGGTGCAGCGGGTTAAAGCACAGCACTAAGAAGCTAAAGCCACTTCATCATGAGTTCGATCCCTGCCCGCGTGGAAGGTGACCCACGTGGCGTGGCAGACCTCTCCTGACCTGCCCACTGCTCCCCTCAGCAGTGTACTTCTCAGTCGGCCTGTTCTGCTCTCCACTCTGTCTCTGGTGATTCCTCTCACTGCCTCTGCACCTCCGGCCTGTACCCCAGTTCTGCATACATAAATGAATAAATCTTTAAAAAAAAAAGATTAAGGCCATTCTCTTAAAAGTACCTTATGGTTATAAAATTTTAACAGTTTAACATTGATGTAGGATTATCCATATTCCATTTTGCCAGTTGTCCCATTTACAGCATTTTTTTCCCCCCAAGCCAGGCTCCAGTCTGGGATCATGTGTTACATTTAGTTGCTCTGGGGTTTGATCTCTTCAGCTCTGACATAGTTCCCGCTCTGTGTTTTTCATGGCATGGGCTTTGTAAAGATTACAGGCCACTCATTTTATAGAATATTCCTCAGTTTGCTTCATATGATCACATTCAGTGGAGTGATGCCTCAGGATGTTGGTTCTTCCTCAGTGCTCCATAAGGAGGCTCCACCCATCAGTTTATCCCACGAACTGTGTTGTACTTTGGCCGTGGCCATGTGATTGGCTTTTTGTGAGCGGCTGGAAAGCTGGCTTTCCCCTTAGTGATTGGGAGGTACTTAGTAGGAGACAGACACTTTATCCAGTGGTCTTAAATATCTTGCCTGAGTTAGTGATTTTGTTTTGTTCTGTTTTTTGTTTTTTGTTTTTTTTTTTAAAGATTTATTTACTGGGGTACGAGCCAGAAATGCAGAGGGTGAGAGGATTCACCAGAGACAGAGTGGGGAGCAGAATAGGCAGGTCAACGAAGTACACCGCTGAGGGGAGCAGCGGACAGGTCAGGAGAGGTCTGCCACACCATGTGGTCACCTCCGGGGCAGGTGGGGATAGAACTCATGTTGAAGTGGCTTTAGCTTCTTAGTGCTGTGCTTTAACCTGCCGCGCCACCAGGGAGGGCCCCTTGTTCTGTTTTAATAGTAGTCTTCTGTACAAAAGAGCTTTCTCTTTTTTTTTTTTTTCCTTAATATTCTGGACTTACATATTCTTCATCTTATTCAGTGTCTTAGAGATACATTCATTTTGATACGTATATTGTATTTGGGCCAGTGAAAACCCTTCAGCCTGGCTTCTGCATCCCTATCCATTTTGAACATTACTTAATACCAGACTCATCGTGTATCTTTCTTTCTCCAGCCCTGGTTTCTTTTAGTGGGAGATGGTTTTAGAAACCTCATTTGGTGTTCTGGGGTGCTGCTGCTACTAGACTCTTTCAGTCTAGCTGGTATGTGCATATGACTGTTCATCCATGTGTATGCGTGTGTCTCTGTATATGAGTTCACACTGTTTATTTCAGTCCAGCATCACAGAATCATGCTGACTTCCACCAACAGAAATTGTACTCATTTGGCTAATCCTGTCTCCCCACAAAATAGTCTTAGAAGTGCTAAACCCATTGCCACTTCAAAAGCAGATTGACTGAGTGGAGTTTGATCTCTTTTCCCAGATTAAACAAGAATCAGATACGAACACAAGTGGAACAAGTGTTTTTTGTCTTTAGACTGACTAATGGTATATATTCAGAGTACTGGATCCAAAGCTACTTGGATTAATCCTCTTCTCTTTCTTTAAAGATTAATTTATTTGTGCATACAGAACTGGGGTACAGGCCAGAGGTGCAGGAGCAGTGAGAGGATTCACCAGAGACAGAGTGGGGAACAGAACAGGCAGATCAACGAGGTACACTGCTGAGAGGAGCAGTGGGCGAATCAGGAGAGGTCTGTCGCACCGTGTGGATCACCTTCAGGGCTGGGGATCGAACTTGCACTAAAGTGGCTGTGGTGAACTTGCAGTGCTGTATCCTAACCCGTTGCGCCACCAGGGAGGGCCAGTCCTCTTCTTTTTCACATGTTTGCTTAGGCTCAAAACTGTGTTGATTCGAAACCAATTAATTATTCAATAATTAATTGGAAGGTATTTACTGTGATCTCATTGTTATAATATGTTTCTATATCAATGCACTGGTTAAGAAGGAAGCATCTGTCTCTCATATAGGATGTATTTTCCTGGGTAAATTAAAAAATCAGTTTTAAGAATAGTTATAGTTTCAACATATCAGTTTTTATTACTATGTATAGCAATTTGCTTAAATTTTCCTCCTAACTTCTCTTCAGAGATATGAAGAGAATTATGTGTCGCGTAAAATCACCACTCACCATCAGTAAAAAAAGAGGCCAATTGGAATTTGTAACAATTGGGCCCTCCCTGGTGGTGCAGCAGATTAAATCACAGCACTATGGAGCTGTCAAGCCATTCCCGAGGGGGGCAGTTACACACATGGTGTGGCAGACCTCCCCTGTCCTTCCCCCATCAGCAGTGTGTTTTAGTAGATCTATCTGTTCTGTCCCCACTGTGTCTCTGGTGGGTCCTCTCACCTCCCGCATCTCTGGCCTGTACCCCAGTTCTGTATTATAAATCAATCAGTTCTGTATTATAAATCAATCTTTTTTTAAAAAAATAATTTATAACAGTTATATCCATTTGTTTTAACATCAATAAATTCAGTTTTATTTTGTTAATGACCTTAAAATCTCTTGGAGTGTACTGGAAATGTGACTCTGTAGTTCGGGATCCAGGATTGGTTCTTAAATCAGATAAGAACACTAGTGGAAAAGTTGGTAAGTAGTTGGACCAAGTGCACTGGCAGTGGAAGAGACCAGCACTAGGGGAAACTGGGTGAGGGGCGCAGGGCAATTTCTGTAAACGTAAAATTATCCCAGACTTAAAAGGTTATTAAAAAATGATTCTGCGGGGCCCTTCCTGGTGGCGCAGCGGGTTAAAGCACAGCACTGAGAAGCTAACGCCACTTCCGCATGAGTTTGAATCCCGCCTGCCCCAGAGGTGACCACATGGCGTGGCAGACCTCTCCTGACCCGCCCGCTACTCCCCTCAGCAGGGTACTTCGTCGATCTGCCTGTTCTGCTCCCCACTCTGTCTCTGGTGAAGCCTCTCACCGCCCCTGAGCCTGTGGCCTATACCCCAGTTCTATATAAAATAAATAAATCTTTAAAAAAAAAAAAAGATTCTGCGATACTTGAATACTTCACAGTGAACATATTTTACTGTGAGTCCTAAGTCTATATTATCTAGTTTAGTCATTTATAGTGATTTTGGCAAATCATTTTTTTTATTTCAGTTTCTTCCTCAAGGAAGTAAATGGAGAGCTTAGATATCCAGGGGTCATTTGGGCTCATATTTGTTCAGTAAGCTCCTAGTTACAGCACCCATCATCACCTTGTGCATTTTCTGTGCCTGTGACCTGTGTCTTGCTCTGAGAGTCTGGAGGTGGGGAGGGAAGGGGAGTCAGACTTGGAGGGGGTTGCTTCACTTGGAGTTTGGGCACATCCTTTACCTGATAGCCCTGTTTGAAGGGGGTTGGTGGGAGGATGAAGCAGGTGGAGGTCTGTTTTAGAGACTAAGATGCTGAGACCCAGCAAAGATGATTCGCTTGCCTGGTGGCACCACTTGGCTTGTAAGTAAAATTAACACAAGCCAAAAACTCAGGACTGCTGTCTTGAGCCATGTGTTCTGCCTCTTGCACCATTGCATCATGAGTCCAGAATAAGAAGGAAAAGCTGCGTGGCTCTACAGAGCTAGTGCCTACCTGTGGAGGGGGGACGCTTTCTCACAGATCATGGTTTCTCCCTGTTTGTATGGATATTGGTCATCTACTTGTGTGGGTATTGGTCTGTCACAGTTCTTTCGACCTGGCAGACCAGTTCAGGGAGTTAGTATTTTACTATCATCTCCTGTTGACCTAATCAACCTATACATTTTGAGAAGCTTGGGTGTTAATAATCTTACCTATTTCCTCCTTATGAGTTTCGAACCATATGAGTTTAAGAATCATTAATAAAAGTTGTCCCCCAAAAAGTATTTTAAAAGGATTTCATATAACTGTAAAATAGATACTTGCAAAAAAAGATAATCGTGAAAATCATTCTACTTATAATAAAACCTTGTTAAAAATTTTATCTAGATGTTGTATATTTCTTCTTTATGATTGTGAGATGATACCCTTTTTATAGAACACCAATATTCATAACAAGTTTATTTTGCAGATGAAGACGCACAGCTGCCCAAGGTTACATAGCTCATAGGTGGTGGAGTGTATTTGGGCAACCTAGCACACACTTTCTGACAGCTTCAGGAGCCATTTCATAGCTTCAGTAGGTATTTGTTCATGCTCAGCTCTCTTGCTCTCTGCCTTTCTGCTCCTTCTGCCTTTTCTGTCTAACATAGCCTGGACAGGTGCCACAGCACGTAACATCATATTAAACTCCTTACTGCTGCTGCTACTGTGTCCTTTGACTGCCTTTCAGGTAGCCTCACCTGGGCCTCTCATTCCTACTGGCCTAGTCCTGCCATCTGGGCTTCAGTTCTTAACTGGTGCTTTAGTTGCAGTCAGCAACACCCCCATGCTACATCATCCCCCATTTCTGAGCATCATGTACTATGCAATAGCTTAGTGAGCCTTAACTATAACCCCCTTTAAAAAAAAATTATTTATGCATACAGAATTTGTGTATAGGCCAGAGGTGCAGGGGCGGTGAGAGGCTTCACCAGAGACAGACTGGGGAGCCGGACAGGCAGATCAACGAAGCACACTGCTGAGGGGAGCGGTGGGCAGGTCAGGAGAGGTGTGCTGTGCCATGTGGATCACCTCCTGGGCCAGAGATCGAACTTGCACTGAAGTGGCTGTGGCCAGCTTGCAGTGCTGTGTCCTAACCTGTTGTGCCACCAGGGATGGCCCAGTACTTGTATTTTTTTTTTTTTTAAGATTTATTTATTTATACAGAATCGGGGTACAGGCCAGAGATGCGGAGGGTGAGAGGATTCACCAGAGACAGAGTGGGGAGCAGAACAGGCAGATGACGAAGTACACTGCTGAGGGGAGAAGGGGGTGGGCCAGGAGAGGTCTGCCACGCCATATGGATCTCCTCCGGGGCAGGCGGGGATCAAACTCATGCAGAAGTGGCTTAAGCTTCTTAGTGCTGTGCTTTAACCTGCTGCGCCACCAGGGAGGGCCCCCAGTACTTGTATTTTTATGACTGGTTTATTTCACTTTGCATAATGTCTTAGAGGCCCATCATGTTGTAACATATGACAGAATTTTCTTTTTCTTTTTCTCTTTTTGATGGAATAAATAGATGAAATATACCATATTTTCCTTATTCATTTATCTATAATGGTGGTTTAAATTGCTTCTACGAACTCTTAGCTGTTGTGAACTGTGCTGCATTGAGTATGGATGTGCATATAACTCTTTGAGGTCCTGTTTTCATTTCTTTTGGTTACATACCCAGAAGTGGGATTGCTAGATCATATGGTAATTCAGTTATTATTTTTTGAGGAATCTCCAAGCTGTTTTCCATAGTGACCACTTTACAGTCCCACCAATTGTGCATAAAGTTCCAGTTTCTCCCTGTTCTCACCAACGCTAGTTATTTTTTTTTTCTTTTTGGCAGTGAGCATCCTAATGTGTTTGAGGTGGTATCTAATTGTGATTTTGACTTATATTTCCCTGATGACAGTGATAATGATCCCCTTTTCATATTTTTATTGGTCATTTGTATATTTTCTTTGGGAAGATGTTTATTTTTGGTCTTTACTGACTTTAAAATTGTATTATTTGTATTTTTTTGTTAATTGGATTCTATTTTGTATTTAGTTATTTGTGTATTCTAGAAGCTAATCCTGTAATCAAATATGATTTGCAAGTATTTTTTCATTCTTTCCACTCTTGTTTCTTTTAAGTTTGATATAGTCCCCTCTCTGACTTTGTTGCCCAGGCTTTTAATGTCATATCTCAGGAGTCATTGCTAAATCCTGTGGCATGAACCTTTTTTCCTATGTTTTCTCAGGAGTTTTATAGTGTAATACAGCTATGCCTTATATAATTTTGGGTTAATTTTTGTATGTGGCATAAGGGGAGGCCCTTAACGTTTTCCCCACTTTCCCAGCATTATTAGTTGAAGAGACTGTCATTTTCCCATTGTGTAGCCATGGTGTCCTTGTCAAAGAACATGTGACCATGTAAATGAGGTTTTATTTTAAACTTACTATTTTGTTTCATTAGCTTGTGTCTTTTTGCCAGTACCACTCTATTTTGACTACTGTAGCCTTATAATGTATTTTGAAATCAGAAAGTGCAAGGCTTTTAGCTTTGTTTTTCTTTCTAAGATTTGTTTTGGTTATTCAGGACCCTTTTAAGAGTCTGTGTTAGTTTTAAAATGGATTTGTCTATCTTAGCAATAAATATTGGCATTTTGATAGAAAGTATATGGAATCTTAAGGATTGCTTGGTTAGTATTGACACTGGTGTTCTGAAGTCTTCTAGTTTATGAACATGAGATAACCTTTCTATTTGTGTCTTCTTTAACTTTGGCATTGTTTTGTAGCTTTCAGTGTACAAGTCTTTCATCTCCTTGGTTAAGTTTACTCATAAGGATTTTATTTTTTGATGGTATTATAAATGGAATAGCTTAATTTTCTTTTTGAGTTGTAGATTGTTAGTGTGTAGAAACACAACTGATTTTTGTGTGTTGATTTTATGTTCTGAAATTTTGCTGATTAGTTCTAACAGGTGTGAGAGTGTGAAATCTTCAGACGTTACATATCTAAGATGTCATCTGCAAACAAAGGTGACTTACCTGTTTTCTAATTTGGGTACTTTTACTTCTTCTTCTTGCCATATTGTCCTAGCTAGAACTACTAATACTGTGTTAAATAGAATACAATTTAACTTTATAAGTACTGCCAGATATTTTTTCAAAGCAGCTGGGCTATTTTACATGTCCATCAGTATTTTATTTTGCAAAAATTCCACTTGTGCCACAAACTTGGCAACACTTGGTATTGTTAGATTTAAAATTTAGCAAGTCTGTTATGTAGTGGGACCCTTATGTGGTTTCATTGCAATTCCTGTGAGTGATGTTAGGTACTTTTGTATGTACTAGACATTCATATGAGAAATATTTCAATTCTCTTGTCCATTTGTATGAGGATGTTTGTCTTTGTCTATCCTTATTAAATTGGAGTTCTTTGAATATTACAGATAAAGTTTCTTAGATATGTTGCAAATATTTCTCTCAGTTGAGGACTTACCCATTCATTTGCTTAACCGTTCTTTTATAAAAGTATCTTTTCTTTATTAACTTAGTGCACTAAAGTTTACTTATCATTTTTTGAGCTTTGATAAATGTGTATTGTCATGTAACCCATACTACACTCAAGATGCAAGACACAATTTCTTCACTCCCCAAATCTCATATACTGATAATTGAAGTCAGCATCAGTACCTCTCTGTACTTTTAGGTTCCCCATTTGGCAACCAGGACTTTTAGGTCCTGTTAAAATTTTTTTTTAAATTGAGGTGCCACTGGCTTATAATACTGTTTTTTTTTTTTTTTTTTTAAACTTAATCCAGAAAGGGGACAAGTTTGCGTGGATGATTTCCCTTTTCTCCACATCTTCACCAACACTTTTGTGTCTGGTCTTTTTGATGTGTGCCTTTCTTACAGATGTAAGGTGGTATCTCACTGTGATTGTGATTTGCATTTTCCTGATGATAAGTGATAATGAGCATTTTTTCATGGACCTTTTAACCATCTGTATGTCTTTGAAGAAGTGTCTATATAACTCTTCTATGCATTTATTTATTGTTTTGTTCTCTTGTTGAGTTGTACAAATTAGTAGATTTTGTATATTAGCGTCTTGTCGGATGGATGAGATGCAGTTATCTTCCCCCCATTAGGTAAGATGTCTTTTCATTTTAATAATAGCTTATTTCTGTGCAGGACTTACTAGTTTGAGTTCCATTTGTTTAATTTTGCTTTTATTTCTTTACCGTTAGAAACAAGTTTCCAAAGACATCACTGAAGCCAATGTCATGGAATATTTTGCCTATGTCTTTTTCTGTGTATTTTATTAAATCTTTTATTTTGAGTTACTTGTGCATTCATGTGTGGTTGTAAAAATAATGCAGAAATGCTGTGTACTTTTTACTCAGTGTTCCCCAGTAGTGAGCACACCTCACTAGAGGTGTGTGCGTATGTTGATTATTGTATCATAACCAGGACAATGCAGTCAATATGGTCAAGATTCAGAACATTCCCATCATTACAAATAAATATTCTTCTTGCTCTCCAGCCTAGTAAAGGCACTTCGAAGTCCATCTCTTGCCCTTTAGGTTTCTCAGACAGGAGCCAACAATACTGTATGTTTTAGGAGTATAGGTTCACATCTCTTAAAATGGCAACTGGCAGTCTTTTATGTAGCCTAGTTTTAACATTTTTTCTTGCTTACCTTGTACTTTTGTTGCATGTAAGCATTCTCTGCCTAACCCAGGTTCAGAAAGATTTTCCTACATGTTGTCTGCTATAATAGGCTTTTGCACTTAAGTCTTTGATATGTTTTGAATTAATTTTTATATCTGATAAGAGGAATAGTTTGAGGTTTACTGCTTATTGAGAGATCATTTCTCCATTGAATTGATAATTTGCACTTTGTCAAAAATCAATTGATTATACTTGTGTGGGTTTATTTCTAGGTTCAGTATTCTGTCCCATTAATCTGTATTTATGGAACTTTTGATTAAAGGAGTTTATAAGTTTGAAGAAGTCCAATTTGTCAACTTTTTCCTTTATTCTTATACTTTCTGTTTTTGTTCAAAATCTTGTCTGCCCCAAGGTTGTAAAGATCTCCTGCTTCCTGTCTAAGATGTTGAGCTCTGTAAGGGCAGTGACTTAGTATATGATTCTGTACTTCACACTTGCAGCCAGCACAGAACCTGGCCCCTGTGAGACTAGTCTGTGTTTGTTTGAAGGAGCTATTTTTTTTATTTAGGATTTAAATATAATAACATATTTAAGGCACTGATACACTGCCTGGCATATGCAAAATGAATATTTAAGACTGATTTTCTATAGCTATTGTTTCTCAAGATGAATTGAGTGTCTCACTATGGTAGTCATCAAAATGTGTGAGAGCTGAAAATGCTGTTATATCCACTTTGAGATGGCTGTTACTGTTGTTCTGCCCTCCCTCTTGCCATGGTCTTATTCCCAAGTATATACCGCTCTTTCCCTCGTTAATCAAATTCGCATAAGGTATGAACTGATTGCAGGCTGCTCTTCTCTTGAAGTGTTGTTCGTTTAATTGAAATGCTTCACAAACCTGCCTCTCCTTTCTTTCATTTTTTTTCAGCCACCTCATCTTCCCTAGTACCTCCTCCTCTTCTAGAATAAGTTATTTTAAGCAGGGGCTTTCTCCACTAAGCAGCAGCAGGAGGGCTGGGCTTTGCAGCTGAGCAGGTATTCTAGTTGTCCAGTTTTTGAGGATAGAAGTTAGCAGGTGATGATTTCTACATCTCCTGGTTGTAGAAAATGCTTGTTATTCATGAGAAATAAACACTAAAAATTTGGGCCTTGTCACTTTGTTCTGCTGTGGCATTCTTCAGCATCAGCCTTGTGACTCTTTCCCAGATTTGAGACAGTGACTGACCCTGTTCCTGAGATCGGTAGCCTTGCTCCGTCTGCTGGCACAGCAGAGCAGTCATCTACTTGTCACCGCCTGGCAGGTGGGTATGGGCGTGGGATGCGAATGGGGAGAGATGATCTCCTTTCCCACGTAGAGGGCTGACTGAGGGTGGAGAGATAGCTCACTGATTTTCCTCACGCTCCAGGGATGATTTGGAAATGAGGCTTGTGGTCACAGTGACTGGGGAGCTACTGGCATCTGGGTTGGGGAGCAGGGGGCACATTTCAAAAGCACAGCAGGAATGTTTTCGTTTTTAACAGCATTTTGGTTCCTTCCTGGCTCTGAAGATCCCTGTCAGTTAGGAAGTCTTGGTCCTTTGAGGTCTTTGTGTGGCCAGCCTCCCTGGGTGCACTGAAAATGAAGATTTTGGACCCGGTCCTCTGAGAGAGGATGAGTTAGTCATATCCCAAGTCAGAACTCATGCAGGGCATGCTGAAGATGAACCTGGGTAAAAGAGTACCTGGCTTCTGGCTTCCATTCCAAGTAGGAACAGGTGGGTCAGCCTTTCTGTGAAGTGTGCTGGCACAATGAGGTAGGTATTCAATAAATACAAGTCTCTGGCCTGCCTTCAAATTTTACTAATAAAACTTCTAGTCCTTTAGTTTTCTATGACCTACACGTCTATGGGCCCTTAGGCCTTGTATTTGAGAATCTTGGGGCCAGCCTGCCTCTCAGCTCCTTGACAGATGTGAAAGCCCTTTTGCTGTTGCCCTGACACCTGCTAGAGCACAGGGACGGACACCCAGGCCTCCAGTTAGCAGCAGCCCTCTCTGGGCTTCACTGCTGGGAACTAGCAGAAGGCCATGCTGTGAAAGCCCCTGGTCCCATCTCCCATTAGCCCTTCCCTGTGGGGTTCCTCTGAGAGAATCTGCCTAAGGATGATTCAGATGCAAGTGTTGTTTTAGTGGAGTTGTCTTTGGACATCGTGACTACCCTGAATGTCAGGATGGCATGGCAGGACAGGCAAATGTCACCATATTCCATAGATGAAGGAATAAAGTTTGGCAAGGCTGAGGGGGTGTCATGTCACATCTTCACTGCAGTCTGGCAACTAAGATCTGCTGGTTCAGATCCCTTGGGAAAGGTCTATGGGACCTCTTTCAAAGCTGATCACCTCGTCCATGGTGCTGGGTAGATTTTGGGGCAGGGAGCTTAAAGTGACAACCACTGGGGAGAAGAGTGAGAGGGGCTCTAGGCACTTCTGAGCCAGGGGTCCTAAGAACCTGAGGTGTTGGGGCAATGCTGGAGATTGTCCAGTGCCTCATTCAAGGGCACATGGCACTGAGAACACTATAGAAGGCAGGGAGTTTGGTGTGGAATATTCCCCCATGGACTGCTGCAAATGCCTAGTAGCGCGTTTCCTTACCCCCTGATTCTACCCTCTAGGACCATTGCCTGTCCTGCTGTAGCTGGTGTTCTGATGAAGCTCTCCTTTACTGCCAACAGTAGCCATCCGTGGAGCCAAGTGCATCTCTTGGAGCCATCTGGTTCTGAAGTACCTTTTATTCTTCTTTCTTGTTGGGCTTTGACTAAGCTGAGGACTGCTTTCCAGGGCATAGCCTTATTCCACTTATCCAGACTGGGACCTTGGCCTTAGGCATTCATGGTCTTTGTGTCCATTCTGAGGCCTTGTTTATGTCCCTATTTTTACCTTACCTCAGACACAGAAAGCCCACTTAGCAGGGATGCCTGCCCTTTATTTTGTATTTAAGCTATTTATGTTGATGGTGGTCACTCCCTTCTTGAAATGCCCAGAAAATAGATGACTGACCCAACTTGAAGTGGTCAAGTTTTTTTTTTGCTGGAGGTATTTTTAAGTAGGAGGTAGGAAAAGCATTACTAGGCATTTACTAATGAAACCACTAGCCCAATGATGCTGGACAGGACTCAGGAGCTCATGGGAGCTATTCTACAGCTGTCACAGTTACTTGGGCAGCAGGGTCCAGCCAGCCCTTATTTTCAGATCCTCTCTCCTTTGCTGCTGGTTTTGAGTGTGGTGCTGGGTAAATGTCCCTGTCCAGTATTGCCTGTGTAGAGGCAGAACGAGAATCCATGGAAAGCTGCTGGGAAGCAGCTGTCAGTGCACTGTGAGGGGAACATTTGAGCACGGTGGTGGAGGCTGCACTGTCCGCCTGGGAGGGGGCTTGGGGAGGCAGGACCCTCCTTGTCTCTGGTGGGCACCACGGCCAGGCATGGAGTACTGGGCCTAAGTATCTCAGTCCATTGATAGAGACCACCAGGGGGTGTTGTGAGCAGGGGAAGTGATGGAGTAGAATTTGCTATTGCATTTCTTTCCTGATAAGTTTTTGATTTCCTGGGCCGTGTGACCCCCGCCACCTGTGTTTCCATGCTGTCTTCCCTTCTTTGTGGAAAAATCAACTCCATACAGTTTTGGCAGCATACTAAATTTCACTCAGTAATTTGAGACAGCTCAGTTCACATGCTTTGAAACGAGTCCAAGGCTTGCCAACAAAGAGATTAATTTTAGAGAAGAATCTGTATTGCAGGGACTTTTAAATTTCTACAAGGTATGTGTCCTTTATTACACATTGAACCTTTTAAAGCAGTAGTGTCCTAGTGCCACCGGGGCTTGTGGGTTTTCTTAGAGAACACAGTGCACTTCTAGAGGCTACTTGACTTGTAGTTGGTGGCTAACGGGACATGTGCCTGGGATTTTCTTTTTCAAAAGATTTTTTTTTAAAGATGTATTTATTTATGCATACAAAGTTGGGGTACAGGCCAGTTCAGGGGTGGTGAGAGGGTTCACTGGAGATAGAGTGGGGAGCAGAACAGGCCGACTGACAAAGTACACTGCTGAGGGGAGCAGCGGGCGGGTCAGAAGAGGTCTGCTGCGCCATGTGGGTCACCTCTGGGGCAGGGATTGAACTCATGCTAAAGTGGCTTTAGCTTCTTAGTGCTGTGCTTTAACCAGCTGTGCCACCGTGGAGGGCCCTCAAAGGACTTTTTTTTTAATTGTGGTGAAATACATATGGCATAAAACTGACAAACATTTAAGTATATGCTTCAGTAACAGTAAGCACACTGACAGTGTTATACAAGTATCACCACTACCCATTTCTGGAACTTTTTGATCTTCCCAAATTGAAATTCTCAATTAAGTAGTAATTCCCTATACTCCCCTCCCCTCCTACTCCCTCGTAACTTCTGTTCCACTTTCTGTCTCTAAATTGACTCATCTAGGTACTTCATATAAGTGGAATCCTACACTGTCCTTTTGTGTCTGGCTTAGCGTTTTCTTTCTTTTGAACACTCCATTGTGTGGAGAACACTGTGTTATGTTTACACATTCATCTGTTGATAGACACCAGGGTGTTTCTGCCTTTTGACTATTGTTAATAATGCTGTTATAAACCTTAGCGTATAGAGATACCTCCTTTCAGCTCTTTCAAATATGTAGCTAGGAAAGGAACCTTCTGGGTCATGTAGCTCTGTTTTGAGCCATTACTTGGGAATCTTGTGTTTAAAAATTTCTAAGTTTTAGTTTCTAATACATGGCATGGTTTGTTTCAAGAAGTGTTACTGGCCCATTGGCTAGGAAAAGCATCCCCTCTATCCCATTTTACATCTAGGAGACAGTTATCACAGGAGAAGGCCTAGGATGGCCTTAGCAAAGCCAGTGGTGGGAAGAGGTGCTGATTATTTTGGAGCAGCTTTGGATGTGGCATAAATTGTGCTGGATGCTTTACAAAGGGACTCAAGAGGCTATTGGGGAAGAAGGAAGGAAATGTTCACAAATAATGCCACTTAGACCCATTAGAATCACCCAAGTGAAATACCAACAGCCGACATTATCAGCCCCCCACCATACCAGACAAGCTTGGCTCAGTCCTGTCTACCTCCTTTGTTTTCCACTTTGAAAAGTTAACAGGTACCTCAAAGTGGTGCTCGGTAAATATTTTTTGAAGGAGTGAGTCACACGTGTTAACCACTCACATACTGGATTTCTTTCAGAGCGGCCCCTGCACTGCAGGTGAATCAGGAAGAAAGAACCTTTCCTAATTGACCTAAAGGAGAACTGGCAATTTGTTACCCTTTCAAAGAATAGAGGGAGGTCTTTTCTTAGTTCAGTTTCTCAGTCACTTGGTGAGTTGCCTGCCTGTGCTGAGTGTTGGGTATTGCGTAGAGGGTGGGGATAAAGATTTATCCCTTATACTCTAGGAAGGGTTGGGCAAACTATATATTATATAGCTGGCCAATTGGTTTTGGTTTTTTACATGTGACTTCCTGTATTAGAGGTTTATTCTTTTATATTGCTGAGTGCCCATTGTTGATCATACTGCAGTTTATCCATTCCTTTTTTTTTTTTTTGATGGACTTTTGGGTTGTTTCCAACTTTAACTGTTACAAATAAAATTAAACAAGTTTTTGTGTGGACATGTACTTTTATTTTACTTGGGTGAAACCCAAGAGTAGCACAATTGGGGTCATGTGGTAGGTATATATTCAGCTCTTTATAAACTGTCAATTATTTATTTATTTTTTGCATTTTAAGTCTATTAGGAAAAGTAGAGAGAGACCTACATAATCACAGGTGGGCAGGAGCGCTGCCACTCCTGTCTTCCTGACACTGTCAAATTGCTTTTCCAAGTAATTACACCATTTTGTTTTCTCACTGGAAATGCAAGCATTCCAATTACTTCACATACATGTCAGCAGTTGGTTTCATCATTCTTTTCATTTTAGCTATACTAATAAGTATGTAATGTTATTTCATTATGGCTTTAACTTGCATTTCCTTAATGACTAATGATGTGGAGCATCATCTTGTTTATTTGCCACCTGTATACCTTCTGTAAGTCTCCATTAAAAGCACTGACCCATTTTAGACTATATCAAGTTTAAGAGCTTCTCTACAGCAAAAGAGACATTACAAAAAACATCCACTGATTGGGGAAAAAATTTTCTCACACATTACTAATGGTAAAGGATTGATCACAAAGATACACAAAGAACTGATGAAACTCAACAAAAATAAACAACCCCATCAAAAAATGGGTAGAAGAGCTATAAAGACACTTCTCCACAGAGGAAATGCAGATGGCCAACAAGCATATGAAAAAATGTTCAGCATCGCTTGTAATAAGGGAGATGCAAATTAAAACCACAATGAGATACCACCTCACCCCAGTGAGAATGGCACATCTTCAAACAACTAGC
>NW_004567152.1:844828-852705 GCF_000260355.1 Condylura cristata | reverse complement strand
AAACATTTTATGGGGGTGGAGTGGACAATGACTGGGCATGAATGGGGGGTGGGGGTCAGTGCGATGGCACAAGGGTGAATTGGTGATGGGAAGTCCCTTGGGATTACAACTGAATTGGAAAAGTCACAAATACTGGTGTAAAAATAAACTATTATTAAGAAAAAAAGCACCCATTTTAAAAATTCTGTGTTACTCTCTAATAATTAAAATTTGAGAGTTCTTTATTCTGGATAAAAATCCTTTATCAGATATATAATTTATAAATGTTTTTCTTCCAGTATGTGACTTGTCTTTTCCTTCTCATAACTGTATGTTATGAAGAAAAATCCTGAATGTTGAAGAAGTTCAGTCTATCAGACTTTTTTCTATTATGGGCTGTACTTCTGGAGTGTGTATGTATATGTGTGTGTGTGTGTGCACAAACTCTTTGTTTAATCCAAGGTCACAAAGATTTTTTCTAAAAAGTTTTATAGTTAAGTTTTACATTTAGGTCTCTGATATACTTTAATTTTTAGTACAAGAAATGTATCAAAGTCCTTTTTTTATAAGTGGTTATCTAGTTGGTATGGTTCTATTTGTTGGAAGGACTATTCTAGGAAATTGACTTTATCTTTGTTATAAATCAGTTGCCCACATGGGTAGACCTATTTCTGGACTCTATTCTGATGCCATGGGTCTTAAAGAATGTCTTGACACTTATGCCACACTGCCTTTATTACTGTAAGTCTTGAAGTCAGTTGTATCGACCCTCCAACTTCATTCATGCTTTACAGAGTATTCTAAGTCCTTTCATTTCCATATGAATTCTAGAGTCAGTTAATGTCTATAAAAAGACCACCTGAAATATCAACTGGGATTACATTAAATCTACCTTGATTTTAGCCAGAAGGCTGAGAAGCGATGACTGAATCTGTACGTGAATTTGGGTAGAATTGGTATCTTAACAATATTGAGCCTACTTATCCATGAGTATTTTGTATTTTCTAGTAGTTTTAGGTCTTCATAATTTTTTCTCAGCAATATTCTGTAATTTTCAGGGAGTAGAACTTGCATTTTTGTCTTAAGATTTTTCCCGAGGCACTTCATTTTATGATACTATTATTTCAGTAATTTTTAAATATTTGAGCTTTTGTAAGAGTTTGTATATTACTGGTATTTTTTTTTTTTTCCTTTCTTAAATATTTGGTAAGCTTTCAGTGAAGTCATCTAGGCCTGGAATTTTTCTGTGTGAAGGTTTGTGTGTGTGTGTGTGATGGTTTTTTAAATTTATAAACTATGGGACTTCAGGTTATTGGGTTCTTTTTTGAGGGAATTTTGTGCCTTTCAAAGAATGTGTCCATTTCACTTAATTGTCATCTCTGTATCTATGATGATGACATCCCTCTTCTGATAGTGATATTCTGTATTTTCTAATATAGTCTGGCTAAAGGTTTACTGTTACTGATTTAAAAAATAAAAAACACTGCTCTTCATTTTCATTATTTTCCTGTTTTACCAGTTTCTACTCTGATCTTTATTACTTCCTTTCATTGCTTACTTGGGTTTAATTTGCCCTTCTTTTCTAAGCCGAAGTTATTGAGACCTTGTCAAATACAGGATTTAGTTCTATAAATTTGCCTAAGCTGCATTCCATAAGTTTTCATTAATTTTAATTCGCCTTTTCATTTCTTTTTTGTGACCCATGGATTACTTAGGTAGAAGTGTATCAGTTCCCACGCAATTGGGGGATTTTCCTGGTATCTGTTGATTGATTGATGTATACAAAAATTTATAGCACTAAATTCCTGTATTAGACAAGTTCTCAGTAACTTCATCTTAGAAAAGAACGTCAAATTAAACCCAAGTAAGCAATGAAAGAAAGTAATAAATGTCAGAGGTGCAGGGGGTGAGAGGGTTCACTGGAGACAGAGTGGGGAGCAGAACAGGCAGATTGATGAAGTACAGTGCTGAGGGGAGCAGCAGGTGAGACAGGAGAGGTCTGCGCCATATGGGTCACATACACCCCTCCTCCCCCCCGGCCGGGGTGAAGCGGCTGCAGCTAGCTCCTTGGAACTGTGCTTCAGTCCATTGTACCACCAGGGAAGACCCCAGTATCTGTTGATTTTTAATTTATACTGTGTATGATTTGAATTATTTGAATTTGCAAACATACTGAAAATGTATTGAGATTTACTTTATGTCCCATATTATTATTTATTATAGTAAATGTTATGTGTGTATTTGAAAAGAATGTATTCTGCTGTTTGGAGATAGAGAATTCTATAAATTTTGGTTAAACTCAGTTAGTTGTTAGTGTTAATTCAAGTTGTCTGTATCTTTGCTGATATTTCTGTGTGTTCTGTCAATTATTGAGAGAAGGGATTGAAATAATTTGGCTATGATTGTGAAGTCGTGTATTAGCAGTGATAGTAGTTTTTCCTTTGTGATTTGAAGATGTGCTATTGATGCAAAACCAGCGTTACTATTATTATTAAATTGACCTTCATTCCTGGTAATGTTACTGATTGTAATTTATGTAATATTAATATAGATTTTCTTGCTTTCTCTTTATCATTATTTGCTTGGTTTATCTTTTTCCATTAATTTGTCTTCACTTATTTGTGACTTTACATAAAGTGGTTTCTCTTATACAATGTATAAGTTGATTCTTACATTTTTACCCATGTGATAAACTGTCTTATTGTTGGAGTATTTAAATTACCTGATATCTATACAAATTTATGTTTTTTCTTGGGTTTTTCTATTTATACTGATTTATTTGTTTCCTTTTCTGCCTTTGTATTATTTCATTTTATCTTCTTTGCTGGCTTCCTTGCTATGACTGTTAAGTTAGTTTAGTGGTATTTGTTTTTAGGTTACATTTTATCTCAACATGACAGACCACTTTATAGTATAAGAACCTTAGAATAGAATGCTCTGCATCTCAAAATTTTGTGGTGTATATATCTGCAGCCTGGAAATGTGCCTGAGACAGTGGGGTTTACCTCTCATGTTTCATTACTAACTCTTGGGTTCACTGTCTTTTTGTGTCTGATGTTCATTGTCTGGAAAACTATATGGTGGACAGTTAAATTTGTCGTAAGTCCATCTTGGCCCAAAACCTTTATAAAATATACAACACAGTGAATATTTCATGAATGTTGGATATTTTATAACGATTTCTGTTAAACTTAGATTGTATTGATTTACCACAATGCAAAGCAGTAGGTGGAGAAGAGGTAGTGCTGAATTCAGAATTGCTTCTTTTCCCGTGGAGGATGTATGTCTGACCCTGCGAGGAGAGGATGTGGAATTGAGGCTGTGCTTGTGTCTGACCCTGCTGTGCACACAGCACTCTGAAGAGGCTCTCCTGAATGTACTGCTGCTGTGACTTACTTCCACTGGTGGGGCTCCTGGTGGTGTGCTGGGGTGGCTGGGGGGATGGCTCAGGCTCAGCTTCCACCTCCTACCTCATTTGGTAGATTCATCTTCCTTGATAAATTAGAGTGGTGGTGGGTTCAGCTGAATGGACAGGACTCAGGCACAGGAATAATTCTGTTTCTTTCTGAATTTAAGTAGAATGATTACAGGAGAAAGACTTCAACTGAGGGAACAGATATAGCAATACCACATTTGTTTTTACTCCTATATCCTCAACTCATTGTACACGAGTCCATCCCCTTGTACACGAGTCCATCCCCTCACACCTCCATGATTTCTTTAGTGCCAAGGTGTACCTATGTATCAGCTGTCATCTCAGTTAAGGATTCTGCAGACATTTTCCTGGAAACCCAGAGAGTAAATATTTTCAATTTTTAGCAGAATTTGTAATCTTTCTTGTAACCTTCCTCTGGGCTATTGTGGCTGGAAAGCAGCCACAAACAATACATATTTGTGGCTGTATTCCAGTACAAATTTACTGGGGAAAAAAAACCAATGGGAAGACTAGGATTTGGTTTGTGGGCTATAATTTGCTGACCTCGGCCTTACTTTGCTGAGTTACTTACTAATTTTTTGTGTGGTCCCTCTATCCTAATTGCTTTCACAAAGCATCACTAGTTGCACCTTGCTTAAAACATAGATCTTGTTACTTACTGGCTCCCTATTAAGAACCATCTTACTCTTAATACAGGGCAGCAAAGGGCACTAAAACTGGCCAAAGACACTGCCTGGGTAGTTTATTGGTCACTGTCTGAGTTCTTCACCCACGTGCACAATTTAAGACTAGTCAGGTTCGGAAAACAACAAAATGGGATTTATTCAACAAACGAGGGTAAAACAAAGAGTCACCAAAGACCAAAAATAGCCGTTTACCTCACTTGAAGCTGTGTCCTGTGTTTTAAAATCTTAATCACAAATGCTCCCAAGATGGTGTCTTCCCACCACTGACGGTGCAGAGCACATGGCAGCCAGACTATATAGGCTGAGTCCAACTCATGGAGACAGCAGAAGACACAACAGAAGACTCTCACAGAGCTGCCAAAATGCCCCAGCACAGCACCAGACAAGTGACACTCAAGTCAGCAGCTGCAGTGGCCAAATGACCTGACAAACGGCCACATTCACGCAGCTCAGCAGGGCCTGGCTCCAGGTCTTCACTTTCTCTGACAAGCTTTAACAGCAGCAAAACTGAGAACAGTTTCAGTTGCTCGGCTACTTGCGAAGTCGCCAAACTTTTCCCCTCTGAGTTTGGCTACTGGAAGCCTCTCCATGTCCTTCAGAGGCCTGTGACAGTTTTCTGGAAGATTTGCATGGTGGGGGCAGAAGTTGCAATTCCTGAAATCCCTGAAGATCCCCAAACGCTGAAATCCCCAATATTGAATCCCAGGGGTCTCTTCTGCAGTGTCTTATAATTTTTTACAGTCTCACCCCCACGGATACTTTGTTTCCATTTTCCCTGGCGCTATCCATCCTTGCCAGCACCAGCACCCCCTCTTGGGGGCACCCTGTAATAGTCTTTTGGCTTCTGCCACCTGTTACTCTCTCAGAGCCTCTATCCACACAATCTGACCCTTCTTGTGTTTCTGATCCTGTTACCTCCTCAGAGCTGCTATCCACAATCTGACCCTTCTTATCTCCAGTGATTTTGTGTCAGCAGTCCCACACAGGCTGCTTGTTGTGTTCTCCCCAGTGTTACTTCCTTAGGCTCCGCTTTTCTGGAATGCTTTTTCCTTTACATTATATATACCTTCTAAAACCATTGACCTTCATTGGGAGCCCTGTTCATATCCTTAGGGAGCATTCCAGAGCTCCTTGGGTAGAGGCAGTTTCTTCTTCCTTTGTGTTTCAACATGCTGGTTGGTGTATCTGTAGTGGCCACCTCCATTTGCTTTTTGTCAGAAACTGTGTGTGCACATAGAAATCAGTGCTTTGGGGGTGTGTAGCATTTTTAACACAGCTCTTAGCATGTCCTTCTTGGGGTATGTGTACAGGCCTGTGAGGAGGCGGGCTGTGGGCAGGCTGCCTGGTTTTCAGTTCACTCTTACATGGGACTGGGAGATGTCAGGCTTGGCCACCCAAGGCCTCTGCTGCTGCTACTGCTGCTACTGCTGCTTCCTCAACGGCCTCTTGCCCTTTGGTTCCACAGAGCTGCGGTGCAACCCTGGGCAGTTTGCCTGTCGCAGTGGCGCCATCCAGTGCATCCCCCTCCCCTGGCAGTGTGACGGCTGGGTGACTTGTGAGGATGAGAGCGACGAAGCCGATTGTCCAGGTGAGTGTGTCGGGCAGGTGGACACACATGGCCCCGGCATTTTTTTCATAGCAACCTGACTGTTTCCCGTGAGAAAGAGATGGTATCCACTGGTAATCGGTATCTACATGCTGGAAGCTGATGTGGAACTGATTTGCTCCCCTCTTTCCATCTTTTTAAAAATAGATGCCCAACACAGGCAGGTCCCAGACTTGCAGGATGGCAGGAGCAGAGTTATGATGAAGCAGGAGAGACACCTAAGATGCAATGTCTGGGAACCTGCTGGCCCTAACATTAAGCACCCCTGAAGTGTGGTGCTGATATGCCTCCCACCTCTCCTCTTTACTTGGACCAGCTCTGGAGCCCCTTTGAGATCCTTGTCTAGTATCCTGACAAGGGGCATTGAGATTGGCCTTTGCTCTGCCTGCCCTCCCTGCACACCCGGTCCCTAGTCATCTTCCACCCAGGGTTTTCTCCTGAAGACACGTGGGCTCTTAGAGATCAGGCAGATACCACAGAAAATGTAACGAATCACTGGTTCTCCACCTGGTTTCTGCCCCAGCACCCTCAGGAGTTTGCATACCTGTGGGTAATATTGACTCTGTACTCAACTTGGTTTAGGGTTGAAGTGTGTCTTGCATTTGTGTGCAGGTGTGTGTGTGTGTGTGTGTGTTTTCTACTTTGCCAGCCTGATTTGTCACTATTTCCCTTTCAGTAGCTTAATTCAGCTGGACTGCTTTCTGTGTCCACCCCATTAAGGATTCCTAACTGCATGCTTCCTTTTATGCGTTCTCTTTCCCTGGAGTCCCCTTGATCTATTTCAGTATAGATCATCCTTCAAGGCTTGGTTCCGATGATACCATTGAGGGTGTCTCTGGGCTCTTAGAATGAAGGTTGGCTTTTGCCTGCACCTGCTCTGCTCTGTCTGCCAATGTCTGGAACTTCTGGTAATTCTTGCATTACCTGTTCCCATATGTATGATCTCTCCTTGCAGACTGAACTCTCAGTTACCCAAGGGCAGAAGACCTGTCCTGTTCCTCAGTGAGACCTGGCCTAGGACAAGGGTCGTCCTTTGCAACATTCAGTAAATGAAGGGGAAGTGTGGTAATTCCTGTAGGCCAGATGCTATAAAAAACCCAATTCTAAGCAGGATACTTGGGTGGGCATCAAATTAGTAACATTTGACTGTAGGACATATCTTCGAGTGAGCTCTAAATAAAAAGAAGGTTCAGACTGTGTTTGCCTGTCAGAGTGGCTGTTTAGAGGGGACCTCTCTTAATTGTGCCTTGAGCCTCTCCAACCACTGCATGGTTGAAGTGTTTACCTTTGCAAATGAGAGTTTGAATGATGACGCTTGGGTCTCTTGCAGCTTTGGGGTAACTTTAAATGTGGGGGCCAAATTGGTTCTTCCTTGGATTACTGCCCAGAGATTGGACTTCTCAGTGCCTGAAATGCAGGGTAGTTTTGTGGGTCAACTTGGGGCACTTCCCTGGTCTGACTTGGGGATATCATGTCCAACTTCCGAGACCATATTCTGAACAGAGCCCGTGGCTCTGGGCTGCTTGTGAAATGAAAACCTGCTTTCTTGCTGTTTTCAGAGTGCCTTTTTTGTCTTAGCTTTTAAGACAAAAAGCTTTTTCTGTATAATAGTTATACTGTTATAAATACTGAAAGCAATGCTAGCCACTTGCATGGTTCATTCTGAAGGCAGGGGCTAGCCTGGATTTGAATTTCTGATCATGGCTTTGCTACAGGAGGTACCACTCAGGACTTGCATGTTGGCTTGAAGTTAATTAGGTTGCTGTATTTTTCTTGAGACTGAAAAACAGAATCCATTCTTTAGGAGCCTAGAGTAGTGAATGGATGATGTGCTCTAGGCCTTGAGCCTGGAGGGCATATTGGTGACAACAGTGCAGACTCATCAAGGCCTAACAGCCCTGTAGAACCTCTGACTCCCCTTGACTCCTGGCACTGTGCCTGTCTTATGGTGCAGTACCCTGCTTTGTTGCCACGGTATACGCAGATTGATGGATAACTCTTCTTTTTTTTTTTTTTTAAAGAATTATTTATTCATACAGAACTGGGATATAAGCCAGAGGTGCAGGGGCGATAAGAGGCTTCACCAGAGACAGAGTAGGGGGCAGAACAAGCAGATTGATGAAGTATACTGCTGAGGGGAGCAATGGGCAAGACAGGAGAGATCTGCCGC
>NW_004567152.1:829678-844238 GCF_000260355.1 Condylura cristata | reverse complement strand
GATTCACCAGGAACAGAGTAGGGAACCCGCTGTGCCACCAGGGAGGGCCCAAAAGTAATTTTTTTAAATTATGAATGTAGTTTAAGATCTCATTACCTTTCCTCCATCACAAAAAAAAAGAAAAAAAGAAAGAAAGAAAGAAAAATATTTTGTGTGCAAGGAGTGTCTGCAGATGTTGTTAGCTGTTAAAACACCTTTCTTTTATATGTGAGAGGATGCTTTCTATGTGAGAGCAGAGGTAGGAAACCGTAGCCATGCTTGGTCTGGTTGCTCTTGAACATGGACTTAGAACTTCTGGAGTGTCTGCAGATTTTTTCATTGTAGTAAATGAACATGAAAGGTATAAAATCACAGAGATAAAGAAAATGGGACAAGATTAACAGGATACCAGTGATTTTAACATGTTTTTAGAAGTAGAAAATGGATGGTGTCTTACAGTCTTGGGATCCAGAACCATTCTCTGCATTTTAGGGTGGAGCTATAAAAGACACACACATCCTGCCCCATAGTTGTAGGTACTGTTTAGTGCATGAGATCATTCCTAGAAACTTGGGAGGCTGAAGGGGCTTAGGCTAAGCTGCGTATTCGCCTTGGCCTCCACTGTCCTGCCATTTCAGGGTTGCAGAGCAGCTGTGATACTGGCAGCTTTCTGCATTTTCTTCACAGATGCATGGTAAGATTGGGCTTTGGACTCTTTTCCTACAATTGTGGAAGTGAAACTGACTTGCCAGAGTGGCTCATTTTAATTTTTGTTCACACTCTAAAACTTCCCAGTTATTTTAAAAGTACCTAATTCCCTGTGTAAAGTCCCTGTGTGTTTGGAATACCAAGGAATGTTTCTGTTCTCCCAATGGAGTCATCTTTGATACAAATGGGAATGAACAAAAAAAGTTAGTAAAATTTTTAGTGGAGAAAGTCTACAACTTTTTTGATTCATTAAAGATGAGTGAATAGAGAGTATTCTTGCATAGAAAACTAAATATGGTAAAGTCTGTTCTTTCATGTTAATCTGTGGATGTGGTATATCTTTAGGTTTTTGGGAAATATGACAAATCAGTTCTAGAATGTTTGAAAGGATAAAGTCCTGATACTGTTAGGACATTTGGAAGGGTACTAGGAAGTGAGCATGTGTCCTGCCAGTATCATGGTATTCTGGTTGATTCAGGGAAACACAAATTGGCCAGTGGGACAGAAGAGCTGCCAAAAATAGACCTGTGGGAGTTGCTGTCTGACGGAGGTGGATGTTGACATCCCTGGGCAAAGTGTGATACCAGAAGAATGTAGTTGGATCCTTGGTACTAGATATGGAAAAATCAGTTTCAGCTTAAAATAACTCCCAGTAGATAGTGTAGGGAGAATAGCTTTATAACTTTGATAGAAAGTGTGCTTTCATTTAAATGCACACAAAAATGTTAACTCTAAAATAAAGATGACCAGATTAAAACTAAGACATTTTCTTTAGCAAAAGGCACCAATAAAAAATGTGAACAGACAAATCACAGAGTGGGAAAATATTTGTCATACTTAATGGCCTGTAAAGTATTATAACCCAGCATATGTAAAGAGCTCCTACAAGCGGACAGAAGACACATAGGTATATCACAGAAATATTGACAAGAATGATTATTAAACTTCAGAAGAATTCAATCTCCTTAGTATTCTAAGACTACACTGAGATTCCATTTTATAACTAGGTCTGAAAAACTAAAATGCCTGACAGAACTTGGTATTGAAAGGATGTAGATCATGTGGACATCCTGTCTGATGCTAGTGAGAAGGATAAATTGAGATATCAAATTTTTGCACTGGCATTTTCTTGCAAAATTGAGCATTCTCTATTCTGTAATCCAAGATTTCCTTTTGGAACAGCTGTATAGCTCTTTTACTAATGTGCATCTAGAAAAACCACCCTGATGTCTTTTATGAGTTATCAGTCAGCAGCAGCACATGAGTTATAGACTCATGCATCCACATGGGTGAATATTGAACTGTAAGTGAAAAAGGCAAGTTGCTAAAATATATGTACAAGTATAGACAAACCAAATTAACTGGTATCTTATTTACAAGTACATAACTGCAAAACAGATGTACACAAATTTGGTTAGCTGGTTCCTTCCTTAACACTGGGAAAAAAAAACATGTAGATTCGTCCCTACAGTTGTCATTTTGAGCTTTGAAGTAGGAAGTGGTTGAGTGTTCACAACTGTATTTTATAATTAGGCCTTATAAGTCACATAGGTGTTGCACATGTAACTGTGGGCTTCTGCACATGGGCCTCCTGAGAGAGAAGGACAGGAAGTGAGCCAGTTTGCTGAGCTCAAACCCTGAAAAGCTTGAAGCCTCTAAATACCAAGGGTGGTGGGCACTGGTGTGGATTATGGGATCTTCTTTCACTGCCCCACTCTTTTCTTGACTGTGCAGAGCTAGATGACTTTCTCCCCAGCTAAAGGTTTATTTTCTAGACTTACACTGTCCAGTATAGTGGCCATTGGTGTCACATGGGTATACTGAGCACTTTAAATGTGGCTATTTTGAACTAAGCTGTGCTTCAGTGTAAAGTGTACTTTTATTTACTTTTTTTTTTTTAAGATTTATTTATTTATGCATTACAGAACTGGGATACAGGCCAGAGGTGCAGGGGTGGTGAAAGGATTCACCAGAGAGAGAATGGGGAGCAGAACAGGCAGATTGACGAAGTACACTGCTGAGGGGAGCAGCGGGTGGGTCAGGAGAGGTATGCAGCGCCATGTGGATCACCTCCGGGGCAGGTGGGGATTGAACTCATGCGGAAGTGGCTTTAGCTTCTTAGTGCTGTGCTTTAACCCGCTGTGCCACCATGGAGGGCCCTATTTACTTGTTTTTAAAGTACACATTTAATGTCAAAGATTTAATGTCCAAAAATAATAAAAACATCTCATTAATGCTTTTTTGTATTATTTACATGTTGAAATAGTATTTTGAATGTATTGCTTTAAATAAAATTAAAATTAATTTTACCTCATTGAAATGTGGTTTGAATTCCATTTGTTAGAGAGCACATGGACTTAATATCTGCAAAATGAGAGATCCTAGTTGTAACAGGAACCCTGTAAAAACTGGAGTGTGACTGGCTTACTGTAGCTGCTTCAGCTTCCAGGCTTAATAGCCAGCCCTGGTGTGAGATGTAGGCAAAGACCTGTGATACACAGGGACCTAGAGAGAGCTCAGTGCACAGTCTGCAGCCAGACCAAGGCTCCACTGGTGGCAGCAGCACCCAGGAAGTGGCATCCCACCTCAGCAGCCACGTGTGCTGCACTCCCATTTGCATTGCAGGGCCACAGCTGGCATGAGACAACCACCTCAGCACAAGTCGGATTTCATCACAGGGAATTAAAAATGGACCAGTCAGGTTCAAGCTTGACCATGACCAGTCAAGTCTTAGAAATTGCATTGGAATTGTAAATGCATCAGTCAGGTTTTAAAAGGCAGCTACCCTGAAGGGTATTTGAGTCAAAGTTTTCAGAGAGCTCCAGACAGATTCTACAGACCTCCCAGACCTTTGTGTTGGACCACCAGCCCTGCCTCCCACACCGCCTCCTGACTGGCACCATTGACCTCTGCCTGCCATCCCTAACAGTTGTAACACTGGTGCCTAGTCCTCTGGGACTGCCTCCTGCTGACCTGTGGCAAGCCATCTGTAAGAGCTGTCCACTGCTACTGAACATGCAGTGTCATCTCTGAGTAATGTTGCCTCTGGCATTGTCCATTCCGTTTGGATAGATGTTGCTGGCTGGCCACTGTGGTGCCACCTTAGCCACACCATCTGTGATTACCTCCAGCCACCAGCATGAGTTGGTTCCTAGTCCACTGCTTGGAGGTGTGCAGACCAGCTGCAAGATCTTGTCAAAGGGATGACACCATCTGTGTAAACTATCTGGGGTAGAGAGCCAGCCATTTGTGGCCTTAAAAACACTTACCTTTTCCCCAGTTTCTATTACAGACCCCACTGTTGTTATACCTTGAGCCTGAGTCATGTCTTACAGTTGTAAAAAGCATAGTTGAGGATCCATGACCATTGCATTGCGCAGGCTTTGCACAGGCAGCAGAGAGGAACCATGGAAGCTGAAAATAGATGAATCAAGAGCAATTTTCTATGGGGACATGAGAAGTTCTCAGCCATCTTTTCTACCCTGCTCCTCAAACACCAGCCTCGAGGCCTGTTTCTCCATCAGGGAATTAGAGGAGCTTTTCTGAAGAAGCTCTTGCTTCATGGAAGTAGAAAAAATGTCAACATTATGAAGGGTCCCTAATTAAAAGGCTGGCTGTCCCACTGAGGATCCCCGGTCATGTTGCTCACCCTGAAACAGTGGCCTCTTCACTCATGCTGGCTTTGTTGGCACCACCCCACTGCGGCTGCTCCAGTGGTGGCTGTGGAGCAGTGGTACCTTCCCCAGGCCACCGCCTGTGGGCAGCCCTTCCCCAGACCCCCAGTGCATGCAGCAGGCAGGCCACCACACGCTGCTCTGAAAGGCGCAGCAGCAGTGGCAGTGGGCATTTTCTTAAAATCCCCCTGGCACAGATAAGCCCCCTGGGGCTCCAGCAGCTGGGCTTCACAGCTGCCTTTTGGGCAACACCAAGGTCACTCCTACATGGGCAGTGCAGTTTCTCTGCCCCGGAGCAAACCAGTCCCTGGGCTCCAGCAAAGGAAGCAATTCCCAAGTCTCATAGCTTCTGGTTCAGGGCCACTGGGAGGGGTGTTGTGCCCTCCTTGGGCAGCTCCAGTGCTGCAGCTCCCTCATCCGCAAGAAGAGAGGCCCACAGCAGGCTGGGACAACATGACAGGCGGTGAACAGCATTTTCCCCTGTAGCCACTGGAACCCATGTCCCAGCGCTGCTGCAGGGCCCCCAACACTGAGGGGCACCAGGTACTGTGCCTGTCCATTGACACTGGCTCTAGCCGTGGGTCTCGAGCTCACTGACCATGAGTCTGCACTGACCTTAGTGTAGGCTGGGTCTGGGCAAGCTCCCAGGGTTTTCCCTTTTAAATCTGCTAACAGGATACTGAATGGACCAATCAGGTTCAAGCCTTTGAATTTTATGCAACTGAAAATGGAGTGAGCTTATTGATGCTTAACCAGCACTGATCAAACAGGATTGAAAAGTAGTCCAATCAGAAGGTAAGTCAGAGAGCCTGAAGAGAATATAAGTAAGGCAGCAGGGAGCGTGAATTTATTCAGCACATGGCTGCAGAAGAGGAATCAACAGGTAACCTCCAGGAACTTCCAGACCTTCACAGAACTTTGAAGACCTCCCTGCCTCTTTGCCCCACAGATTTTTTTTTTTTTTTAAAGATTTATTTATTTGTGCATACAGAACTGGGGTACAGGCCAGAGGTTCAGGGGCGGCGAGAGGCTTCACCAGAGACAGAGTGGGGAACAGAACAGGCAGATCGATGAAGTACACTGCTGAGGGGAGCAGCGGGCGGGTCAGGAGAGGTCTGCCACGCCATGTGGTCTCCTCCGGGGCAGGCGGGAATTGAACTCAGGCGGAAGCGGCTTTAGATTCTCAGTGCTGTGCTTTAACCTGCTGCGCCACCAGGGAGGGCCGCCCCACAGATTTTAATAGATCTTGGCAGAGACCCAACCACTGCACCTACCTTAGGTCTTCATCACTGACATAATTTGCAAGGAACACCAATGGCCTGGACCTGGTGTCTCTTAAAAGAGATCTTCACTGTGGGTGTTTGCCAACAATTCACACACTGAAAGAAGAGCTATAACATTGGTGTCTGACGCTGCCTCCTGGTGACCTGTGCAACTGGCATCACTGACCATTGCTGACCAGCACTGTTAACCATTCTGACACTGTAGACCTGTGTTGAGCTACCTCTGAAAGCTATCCACCACTTCTGATCATTCAGCACTGCATCCTGGCTCTGTTGAGTCTGGCACTGTCCAGTCCATCTGGTGGTGTCCAGCCTGACCGTCAGATTGTTGCTGTGGGCTGCTGCAGTGTCACCTCAGCAGCCCTCTGTGAACACCTTCAGCTGTTCCCATGAGCTGGATCCTGGTCCACTGCTTACTATTGTGCCACCAGCTCCAGACTCTCATTGCAGGGACAGTGCCATCTTGCATGAGTAGCCTTATAGACACAGACACTATCTGGGGTGAGGCACCTAGCCTCCTGCAGCTTCCGTTTCCCCAATCTCTTGTTTGTTAATAAACCCGATTGTTGTTGCACTCTGAGCCTGTGTGGTGTCTTGCAATTGTGAGCACTTGGGTGAGAACCCACAGACAGTAACCAGTCCTCCACCTTGGCACTGTTTTAGCCTGAACACACCTATCACCCAGTTCACTGGCAAGGTGATCCTTTAAAACTGAAAGACAGCCAGTACACTCTGGACTCTGCTTGAAAGCATCTACTGTGGATATTCACCAGACTCCAAACAAAGCGTTTGAGCTGAAAAGACCTGAGGTCACCACCTTTGCCACGTATGAAAATGAATAAATGTGGGGTCTTCGAACCAAGCAACTAGGATTTGGTTCCTTTCCTCTAATGCTTAGTGGCCATGGACCTACAGGCAAGGCATTTAATGAATTTCCGTTGTTATCATCTGTAGATGGGGGAAAGTATTACCTATTTTAGGGTTATTGTAAGGTCTTAGATATATGATATACATAAAGTGCTTAGAACAGAACATGGTGCATGCTAATCCATCGGCATAGATTAGTTAATGGAGTGAAAGAACTCTTTGAAAATACAGTGTGATATAATCAAAATGGCTGTCTAGGAAACTAGACCCTTCCGTATTTCCCCAGGAATACATTAAAAAAGCCCTAGAATCTGACTAAAATAACTTTATAGGGCCTCTAGAAAGCACGGGCTACAGCAGCAATCAAACACTGGTCAAGTGAAAGTCACATTCAAAAGGGTAGGACATTTCTTGGCATTTTTAGTTCCCTTTGCCCTGTACTGTCTTTGAGAGGTGCAGCAAGGTCCCAGGGAAGATGCAGCCCAATTCCAAATTCCTTGCCTCCAACAGAAGGGGGTGGGGTGATATTTGCAACATTTTAACCTATGTAAGGGTTGTTTGGAGGGACTGATCTCTGTTCTCCTGTTGTGAGTTGGAGTTCAGAGAGGCAGAAACAGCAGAAATGGGCTCTCAGGCTGGGAAGAAGTGGGAAATGGTGAGTGATGCTTCTGAAAGCCACAGGAAGACTGCAGACTTCAGATGTCTGGGGCAAGAGGGGAAGTATGTGTACTGTGGAAGGGTGCGGCAGTTTCTAAGGCCCTAAGAAATCAAGACATTTAAAAGCAGCTGCGTATACCTAGACATTTTTTTTAAGTTGGCATACAGGCCAGGGAATATGGATGTGCAGGAAAGTCCTGATAATACCTTAAGCCCTCACCTTCACCCCAAGTCACAGAACAAACCTTGCTCATTATTGAAGTTCTTTGCTGGTGCAGAGCTTGTCTTCAAATACTGGGAAAGTGACTTTTTTCAGACTCCTAACTACCATTGCTTTTTAATGAAATTACCATTGTTTTTACAATCTTGTTTTTTTTTTGACAGTATAGGGTTTTCCCCCTCAAAATACCTAATTTTGAACAAAGTCACAAGGAACCCAAACATGAAAAATAGCCCATTTAAAGGGAAAAAAAATTAATGGCAGAAATTATCCCTGAAGAAAGAACAGGTATCCAGCATACTTGATACCTAAAGGAATACACATGTAACTAAAGAAAAGCAGGAAAATAACATATGAACAAAATGGGAATATCAACAAAGAACAATAAATTATGAAAAGGAACCAAACAAGTACAATAACTGAATTGAAAAATACACTTGAGGGCTTGAACAAGCAGAGAAGATTGCGTGAACTTGAAAACCTTTTTTTTTAAGATTTATTTATTTGTGCATACAGAACTGGGATACAGGCCAGAGGCTCAGGGGCGGTGAGAGGCCTCACCAGAGACAGAGTGGGGAACAGAACAGGCAGATCGACGAAGTACACTGCTGAGGGGAGCAGCGGGCGGGTCAGGAGAGGTCTGCCACGCCATGTGGTCACCTCCGGCGCAGGCGGGAATTGAACTCACGCGGAAGTGGCTTTAGATTCTCAGTGCTGTGCTTTAACCCCCTGTGCCACCAGGGAGGGCCTGAAAACCTTTAAAAATTATTGAATTGGGGCCTTCCTCGTGGCCTAGGGATTAAGTCTCAGTACTATCACCGTGATGGCCTGAGTTCAATCCCCAGCCAGAGAGCTAACTCACATATAACACTGTAGACCTCTTCTGTGTTGCCCACTGCTCACTTGCAATAGATCTGTTACAGGGTAACCCAGAGTGGACTGGGCCGCCTGTCTGTGGGGCCTCACTCACGCACTCACAATTCAGTTACACTGCAGGCACACACAAAACGGTCCATAATGGGTTTATATACAAAAGGGGAAAGCAATAAGAAACAACCCAGGGAAAGAGAGTGGGATACAAAGTAAATGGAATACCTTACGGCTAGGCTGACTGAACACACTGAGTCACGCGGCTCCGGATGTGGTCCGGAGAGCTGCTTCCCGAACAAGAGAGCGAGAGATGCAGTTGTGCCCTGTTTATCCCCCAAATATCTCAGAATTCCGGCTAGCTCCATCCTTGGGTCGTCACAGTTCTCTCCCTGGTGCTGCTGGGAGTTGTAGTTTCTAATCACTGAAGTAGGGGATAGTGTCTAGAAAGCTGGAGTAGAGGGTGGAGCCCATAAGACTCTGCAGAATTCCTTTAGGACATCCTTACCCTTAACAGATCCACTTGTTCTGCTCCACTTTTTCTCTGGTGAGCCCTCTCAGCCCCTCATACCTCTGGCCTACAACTAATTCTGTGCATAAATAAGTAAATCTTTAAAAAGATAATAAAATTATTAAGTCTTCAGAACAAAAAGAAGAAAGATGAATAGAACCTTGGGGAGTTAAAAGTTCACTTCACAACAGTAGAACATACATTTTTTCCCAAATGTTCATGAAACATTTTCAAAATAGACTATATGTTAGGCCACTACTTAATAATAATAACTTTAAAAGACTGACACCATGCAAAGTATGTTTCCAAATCACAATGGACAGAAGCTAAAAACTGGTAGAAGAAAAACAACTGGACAATTCATAAATATGGGAAAATCAGCAGTACACTTAGGTATTGCTGCTAGCTCAAGAATAATTCACAAGCCCTCCCTAAAGATGCAGCAGGTTAAAGCGCGGCACTGAGAAGCTGGCCGAGGCCATGCGTGTTTGATCTCTGCCCCCGAGGTAATCCACATGGCACAGCAGACCTCTCTTGTCTCGCCCATTGCTTCCCTCAGCAGTGTACTTTGTCAATCTGCCTGTTTTGTTCCCTACTCTGCCTCTGGTGAATCCTCTCACTGCCCGTATACCTCTGGCCTGTACCCCAGTTCTGTATGCATAAATAAATATTTTTTTAAAGAATAAATAACAGAAAGTTAGTAGATATCTTGACAAACTAAAATGAAAATACAACACAGCAGAGCTTAAAGGATGTAACCAGAAACAGTGCTAAGAGGGACATGTATAGCTATACGTGCTTACATTAAAACCAATAATAATAAAATAAGATCCCAGTACAATTTCTACACTGGCAAGAGGCAGCTGTCCTCTTTTTCTCTTTTCCTAATAAACCTGTCCTTCTGAAATGTAAAACAAAGAAGCCCCTAATAACCTACTTTCATACCTTAAAATAAAAAAGCAAGTTGAACTCAAAGTTAGCAAAAGAAATTTAACGGTTGAAACAGATGAACACAAAACTGAAAAGCTAGAAAAAAAATCAATAAAGCCAACTTTAAAAAATAATAGTTAATTTTTACATTATTTTGTGCCTTTTTCCATCTCAGTTGTAATCCCCATTGGCTTCCCATCACCAAATCACCTGTGTGCCATAGTCAAGTACACTCCCCCGCCTCCCATTTTTGATCCCATTCCCCACTCCACTCCCAGAAAATGTCTCTGGTATATAGTTGTTTATTATTATTATTATTCCCTCCCCCCCGCTGGATCTTTTATGCTCCTGATAGGAGTGAAACCATCTGGTACTTTTCTTTTTCTTTCTGGCTTATTTCACTAAGCATAATTCCTTCCAGCTCCATCCATGTTTCTGCAAAAGGCATGAGCTTATCTTTTTGAATGCTGAGTAATATTCCATTGTGTATATGTACCACATCTTTTTAATCCAGTCATCCACTTTTGGGCATTTGGGTTGATTTCATGCCTTTCCTATTGTAAATAAAGCAGCAGTAAACATGGGGGCGCAGGTGTCTTTTTGAATCAGTGTAAAACCAACTTTTGATAAATCTTTAGCTAGATTGACTAAAGATAAGAAGTTTCACATAAGTAAGAAATGAAATTTGAGACATACTACCAGTTTTACAGAAACTACAAAAATTTATAAGATTCTATAGAATTGTATGTTAACAAATTTTACAAATTAGATAAAATGCACAGATTGTTCTTAGAAATTCACAGTCTGCTAAAAGAAAATTATAGGCTTAATATGAATGTTAATGAGAGCTTGCTGGACAAAATACTAGCAAAATTAACAGCCCAATGAAAATTTCATATACCATGATCAAATTTATTATTGGAATGCAAGATTGGTTTAACAGACCAAAATTAATCAGTGTGATACAGCACATGAACAGAATGTGTGTCAGGGCGGGGAAAGGAGTAGAGCTCTATAAATGAAGAAAATCAGTTAATAAAATTAAATATTCTTCCATAATGAACTAGGAATAGAAGAAAGCTTCCTAAATATAATAGACTAAATATATAAACCCCTCAGCTAACATCTAACTCACAGTAAAAGACTGAAAACTTTCCAGGTATCAAAATTGGAAAAGGAATAAGAAAGTATCTGTTCACAAGTAATATGATTGTATGTAGAGAACCCTAAAGATTATACACACACACTTGTTAGAATTTATAAAAGAATTCATCAAAGTTGGGCTCTCCTTGGTGGCGCAGTCAGTTAAAGCACTGCATTATGAAGCTCTCTGAAGCCACTGCAAGCACAAGTTCTATCCCACCACTAGGGAGCGACTCACATGGTGCGGCAGACCTCTCCTGACCCTCCCGCTGCTCCCCTCAGCAGTGTACTTCGTCAATCTGCCTGTTCTGCTCCCCACTCTGTCTCTGGTGAAGCCTCTCACCCACCACACCTCTGGCCTGTACCCCAGTTCTGTAAGCATAAATAAATAAAATCTTTAAAAGAAAAAAAAATTCATCAAAGTTGCAGTAAACAAAATCAGCACATCATGATCAACTATGTTTCTATACACTAATGATTAGCTACCCTGAAAGGTATTAAGGTTTACAATAAAATAAATATATTTAGGAATAAACTTAACCAAAGAAGCAAAAGATTTGTACACTATAAAACATTGCTGAAGGGTTATAAGAGACACAAGTATACGGAAAGACATCTGTATTCATGAATTGGTAGATTTAGAAAAATGTCGGTGCTATTAAATCTACAGATTCACTGCATTCCCTATCAGTTTACCAACTTTTTTGCTGCAATAGAAAACTCCATCCTTAATCCCTAAGGACTTCAGATAAGCAAACCATTCTTGAAGAATACAGTGGGAAATCTCACACTTCCTGACCTCAAAATTTGCTAAAGCCTACAGTAATCAATACGGTGTCAAAATAGTGTACCGACAGACATAGACCAATGAAATCGAATAGACCCAAAGTCTTAACATACATGGTCAAGTTCGTTTCCATAAGGGTACTGAAAAAGGATTCTGTGGTGCCTAGAGACCAGGGAGTAGCCAGCTTTATGCAACCGTGTGTCGGAAGGGCAGAGATGGTGGCTGCCGCAGCAACGGTGGTGGTCCTCACATTCATGCTGCCCCCAGCATGGTGGTGGTGTGGTGGCTGCACTGCCCCTCCCCAGAGCAGACCAGCCCTGGGCCTCCAGCAGCAGAGGCAACCCTGGAGTTCCACAGCTCCTGGTGGGGGCTGCTGGGAGGAGGCCGCCCCATAGAGGCAGCTCCGGCTCTACAAATCCCTGAAGCTGCAGAGAGACTGATAGTGCCTGGAGCCACCATGGCAGGCTTCCAGTGGCAGTCCCAGCGCAGCTGTGCGGCTCCCAGCATTGTTAAACCTGGCCCTCCCAGGTGTGCTGTGCCTGTTTCTACAGAGGCTGGCTCTGACTGGCTCCCTGGCACCTACCAGCACACAAGTCTGTTCTGATCTCATCAGGATAGGCTCCTGGGACTTTCCCTTTTGAATCTGGCAGCAGGATCATGGCATGGACTAATCAAGTTCAAGCTCAATAGGCAAATTAAGGTTCTGGTTCTCCAGTGCCATTCAAGATGTTGAGTCCATTATGCAAGTTGAAAATGGAATGAGCTGATTGGTGTTTAACTGGCATCAATCAAACAGGATTGAAAAGTGGTCCAGTCAGGATTATAAGACAGACCTGTCTTATAATCTTAAGAAGAATCTTATATCTTGAAGAAGATATAAGCAAGGCAGAAGCCAGCTTGAATTAATCCAGCAGATGACCTGGATTTGTCTGGAGACCTCCACAGACTTTGCAGATCACCACAGATTCCTCCTAAGACTTTCAGACCTCATAGACCTTCACAGAGACCCAGCTGCTGCCCTGCCTCCAGCCCTGCCTCTGATACCAGCTTCAAGGAGTACTTTTGGCTTATCCAGCGTCTTAACGAGCTATTTCATGTAACCCAATAGCTCAAAAAGAGCTATTTGAATAGTGCCCTAACCCCCTAGTTTTCACCCTAATTCTGGTTATTCCTTCAGTTAACCCAAAGCCTGCTGGAGAGCCTCCCCTTTTCTGATAGTGTCTCTGACACTGCTGTCATTCCCCACTAGTGTTCACCAGCCTGTTTACTAGTGGCCGGCACTCTGTGCAGCCCTCTTTCAAAGCTATTTGCTGTTTCTCATCGCCCAGCACCACCCCCTGATGCTGCTGAGTCTGGCACTTCTGGTGCTGGTCCTGCCTGGCCTTCAGGCTACTGCTGTTGGATGCTGCAGTGTCACCTCAGCACCCTCCTCCCCTCCATCGATTATCTCCAGTTATCCCTGTGAGTTGGATCCTGTTCGACTTCTTGCCAGCGTGCCACCAGCTCCAGGCCTCTGTTGGAGGTATGACACCATCTTGTGTGAGCAGCCTTTGTTTTTGTTTTGTTTTTTTCCTAGTTATTTTGTTTATGCAATTAAAAAAATAATATAATAGTTTATTTTTACATAATTTTATGCCTTTTTCCATCTCAGTTGTAATCCCCATGGGCTTCCCATCACCAAATCACCCTGTGCCATCACCATAGTCCAGGGCATTTCCCTCCCCCCACTGTTTTTAATCCCATTCCCCACTCCACCCCCGTAAAATGTCTCTGGTATATAGTTGTTCATTATTATTATTTTCTCCCCTGGTCCTTTATATTCCTGCTATAAGTGAAACCATCCGGTATTTTTCCTTTTCTTTCTGGCTTATTTCACTAAGCATGATCTCTTCCAGCTCCATCCATGTTGCTGCAAAAGGCAAGTGAGCAGCCTTTGTTTTAAACTTCTAGACACTGGGGACGCTATCTACGGTGAGATATTTGGCCAGATGTGGCCTTTAGAAACTTTTTTGTCCAATCTCCTGTTCTTAATAAACCACCTTGTTGCTCTCTGAGATTGTGTGGTGGCTTGCAGTTGTCAGTGCATAGGTGCAAACCCATAGACAGTGATCTGTCCCATTCAGTGGTACTTGGTTGTTAGTGCCAAGACCATTCAGTGGGTGGTAATCTTCTCAGCTAGGGAAACTGGGCCACTACATGCCAAAGAATGAAGATAAAAATAATTCAAAATGGACCAAAGACCCAAGTGTGAGAACTAAAACTATAAAACCCTTAGAAGAAAACATGGGAGATTGGGGTTGGCAGTGATTTCTTATATGTGACACCCAAAAAACAGGTAATGAAAATAGATACATAGGGCTACATCAAAATTTTAATAACTTGATGTGCATTGAAAGAAACATTCAATGGTAAAACCACTACTGAGTGGAAAAAATTTGCAAATCATGTATCCCCATGGTAAATGGGCTAATACTCAGAACATAGGTGGAACTCCTACAACAAAAAAATAATTTGATGAAATAAATGGACAAAGGACTGGATTTTCTCCAAAGAACGCAAATGACCAAAAAGCACATGAAAAGGTGTTCAATATCACTAACCATTATGACTGCTATTATATTAAAACACAGCTAATTAGAAAACAGCCAGTATTGGCAAGGTGTGGAGAATTTGAAAATGCAAAATTGTCAGTGCATTGCTATGGAAAGTAGTATGGTAGTCCCTCAAAATATTAATAGTAGAACTATCATATGACCCAGCAACTCTGCTTCTGGATATGTACTCAGAAAAGAGCAAGGTTTCTGAATTGTGTACTTGAATTTTGTTGTATATTCTGCCACTGAACATGCATGCTCTTACTCTTCTAAACAGAATAGAAGGGAACAACTGAGCAAGGAAGACCTCTTACAAATGAAAATAAAAATCCAGTATCTG
>NW_004567152.1:827604-828534 GCF_000260355.1 Condylura cristata | reverse complement strand
TGGAAGTTAGTTAAGAAGTTATATAATTTATATTTAGAAGGGCACATAATTTTTAAAAGACCTAAGCAAAGATAGCCCCTTGTGAAATTGCAAGATGTCAGGAATACAGAGAACATCGAAACCTCCAAAGAGGAAAATCGTAAGTTATAATGGTAGGGTAAGAAATCAGAATGACCTTAGAGTCTCAGCACTGATGTGAGGGAATTTTTGGGGGTTCTGTAAAGGGCATGATTTAAATTTTTAATTTTAGCTATAAGTTATTTACACACACAATTTGAATTTTCAAATCTGTGAGACTTTAAAATAAAAACAACTTAAGTAGGTCCTCTCAGAAGGAAATGCTTGAGATTATTTCATTTGGTATTTATTTTTGTGTTTCTAAATTTCATGGTTTTAGGCATTTTCTATTGATTTTCTCCAAAAATGGTAGCTGACTCTTGCCCCTTCCTCTCTTCACTTCCAGAGTTTTTTCTCTTACCGATTATGAAAATGATTCTGTTTCGCTGGCACGACATTTCGTTTTTACCTCAGAGTTCACCATTATCATCTTTTTTGTTTTGGTAACAATTTTATAGAAATATAATTTACATTCTATGCAATTAACCCATTAAAAATGGTCTTCAGACTATTCAGAATTGTGCAACTTTCACCAAAATCAATTTTAGAAATTTTTGCCACCCCAAAATGACACTGGTACCCGGTTTTGTCTTTGTGAACTTGCTTCTTCTGCACATTTCATAGAAATGGAATCATAAAATATGCAGTTTTTTGGCTCTGGCTTCTTATAGTTTCAAGGATCATCCACAGTGGTTTTTTTTTTTTCTTTTTCTATTGATTAATTTTTTTAAAAGCCCATATGTCTTAGATCTTGTAATTTTTTTAAAAAGGTTTATTTCTTTGTGCATACAGAACTGGGGTACAGGCCAGAGG
>NW_004567152.1:818958-827344 GCF_000260355.1 Condylura cristata | reverse complement strand
TTCAGGGGTGGTAAGAGGATTTACTAGAGACAGAGGGGAAACAGAACAACCAGATTGACGAAATACACTGCTGAGGGGAGCAGTGGGTGAGACAGGAGAGGTCTGCTGCCCTTTGTGGGTCAGCAACCTGGCTGGGATTGAACTCATGCTGAAGTGGCTGCGGATAGCTTCAGAGTGCTGCGCCTTAACCCGTTGCACCAGCAGGGAGTTCCCAAGATAGGATTTTTATGCCGCAAAATTAACTGGTTTTAAAACAATGAGTTTTAAAGTTGTCAAAACCAGGAGACAGGTCTGTAGATTCTCACCCCCATGTGCTCTCAATTGCAAGCCCACTCAGTTTCAGGGTGCAACAACCAGGGGGTTTATTAACAAAGGGGAGATTGGAAAAGAGTTTTCTAAGGCCACAGATGGCCAGCTGCCTCCCCCCAGATAGTGACTGCTGTGTCCAGTAGTCCAAATGGGCCGCTCATTCACGATGGTGCCATCCCCTTGAGGGACGAGAGTTGATGGCTCGCCAACAAGTGGTCAGAGGTGCACTGCTGAGGTGGCGCTACAGCAGCCAGCAACACCTGTTCACACCCTGACACCGAGCAAGGCAGTGCCAGTGTTGTCACTGGGAGGTGACGTGGAGGATCAGAAGTGTTAGTCAGCTCTCAGAAGTAGTCAGGCACAGGTCAGCAGTGCGTGGCCACAGTTCAGAGTACAGGTATAAGTGTTAACGCCCATCTGAGACGTGAGGCCCAGGTCAAGGGGCACACAGACTAGCAGTGCCTCTCAGCAGGTGACGCGCAGGCAGGCAGGAGCAGCGATTAGGCTGCAGTTGCAAACAGGTCAGATGTGGAGGTCTGTGAAGTTCTCAGCAAGTCTGGATGAGTCTTCCTCACAAGTGTGACCCGAAGGTCTTAATCTGAAGATCTGAATCCACCCGTTTGATGAATCCTAGCCCTCCTGAGCCTCTGCTTATATCTCTGCCGTCAAGCCTAATTGGCCTTCACAGTTGCAGCTGTCTGGTTGGTGCCAGTCAAGCTTCACTCAGACCTGTCCATTTTTTAAATTCTAGCATCACATCAAAAGCAAGACCTTTGCCCGGACATCCAGACCCGACCTACAGTGAAGTCAGGGCTTCACTTGTAGGCAACTTGGCGTCGGTACACTTGGTATCTGCTGCTGAGTGGGAGGGACATTCATTCTAGTGGCCTGTGCCAGGCTGCTGCTCCCAGCACCGGGGTTGGCCAGCAAACTGCGCACAGCACCAAGCCAGGCCTAAGCCCACTTACACCCCATGGTAGCAGCAGCCTGCTCGGTTTTAAAAGTAAATCAGAGGTTTTTGGTGAGTTTACTGAATTCTGCAGTCATCATCCCCACAATCAATTTAGAATAGTTCCATCAACCCCAAAATAGCCCTCTGTCCATTTTCAGTTACTGTTGTCTGTTCCCTTCCCCATTTCCAGGCAAACAGTACTTTTTTCTCTGGGTCTTAGAAACTTGCTTTTTCTGGACATATTACAGAAAATGAATCATGCATTTTCCCACCTTTTCTTTCACTTAGCTAATGTTCTTGAGGTTCATCCATGTTGTAGCATATATGAGTTATTTGTTCCCTTCTTGACCAAATATTCTATCGTATGGGTAAATCACGTTTTGCATACCACTCATTAATGCTTTCACTTTGGGAATAGTGGATACAGTTCCTATGAACATTAAGCATAAGTTTTTGTGTGGAAATATGCTTTCATTTCTCTTGTGATGACATTTCTGGGCCACATTTAAAATTCATGTTTTCATTTTAAAGGAATTACCAAGCTTTTCCACTTAAAAAAAAGGTCTGGGCACCCCCTGGTGGCACAATGGGTTAAAGCATGGCACTGCAAGTATGCTGTGGCACTCTTCAGTGCGAGTTCGATCCCCTGCTCCAGAGGTGACCCACATGGCGCAGCAGACCTCTTCTGACCTGCCCGCTGCTCCCCTCAGCAGTGTACTTCCGCGATCTGCCTGTTCTGCTCCCCATTCTGTCTCTGGTGAAGCCTCTCACTGCCCCTGTACCTCTTGCCAGCATCCCAGTTCTGTATGTATAAATAAACAAATCTTTAAAAAGAAGTCCTTAGCAGGACCAATTTCCTAATTGAAGCTCTCTCCTGTATGCTGCTGAAGTTACTTTGGGATCTCCTCTCCAGGGTCTCCTGACCACTCCTGTCAGACTAGTGCTTGCTGGCTGGCCAGCTGCCCACCTCCCAGCTGTCCTCTCGGAGACTCTCTGCACCATCAGCATAGGAAAATCAGTAGATTTCGCCCTCTTCTCTGCTGAGTTAGATCCTTTGTTAACTGGCTTAGTGGTTTATCTATTTTGGGTTGTTCTCCCACCAAGTGTAATATTGCCTCAGTAACTCTTGTAGAAAGGGGACATGGAATGTTTTTGACTCCTTGTTTGTATGTCTGATAACATCTTTATTTTACCTTCATAGAGGACAGATTTGTTGGAAATAAAATTAAAATCTAGAAAACATTTTTCCATACAGTTTTTTTCTTTTTAAAGATTTATCACCAGAGGCAGAGTGGCGAGCAAAAAAGGCAGATCTACTGAAATATACTGCTGAGGGGAGCAGGGAGTGTGACAGGAGATGGCGGCCACACCATGTGGGTTACCTCCCTGCCCAGGAGTTGAAGAGTGGCTGCAGGTTGTTTCATACTGCTGCACTTTAACCCATTGCACCACCAGGGAGGGTCCTTTTTCACTTAGTTTTGAAGATAGTGCTCTATTGTATAAACTTTAAATCTGTGGGTACTCTTTGAAGTTGTAACCTGTTTTCTTCCTGAAAGTTTGAGGGTTGGTACATTGTGGTCACTCAAGATTTTTTTCATTTTAGAAACTCAGCCTTTCAAGTTTAGAGAAAGGAATTACTATATTTTCCCCTCTCTTCCCTTTTGTCTGTTCCGTATTTCTGAAACTTCTGGTTATTAGAATAGAAGTTATTAGAATAGAAAAGAATTTTTTAAAGATTTATTTATTTAGTTAGTTATCTATTTATTTATTTATTTTTTAGATGGGACTGGTCACCTGAGTTTTTTCAGTCTCTGGGTTTTGTCTTTTTTTTAGAAAGTTTCTGCTTGTATCACATTTTTTTTTTAAGATTTATTTATTTGTGCATACAGAACTGGGGTACAGGCCAGAGGCTCAGGGGCGGTGAGAGGCTTCACCAGAGGAAAGAGTGGGGAGCAGAACAGGCAGATCGACGAAGTACACTGCTGAGGGGAGCAGTAGGCGGGTCAGGAGAGGTCTGCCACGCCATGTGGGTCACCTCCAGGGCAGGCGGGAATCAAACTCATGTGGAAGTGGCTTTAGCTTCTCAGTGCTGTGCTTTAACCTGCTGCGCCACCAGGGAGGGCCAGTACCACATCTTTTAAAGAGTTTCCATTTTTTCAATCTTTTTTTGCATTTCTAGGAGAGCTCTTTTTGGTGTGTGTTAGGCGATTAGTGTTGTCTGTTCCTTATTATTATTTAATGTGTACAACATAATCTCTCACTTTGATAAACTTAGTAGCATGTTGTTTGTAATTTGTCATGTCTCTGTACTTCACGTGGTGGTGTTTTCCTCTGTTGGTGGCCCTTGCCTGTTTGCTTCGTTTGGATCATGGGCAGAGTTGAAGCTTTGTGCATGTGGGCTTCCTGAGGGTGAATTGGTTGTTCTGTTTCATTGAGTATCTCCTCTTTGGACCTTTTTCTTAAGCTGACCAGATATTTCCACATAGGAATGTTCCAGTCAGACTGGGGTTTTGGAAATTTAGTTGAGTAAGCGGGACAAGGGGTTTGCCCTCCACTCCGAAGTACAGAGTCCTCGTTTTTTGACTGAATTGGTATGCCCCAAGTTAGAGTCCTTCCATTCATGCTCGGGTGCGGCAAGTGCAGGGCTGCTTAAGCACATGAAGTGTAGGAGACCCGATCGGGGTGTGTCTGCTGCCTTCTTTCTTGGCTTTTTTTTTTTTAAAGATTTTTTAATTCATGCATACAAGAGCTGGGGTGTAGGCCAGAGGTGTGGGGGGTTGTGGGGAGAGGATTTACCAGAGACAGAGTTGGGAGCAGAACAGCTAGATGGACGAAGTACATTGCTGAGGTGTGCAGCAGGCGAGAGAGGAGAGGTCTGCTATGCCATGTGGGTCAGCTCCGTGCCTGGGGATTGAACTCATGCTGAAGTGGCTGCAACTAGCTTCATAGTGCTGCATTTTAAGCCATTGTGCCACCCAGGAGGACCTTAGAATTTATTTATACATATAGGAACTAGGTTGTAGGCCAGAGGTGTGGGGGTCAGGGGGAGAGCAGGGAGCAGAACAGAGAGAGCAGGGAGCAGAACAGGCAGATCTACTGAAATACACTGCTGAGGACAGCAGCAGTCAAGACAAGAGAGGTCTGCAGTACCTTGTGGGCCTGCTCCCTTGCCAGGAATTGAACTCATGCGACACTGGCAGGTGATAGCTTGATAGCGCTGAGACTTTAACCTCTCAGCCAGGGAAACCCAACATTTGATTTTTTTTTTTAAGGTTTATTTATATTTAAAGAGCAGGTTTATTAGGGAAAAGGACAGCAATATTGGACACTTATAGGCCCTGGAAGGGATGACAGGCTTGCTGAGAGAGGTCTGCATGAGTTCAGGCAGGCAACCTTAGGAGAGCTGCCTCCACTGAGGGAGGTCAGTGCAGAGAAGTCCTGGCCTGGTACAGGTCATAGGCAGGCAGGAGGCTTCTGCCCTGCAGAGGGAGAGAGGGTGTGGAAAGATGCTCCTGCATAGACACAGCTGGGCAGTGGACAGCTGCCACATTTGATTTTGTCTATGATTCTCAACCTGTTTGGGTAAAAAGTAGAAAAGTTTTGTGTGTTCTGACAGCTTAAAGGTACTAGAGACATGTGTCTTGCTGGCTTGTTCATTTGCCAGCAAGAGATTATAAGCTTACCTAAACCCTAATGCAATATTTGGGAAAGTTTTTATTTTTAGAGATGCAGTTATGTTCATTTCTGGACAGATGCTTTTGGAAAGCAAGCAGACTGTTGTCTTCCCTGACTCTATTGTTGGACTCTATGCTCCAACCAGCCCCTTCAGCTCCCATTATGAGGCCTGTGCTGGGGAAGCAATGGACCTATAGGTGGCCAGGGCAGGAGGCACCTGTTTCTAGGACAGAAACACAAGTACATGTGTGCGCACACACACAGCCCTTGCTACCTACAGAGACCTGCAGGAATGGGTTTCATGTATCAGTGAGGTAGGGGAAGATGAGCTTCTATGGTTTTCAGTAGAAGGGCCTGTTACAGGGTAGCCCAGAGTGGACTGGGCCGCCTGTCTGTGGGGCCTCACCTGCGTGCTCACAATTAAGTTATACTGCAGGTACACACAAAAGAGTCAATAATGGGTTTATTTACAAAAGGGGAAAGGAATAGGAAACAACCCAGGGAAAGAGAGCGGGATACAAAGTAACTGGAATACCTTATGGCTAGGTTGACTGAACACACCCAGTCACGCGGTCAGGAGAGCTACTTCCCGAGCGAGAAAGTGAGAGATGCAATCGCACCCTGTTTATCCCCCAAATGTCCCAGAATTCCTGCTAGCTCTGCTTTTGGGTCCTCGCAGTTCTCTCCCTGGTACTGCTGGGAGTTGTAGTTTCCAATCACTGGAGTAGGGTGTAGGGTCCAGAAAGCTGGAGTAGGGGTGGAGTCCATAAGACTGTGCAGAGTTCCTTTAGGACATCCGTCCCCTTAACAAGCCCACCTCCCTTCTGCTCTGAAGCAAGTCTCTTAACACTTCTGTACCTACATTTTCACCTAAGATGTTTCCCTTTCCTTGTTATTTTCAGTAGCAAGTCAACCAAGGGCCCTCCTTCATGTTTCTGTCTGTGGGCTTCCATTCTGACTTGGGACTGCTCCAAAGTCTTGGTGATGCAAGAAAAACACCAAGAACAGTACGTGTGCAGGGAACACGCTCCCAGATACCAGATAGGTTCTGGGATTGGAGTACGCATGTGGACTCGCCTCAATCGTAGCCAGTTACTGAATGGAAGAGACCAAGGAGGAGCCAGGACCATCCTCTGTTTTGTTCACCGAGTCTTCCCTATGCTTAGGATAGTGCCTGGTGCACCAAGATTGAGAGGAAAAGGGAGAGGTAAGGTTGTTTTGGGGTGTCTGATCTTGAAATTGGTACTCTGGGGCTGGCTACGCAAGGTGGCCTCAACTATGAGAGCAGCACCTCTGCCGACTAGTACAAAGTGGGAAATGCTGTGGTTTTCAGAAGGACATTCTTTACTGTCAGAGGTGGTCTTAAGAGGTCTGTAAGGTTCGCGCCCTGAGCTCTGCCTCCTCCCCAGAATAGTTGGGATCAGACCCATCCTTTCAGTTAAGCCCTACCCCGTCTTACTGACAAAGGCCTGTATCCTGCTGGAATGTAGTGGAAGAGAAATGATGGAAAAAAGTAGGGCACAGAATTACCCCCTGAACCACAGAGATGCCTGCTTAGTACAAAGAAGCTTCCTCTGTCTGTGTCTGACTTTTGATTACTTAACTGTTATTTCACCTGTTTCCCCTTCATTTCTCCCTAGGCTGCCGATGGCTTCACTTCCACAAATAGCATCTGGGGTCCCTGACATGAGCAATGTTTACAGCTCCTTTCCCTTTTTTGCTTTCAGAAGTGACTGGAGAGACTCGTCCGTACCATGGGAAGGATGCTGTGGATCCAAGGCAGAGACAGGCCCGGGGGGGCGACCCCCCGCATTTCCACTCGGTGAATGTGGCGCAGCCTGTCCGCTTTAGCAGTAAGTTGGAGACCTGCCCAGTTCATTAGTTAAGCTTTACTAAGTCTCCTCCTGCTTCTGAGAGAGGTATGTCTTCTAAAATAACCCTTCAGGGTTATTTTCAGGTATCATCCTTTTTTGATGAGTAAAGCTATGTGATGACCTCGCCCCTGAGTGACACCACAATTTAAGTTCTGGAACCAAGCTGCTTGTTTTCATAAATGATTATTTATGATCCCCTTAGATGGTTGATGGAGAAACAGGCCCCAAGAGATACAGCAGATGAGATGGAGGGTCTCTACCTCCGTTTTTACACTTTTAAAAAAAGAATTATTTCTTTCTTGTACAGTTGTTTTTTTTAATGATAGTTTATTTTTACATCATTCTGTGCATTTTTCCGTCTCAGTTGCAATCCGCTTGGGGTTCCCATCACCAAATCACCCTGTGCCATCACTGGAGTCCAGTGCATTTCCCTCCCCCCACTGTTTTTGATCCCATTCCCCACTCCATCCCCATAAAATGTCTCTGGTATATAGCTGTTCATTATCATTGTTATTTTCTTGCCTGTTCCATTTTATTCCTGCTATGAGAGAAACCATCTTTTCTTTCTGGCTTACTTCACTAAGTGTGATCTTTTCCAGTTCCATCCATGTTGCTGCCAAAGGCATGTGTTTATTTATTGTTTGATTGATTGCTGAGTAATATTCCATTGTGTATATGTAACCTATTGTACAGTTTTTTTAAAAATTTATTTTACTTGAGTGAAAGAACTGAGGGATATGCCAGAGGTCCAGAGGGTGAGAAGGCTCACAAGAAAAAGAGTGGGATCAGAACAGGCAGATATACTGAAATCCACTGCTGAGGGGAGCAGTGGGCAAGACAGAGGTCTGTTCCCTGGCCAGGGATCAAACTCAGGCCATCACGGTGATAGCACTGACACTTAACCCCTAGGCCACCGGGGAGGTCCCTGTTTTTAAACTTTTTAAAAAATGACTAAAGAATTCCCTGTAACATGGATTCGGATAGAAAACCCAGATATAAACCCACAGGTTCACGGACAGCTAATCTTTGACAAAGGAGCAAAGAAGATACAATGGGGCAAAGAAAGTTTGTTCAGCAAATGGTGCTGGGAAAACTGGGAAGCTACATGCAAACAAATGAAACAGATCACTACCTCACACCATGCACAAAAATCAACTCGAAGTGGATTAAAGACCTAGACATAAGAACAGAAACCATAAATGCCTGGAAGCAAAGATGGTCCAACACTCCACGACATACACTTCAGCAACATCTTTAAAGACAGAGCACCCAATGCAACGATAGTGAAGGCAAGGATAAATAGATGGGACTACATGAAGTTAAAGAGCTTCTGTACAGCAAAAGAGACATTACAAAAAACAGACAGACATCCCACTGAGTGGGAAAATATTTTCTCATACAAAACTAGCGATAGGGCCTTCCCTGGTGGCGCAGTGGGTTAAAGTACAGCACTAAGAAGCTTAAGCCACTTCCGCATGAGTTCGATCCCCGCCTGCCCCAGAGGAGATCCACATGGCATGGCAGACCTCTCCTGACCCACCCGCTGCTCCCCTCAGCAGTGTACTTTGTCAATCTG
>NW_004567152.1:791481-817553 GCF_000260355.1 Condylura cristata | reverse complement strand
GTGAATCCTCTCACCCTCCGCATCTCTGGCCTGTACCCCAGTTCTATACGAATAAATAAATAAATCTTTAAAAAAAAAGAAAGTTTGTAAGGTAGAGAAAACACAACTTAAACCCCTCCTGACTGACATGTTGCACATATTGATGGCTGTAGGTCTAGCAAGGAGGAACTGACAGGCAAGGCTTCTCTTTCCTGGTTCCATAAACATACACTACAGGTAGGTGCTCAGTGCTGGGAAACTCAACAAGGTCCTTCATGCCCTGCAGGGACACCACTGCTCCTCATAGCTTGACTCAGCATGGGGCCCATGTTCCCATGATGGGGACTAAGCCAGCAGGGTCTGACTTTGAGAAGCTGTGTTTGACTTTGAGATGGTTTGAGGAAACTATGAGCTCCTCAGAAATTCCCACGGTCGAGGGGGCCATGTACAAGCTTGGCCGGTGAGGAACTGAAGTGCTCTGAGGTCACAGCAAATAGTGGACACCAGGATTTAACACCCCAGGGTCTCAACTCCTCATCCTGTTCATTCCCTTTTTATCACATACCTGCTTTTCTTTTGAACAAGCACTCTGCTTAGATAATAATTCCAGAAAGTTCAAAAGACTTAAAAAATGAACCTTTAAAAAGTAACGTTCCTCCCTCCATTGCCTGCAGTTACTGGCTTCTGTCCCCAAGGGGTTTCATCACAGGGACGGAAGCCCAGTCCTGCCATTTGCCAGGCAAGATGCTCAGCCTTTCTGCTCCCGGCCAGAGGCTCCCATCCCAGTTGTCAAACCCGGAGTCAAATGACCCACCTGCACAGGTGTCACAGGTTGAATGCATCATGTAGGGGCTTAGGAAACACACAGTACAGGCTCCTGATGACCCCTCCCCCTCACACCGTTGCCGCACACTTAGTGATGGCATGCCACTCACCTCCCCCTCCTTGGTGATCTGTGAGAGCTGGCTCCTGGTCTACAGTAAAGAGCCTCCTGACAGGCTTCCTCGAATCTCACCAGGCCCTTCCTTCCTGGTGGGCAGCTCGCGCTGCCCCCTGGCTGCATGGCAGCAGAGCTATGCCAGCTCATTGGCTCAGGGGCAGAGCTGCTACTTCCTTTCCTATAGTCTCTGTACTTCTGGCAGTAAGTTATATAGCCATGATACAATTAAGTTTATTAAGTAATAAAAGCATGAGTGTCTGTCTTTAAGAAATTTCACTAGTTCCACTGGATATAGATATATTTAAAAATAGCATTTTCTAAAATAACTGGGTTTATTAAGAAATTGTTACTCTTTGGCCCTCCCTGGTGGCGCAGTGGGTTAAAGTGCAGCACTGTGAAGCTGGCTGCGGCTGCGCTGCGGCTGCTTCTGCTTCTGCTTCTGCGTGAGTTTGATCCCCGCCCCAGAAGAGCACAGCAGACCTCTCCTGTCTCACCCGTTGCTCCCCTCAGCAGTGTACTTCGTCAGTGCACCTGTTCTGCTCCCCATTCTGTCTCTGACCGCCCCTGCACCTCTGACCTATACCCTGGTCCTCTATGCATAAATAAATAAATCTTTTAAAAAAGAAAAAAGTTGTTACTCTCCATCCGTGTACCCTTAGGACGTAGGGAACCCCAGCACTAGCAAGTCACAGGTCAGGGCTTTGACCCAGGGCCATCATATAGTGTGGGCGTCTTGATGACCTGAGGATCCAGTCAGCCTGGAGAGGGTACTTTTGACCCAGCCTGCTTAACGGGGACACGGCCTCTAACTGGCTACTTGGCTTTTGCTTTCAGGGGAACCAGTTGGGCCTCATTTTCTCATCCGCGGGACCCAGGAGTTAGTCCTGCAGTCTCAGAGGTCCTTCCAGTTCTGACCCGAGCTTTTGTTGCAGGGGAGTACTGGCCACACTGAGGTGAAGAAAGGAAGGACGAGTTAGACTGGGAAAGTTGGGGATTTGTTAGGGAATGACCCGAGGGCCAGATCTTGGCTGGGTAGTGCAGGTGAGGGGAACCACCCTGCTTTATGCCCACGAGGTGTGCAATGAGCCTGCCTGGGGACTGCCCTCTTGTCCACCAGACTTAAGTGGAGAATGAAATTTATTTTACAGAAGTGAATGTAGCAACCAGTCTTTACTGCCAATCAATTAAGGCTTTTAGAAATGAAACTCCTGGTATCTGTGTACCTTAGATTGTGTCTCTGGTCGAGACACAAAGTTTAGTCTCAGCAAGATTTTGCCCCTTGAATCTCACTTTCTGCATTTCTCTAGGGTGATTTCGTAGCTCTGCTGTCTGATGCAGCAGATATCATTTTAGAGTGAGGATCCTAATTTGGGGGACAACTCCCCTTCTGTCCTTCATGTTTCCTAGGGAAGTGCCCGACAGGGTGGCATCACTATGAGGGCACCGCCAGCTGCTACCGGGTCTACCTGAGTGGGGAGAATTTCTGGGATGCTGCACAGACCTGCCAGCGTGTGAATGGCTCCCTCGCCACCTTTTCCACTGACCAGGAGCTGCGTTTTGTCCTGGCGCAGGAGTGGGACCAGCCAGAGCTGAGCTTCACTTGGCAGGACCAATACAAGTGAGTACTGGGGTGGGGGGCGGGGAGCAGCGCTTGGGATTGGGGCCCATGTTCTCGCCCAGTGCAGCCAGTGCTTGAGAAGAGAGCAGCTCTACCCCCCATAGCAAATAGCGTCATGAGTCACTTGACAGTGTTTTAGTCCACAGCAGCCCGTATGCGTGACAGTGGTCCCAAAAGCGGCACCTCATAGAGCCTGGGTGTGTAGGAGGCTGGGCCATCTTGGGTTTGTGAAATTCACTTTATAATGTTCACATGACAAGAAAAGCACCCCATGATACATTTCTCAGAACATATCCCCATCTTGAAGTGATGCATGAGATTTGGGGCTAAAAGTGGGCATCAAGATGGAATTGGGGGCTCTTAGAGGGATAGGCCTGGGGATTGTTCTCCTCTGTAGGTTCAGGAACAGTTACAGGGTACTGGACCTGCGGCAGGGGAGTCTTGGTGGCAGGTTTTGTGGGCTGATGAGAGGGCCTCACCAGTGGGCAGAGATTCCTTCTGAGAGAGTGGACTTTGCCAGCCTTTTCCTGAGCAAGGATGTAACTGTGGGGTCACACTAGCTGGGCCCTGGTTCCAACCCCCCCAAGCTCAGCAGCATTGAGAAGAAAGTATGGAAACTGCGACATTCCCCAGGCCCAGCATTTTGGGGGTAGGTGTGTGCTGCCCCAGGAGTGACGGGGTGTGGATCATAGAGTTTGACAGCCAGCCCGTGCTTCCTCCCAGTGATGGCTCAGGCTGCACTGCCATGGGGGCACAGTGGCCTGCAGCATGTAGAGACAGAGCAGAATCCTCATTTTAAGACCTGACTTGTGGTTTGTACCACAGATGGGTCTTGTGAGACCGAACTATTTCTCCTTCTGCAGCTACAAAGTGAGAAAAAGGGCTCCTGGCTGACAAGGTTGTAAATCTGTGGAGAAGTGAGAAGGCACAGCCCAGCAGTTGGGGAAGCGCTCCTGTCCTCTAGCTGGGAGTAGGCATGGCAATAGGCTGAAGGGGCAGAGTGGCACTGTGCCAAGGCTCCCAGAGTGACTGTGGCCCTACTGCCAGAGAGCTCCGAGGCTGGGCTGGAAAGCTGGGGCTGAGAACACACTCTCAGCCTGTGGTTGTGGCAGTCAGCCAGATCAGTGTGCCTGGCCCCTCGATGCTATGATGTGTGCAGTCAGGTGCACACTGGGCGTAGGGACTATGAGCTGGACACCACAGGAGGCTGTGCACAGTGCGACTGCTGTTAAACACATGCCAACTACATGGCTACTGCCTCGTTGAGGCCTTTTCTGTTTCTGCCTTTTTGCAGGTTGTGGGTTGGCTATCAGTATGTTGTCACTGGCCGCAACCGCTCCTTAGAAGGTCGCTGGGAGGTAGCATTCAAAGGTAAGCCTTTCTGATCTTTCAGAAGAGTCATTGAATATGAAATTGGGAGGACATCGTATGCCTAGGGTGGGCTCCCATGTGCATTTACATCTGTGACTCTACTCCAGGGATGGCCTTCTGGGTCTCCAGTCACACATTCCTGGCCTGTCCCGCAAGAGAGGAGTTCTGCCTCTGGGATCCTATCTACCCAGCTTGTCAGCCCAACCCAGGTGACTGTGACCCCAAACCTTGACAGCACCAAGTCCTGGAGTGCTCCAGATGGGGGCCACTTCTGCCCCAGAGAGCCCTTCATAGCATGTGTACTGAGAATTTGAAAAACATCAGTGTTTGCCCACACACTCTGCACCAGCTCCCCTCACCCCTGTCCCAACCCAATCTTTACTGCAAACAGTGTCACTTCAGTTTCTGGCTATTCATACTTGGTTGTTTTTTTTAAAAATATGAGCATGAAAGCATACCATGTGTTTAATATGTCCACATGTTGTATAGTTGGCTTATTAAAGACATGCTCGGTACTTGTACCCCTACTTGTTCCCCCTGTATCTCAGCATCTGCACGCTAGGGGCTCACTCCTGATAGTGGGTTGACCAGGTGGACCACTTTGGAGAACCTCCATGGTCTCTGTCTTCTGGACAATGGTATCTCATCATTTATGTCTCTTGCCTGTGGGACCTGCCGGTGTGACCTTGGATCCAGAAGCCTCTGTCAGCAGGCAGGGAGAGTTGATAGGGGAGAGGGCCAAGACCCAGGCTGGCCTAGATGGTGCAATGTAGAGACTCTGCCCTCCAGGTGAGGACCCTACAGGTGAAGTGGAGTTAGCGAGGTCAGGATGAAACTTTGCTGAGGGAGACAGTGCTGAGAGAAGGGTAGCTGCCTTTAGTAATGGCACATTTGGGAACATCCACACAGCTCCTGATGGGCCCAGCACAGACTCATTTTAGGGGTGCTGTGATAACAAGATGGGAAAGTGAGGCCCTGCCTTGAGAGGCTGACAGCCTGTGAGTGTGGGCAAATGACTCACTGGGCAGAAGAGTGAGAGTTACCCTGTCACAGGGGATGAGGGAGCAGGGCACAACACAGAGCGGTGGGAGCGGCTGCCCAAGAGATGTGCAGGAGGAGACAGGATGATAGGAGAGTTAGGTTGCACTGCTATGTTCAGAGCAGCTTTGTGCAGAAGGAATGGGCAGGGCATTTGGAAACTTTGCCGCCCATTTCTCTAGCTGAAGTTCTGCTGCACTGGATGAGCAGGGAGAGGTCTGCAAGTAGGGGTATGTGGTACCACGGCACAGCACTCCTTGGCTGATGACTTCCAGTTAGGATAACTATTTGTGTGCCATCTGCAAACACTAGTCCTTTCAGCAGCACAGGTGTCAAGGGTGACGGTTATTTAGGAAGCAGTAGTGGGCCCTCCCTGGTGGCACAACGGGTTAGGACCCAGCACAGCAAGCGAGCCGCAGCTGCTTCAGTGCGAGTTCCATCCCCAGCCCCGGAGGTGACCCACATGGCGCGGCAGACCTCTCCTGTCTCGCCCATGCTCCCTTCAGCAGTGTACTTCCTCAGTTTGCCTGTTCTGCTCCCCGCACTGCCTCTGGTGAATCTTCTTACCACTCCTGCACCTCTGGCCTGTACTCCAGTTCTGTATGCATAAATAAATCTTTAAAAAAAAATCTGAGCTATGGTTTTCAGCTCTCTTGTCACACCCTGAGACCCACTGCCTTCATCTCCAGGCCCCAGCTTTTGTTTTTTTCGGTAGCAGCGATGGCCTTCTAACATCACATATACTTCAGTTAGTAGGTCTTGTGTTCGTCATGTGACTCCATTCTTTCCATTCCACTCAGATGTATGCTCCACAGCTAAGTGTTTCTCTTTATTGATGTGCCCATGTACCCCGAATGCCTGTTTATGTGAGTGAGGCCTGCTAATATTTGTTAAATCAGCAAGGGAGGGTGACTAGGAGACTGTGTTGGAGCCCAGGGGCTGCCCTCATGGGGTGCCTAACAGTGCTACAGACTCCATGGGTTAAAATAGCACAATTTACTGTCAGTTCTGACAGGGTGTCAGGGCAGGAAGGGGACACGTTCCCTTCAAAAGCTCTAGGAGAGAATCCTCACCCCAGTTTTAGTGCTGCTGAGAGTCCTTGTTGTGGGCAGCGTTCCTCCCATTTCTGTGCCTCTTTGAGTCCTCTGAGCCCCTCTTAGAAGTATACGTGTCATTGGATTTAGGGCCCACCCTAAATCTAGGATGTCTTTACCACAGTAACAAGTGAGGCATACTCTGAGGTCCCAAGTGGACATGAATTTGAGGGGGAATGCTGTTCAATCCCTGAAGTTGATAGTTGAAGAAAACTGCCTTTTTTTTTAGTTGAGAATTTTTTTAGTTGGGAATTAGCCACCTTTTTGTTGCCAGAAGAGAACGGATGAGGAAATCTTTAAGAAAATGGAATATGAAATGTCATAAGGGAGGGCAAATAAAATGAGGCAAGGGGGGAGTGGCCTTCACAGTCGCTGGTTTCAGGAAGCTTCAGCCCCCCAGTCTTGGGGTGAACTGGACTTCTGGCCAGTAGCACCAATGAGGCCCAGGTGTTCCCTTGAGCCCCTCTGTTCACTTTCTGCTCTGTGCTGTTGTATTGACAACATGCACTGAAAAGTGGGAGTCGTGGGACAGCCTGTACAATGCAGGATGCTGCCGAAAGAGCAAGATCCTGGCTTTTTATTGATAGAATAATCATACAGCATCATTTACATGGGGTAGGAGATCAAAGAGAAAGGGTAGGGGAAAACTGAAAATGTGTTTATCTCATCTAAGGCTTTAAGGGGGTGAGTCTGCTGACCAGGTATTGACAAACTGGTATTGGAATGGAAACCTGTGGCTCCAGTCTTTTTGACAAGGCATCCCACTGGTCAGCCTCTGGGACTCAAGGTCATACCTGTTGATGGATACCTATTGCCCCACGGCAATCAAGCATCCTGTTGTTTAATTTGGAAGGAGCCTTGAGGGTATGGTACCCTACATTCTTTTAGGTCAGATAACTGACTGGGCTTTTCTGACCTTGTATTGGAGGGCAGAACTGGATGTTACAAAGATGGTGTCCGAGCAGGCTGTTTGAGTTTAGCAGGCCCACACTGAGCCCTCCATCTGTGTCTGACTTGGTGGGGCCTAAGTCACCAACTCTTTCCACCCCCACCACCCCCCACCCCATACACACAGGAAAATGGCTCTGGTCTGGGCAGCTGGTGGGTAGGGGGCCTCTGTCCTGGGCCTCTGTCCTAAGAAGTCATTTGTGACCATAGTCTAAGCTTTGCATCATGCACAAAAATTGTGCTGAGGCTCTGGGCTGGCAGTTAGACTCCTGGCCAGATGGGAGGAGTCTACATTTTCATCCTGTGAGATTAGATGTCAAGTAGTGAACAAAACAGCAAAAGGAGGGGAATGCACAAAGGGTACCTAGGTCTCATTGGGGAGCTGGAGAAAAAGTAACCAGGATCAAGGATGGCAGGGTACCCACAGCAGCGTCTGTGTTTCACAGTGGAGAGAGCTCCCCCTTGATGTCTAAGCTGTCCCTAGAGAGCCGAGCACACCCTGACCTCTGCCATGAGCCTCCTATGAGCCTGACTGTAACAGACCAACCCAGACTTTGGACCTTCAGTGACCCAGGTGGAGGTGCACTGCCCCTGGCTATGCCTGTCCACCAAGAATTGGCCTTCCATCCTTTCCCCAAGGGGCGGCTCCCCCCAAGCCCACTTTCCTGGTCCTATCAGCTGGGAGGCCACGTTCCCAATCCAGGGACTGCCCTGCCTCCAAATTTGTCCTCTCTTCAAAAGGGACCTCCCTGCTTCACTTTGGGAGCAAGTAGAATTCAGCAGGCATGTATATGCTTATTCCTTTTTAAGAGTAAACTGCACTGTTAGTAAGTGATCTTGGACTTGATTAACTTCAGGGAACCTTTTGGTGGCCCTTTTTGGAAGGCTTTTGGGACTGCCTGTGCTTCACCTCAGAACCCCACCTCCTGGGATGCAGCAGAAGATAGGCTTAGAGGTTCACAATACTCCTGCACCCCCACACTAGGCTGCAAGGGGAGCACTTTCTGATTGCTTGGTCCCCCACTTGGAAGACAGGAGCTGAGTGGGTGACAGACGCCCTGGAGCAGGGAAGAAGGTCCCTGGAAGCCAGAACTCCTAGTGGGCCTTGGAGATTCCTGGCATGGCGATGGCAGCTGTTCTAATTAGTTTCTGTTTGTTAGTTGCTACTCTGTAGAAAGGGAGAATGTTCCTCTATCCTCTTGTTTGTTCATTTATCAGTATGAACATTTTGACCCTCGGTGTTAACAACCCATTACTTTGCTCTTCATGTCGTTCTTCTGTTTTTAAACATGTCAGCTAGGCACTCCCCTCTCCTGGCTTTCGCCTAGTTTCCCTGGCTCATGTGCTTGTCTCTCTCTGGCTCTTTAGAGACTGGGTCCCATCAGCCAGTGCCCAGTGCTGCACTCAGAAGAGCCAGGTGTGGTTAACAAGCAAGTGAATGCTGTCGCCTCAGTAACTGCTGACACTCACTGGGCCACACACTGTGATGATGGTCCAGGTTAGGGTGCCTTTGGGCCCTGTGAGGACGCATTCGATTCCTGTGTGGACATTGTATTATAATGGCCATCCCCCCTTTTCTCCCACCATCACAGGTTCTTCAGAGGTGTTCCTGCCCCCAGATCCCATCTTTGCCTCGGCCATGTCTGAAAGCGACAGCATGTTCTGTGCCCAGCTCCAGTGCTTCCACTTCCCCACTCTCCGCCACCATGACCTGCACAGCTGGCACGCCGAGAACTGCTATGAGAAATCTTCGTTTCTGTGTAAAAGAAGTAAGCCTCCTTTGGTGCGCTGTGTCTGTAAGCCGTGAGGAGGAGACCCCTCGAGAAGGTGGCGTTCTCACTCCTGGACCTTCCTGGAGACCTGGAGTGGACCTTGGCCTGCCGGTGCTCTGCAGCGGGGCCACTTGATAGTGGTGTGCAGCCCTGGTGGGCTCACACCTGCTCGAGGAGGACAAGTGCGGGGGCGGGTGGCGGAGCCAGGGTGAGGGTGAGTCTGCTGAGCTGCTGTTCAGCTCTGTGACTGGGAGCAATGGGCGTATCTCTTTTCCAGGGTAGAGGCAGTAATTCCTGCTCTCTGGGTAGAACCGCAAGCATCGTGACTGAGGGTTTCTTTGGAACTTTTGACTCCTTTGGTCTCCTCCCCTGCTCTCTGCTATTCCCTCCTGCAGTCCTGGCTTAACTTCTTTGCCCCATCTAGACTATTCCCAAGCCTCAGTGTTCAGTACCACAGCCTTTATCCCTCTGCCAGCAGAGCGGAACTCCCTCAGCAGCCACACCGTATGTGTGAACAGGGGGTGCCACAGGGCTCAGCATCCCCTGTTTGGACCAGCTTCCCCTTCCGTGTGGATTTTTCACAGGTGAAGGCTTTTCGTAGATATCTGGGCTGAGGCTGGTGGATTAATGTCCATTTAAAATGAGAAATAAAACAAATCCTCTATGCATTTTGCCTAGTTTCTTCAAACAAACATTTTCAACACCATAGTATGTCACATCAGGGTTTTGACTTGGACCTAGCCCACTGATCTTATTCAGCTGTCTGCAGTCTCTCATGAGCATCTTTGTGCGTGTGTGAATTCTATACTATTTTATCGCTCACTCAGGTTCCTGTATCCACCAGCACAGTTAAGAGAAGAGAATTTCAATATCAGAGAGATACTGCCTGCTGTCCTACATACACCTGCCTCCTACCCTTGCCCCAGCGTTAACCTCTTGCAATCACTAACATTTCTAAAATATTTTCATTTCAGTCGTGTTAAAGTTTGAAGGATCATTCTTTTGATGTCAAGTCTCTAAGAGACTTATATTCTAAAAGATTTCTACAAGTTATAGCTGCATATTTAAGTCCATTTCCATTTTGAGTTAAGTTTTTTTTTTTGAGGTGTGAGATTTAGGTCAAGTTGCATTCATTACCCTGTCTAACCTTGCAGGTTTGGCTTTTTTATTCAGCGTAATTCCCTGACTAGTCATTCTAGTTCTTAGTATAACAATGGTTATTCCATTCTATTGCTGACTAGTGTTTCATGGTGTTATTTCACAGTCTGTTTAACCATTCATCTGCTGAAGGACATCTGGGCAGATTCCAGTTTTTGGCTATTACAGTTAAAGTTGCTGAGAACACTTTAGAGAGCTTTGTGTGAACATAAGTTTTCTTTTATCTGAGATAAAAGCCCAGGAGTGGCATTGCTAGGTTGTGTGGTAGTTGGTTGTTTAGTTTTTCTTTTTTTTAGAAGCTAGCAAACTTTTTAAGAATAGATGTACCACTTTACTTCCCACTGGCAATAGTGAGTGATCCAGTTTCTCTGCATCCTTGTCAGTGCTTACTGTCCTCACTATTTGTGCTTTTTAGCCATTCTGAGAGGTATGTAGCACTCTCGTGGTTTTAACTTGCACTTTCCTGAGGGTAATGATGTGAAACAACCTGTTATATGTTTGTTCTTTCTGTCATCTTTGATGAAGTGTTCATTTGTCCATTTTCTCATTGGATTATTTTTTTTAACTGTTGACTTTTAAGAGTTCTTTATGTACTCTCTGTATATTCTTTATGTATTATATATCCTAGTCAGATGTTATTTGCAGATATTTTTCTAATCTGTAGCTTGTTTTTATTTTCTTCACATAGACTACGCTGAGCTGACATTATAAATTCTTATGAAGTCCTATTTATCATTTTCAATCTTAAGGATCATTCTTTTGCTATCAAATCTCTAGAGACTTATTTTCTAAAAGATTTCTACAAGTTATAGCTGTATATTTAAGTCCATTTCCATTTTGAGTTAAATTTCTTTTTAATAAGGTGCGAGATTTAGGTCAGGTTTCATTGTTCTCACCTATAGATGTCCAGTTGGTCTTGCACTTTTGTTGATAACTTGGCTTCTCTACATTCAATTACTCTGTGCCTTTGTCACAGTTTAGTTGTGTGGTTATTCCTGGGTATAATTCTTGATTCTCTTTTCTGTTCCACTGATTTGTCTGTTTAATCCTCTGCCAGTATCAGATCATTGTAATTACTGTAGCTGGACAGGTGATACCTCCCACTTTTCATGTCAGCATTGTTTTAGCTGTCTTAGGGGCTATCCTTTCCTGTATAAATTGTAGATTAAGCTTACCTGTCTACAAAAACCTTAATGGCATTTAGCTAGCAATTGTATCAAACCACTAATGCAGTATAGGGAGATTTATATCTTTATTATTTTAAATCTCCAATCCATGGAAGAGGTATGGCGTGCCTTTCCATTTACTTACTATTTTTTTCTCACCAACATTTTGTAACTTTTAGCAAGAAAATCTTATAGTGTATAAATCTTACTTTCTTTGGAGCAATAATAAATTGTGTTTTAAATTTTGACTTATGCTTATTGTTAGTGACTTTTGTGTGTTGATTTGTGAATGTGAAGAAATGTGATTTTTTTGTGTGTGTTCCAGGTACCCTGTGACCTTACTGACCTCACTAATTTAGGAGTTTTCCTGGTAGAATTCTTAGGATTTTCTAATACATAGCCATGTCATCTACAAATAGAAATGATCTTACTTCTCACTTTAAATCCGTATCTTTTATTTATTTATCTTGCCTTACTATAGTGACAAGAACTTGCATCAGTATGATAAATGAGAATGGTGAAAGCAGAAATCCTATACTTTATCCTTATTCTCATGGAAAGGATGATCAACTCTTATTTTCACTAAGTGTAATGTTAGCTATAGATTTGGGGAGTGATGTTCCTTATCAAGCTGAAGTAATTCCCCTTTATTTTTAACTTGCCAAGAGTTTTATCATAAATGAGTATTGGATTATGTCAAAAAACACTTTCTCTGTCATTTGATATGAACACTGAGAGTCAGAGCTCCTTGTTGGTAACACATACCTGTGTGCATGTGTGTCTGTTGCAGGTCAAACATGTGTGGACATCAAGGACAATGTGGTGGATGAAGGGTTCTACTTCACCCCTAAGGGAGATGACCCGTGCCTGAGCTGTACCTGCCACGGAGGGGAGCCTGAGATGTGTGTGGCTGCTCTCTGTGAGCGACCCCAAGGGTGCCAGCAGTATCGCAAGGACCCCAAGGAATGCTGCAAGTTCATGTGCCTGGACCCAGGTGAGACTGACAGTGGGTCACAAGTCACCTTTTCCCATTCAGGATGGAACCTTGACAACTCTTGGTTTCCCCAATGACCCATCCCACCAACGTGAGAGCATGTGGAAATATATGTCACGTAATAGGCCAGTACGAGTTCTCTTCCTTCTTATCAGGCCTCTGAGAGTTAAGTGTCCCACCCTCAGCAGCTTTCTAGCAAGCTCCTAATCAAGCCCTGGTGTGCGCCAGAGAAAGTGGGCAGCCTAGGAACATGTGGGCACTGTTGACTTCTGGGGCCAGACACTGTTGTACACAACAGGAGGCTGTGTGGCATTTCTGGCCTCTCCCTCCTAGCTCTCAGTTGCACTTCCATCCTCCAAGTGGTGGAAAATGTCTCCAGACTTGCTAAATGTTCGGGAGGTGGGACATGAGCAACAGTACAGAGTCGCCCCAGTGAGAACCCTGAAGCCAGTTTAGGAGTGAGGTGACAGTGCCTGATTCTCTGCCGTAACAGTGTGGCTGGGGCAGAGGTGTACAAATAGGGCGCCCTCGATGGGACCCTTAGTGAGCTTAGGTAGAGAGATGCAACAATACAGAATTTGGGGGCAGAGGCCCACACCCACCACCCTGTTGCCACCTGGTCCAGGGCCCTACTTCCTCTGCACTGAGCTGTCTGGGTGCAGCCTTATGGAAGCTGCCTCGCCACACCAGGCCTCCACCACCTGGCCTCCACCACCTCCAGCCAGAGATGGCTGACAGCAGGGAAGTAGCCTGTCCAGCCTCGCTCTGACTGGGACCACGATCCAGGGTGGAGAGCAGCAGAGCGAGTGAGTCAGCAGGTCGTCAGGACTTGCTTCACATGTGTCTTCCCGCCAGGCTGAAAGACTGTTGAGTACCACAATCATGCACACACTCCAGGACTTTCCAGGACTCCCCACCAATGGAGAGGTTGGTAGGAGGCCAAGAATTAGAACAGCCACTGATCAAGAGCCCAAGAGGAGAGTAGGAGGACTCTGAGGGGCCAGCGGGGGCCCATTCATCCCCTCCTCTGGTTACCTGCTGAATTACAGATGACCCTGGCCTCCATGTGCAAGCACTGTGAAGGTGGGGTCCACCCCAGTGGTATTAGAGTGTAGGTCTGAATTCAGGCCAGTAATGCCGCCTCCTGAGCCTTAGTTTTCCTCCTGATGGGGTCTTGGTGATGAATCAGAGAGGTACCAGCTGCTGGGGCGGGATGCATGATCCTGTTCAATGCCTCCTGTCAGGTCCCTGTTCTGGCTTTCTACATACCCCTGCAACAGGGGCAGTGGAAAGATGCAGTGCTGTAGGGAAGCACTGAGGAAGGTGTGTGCACCCTGGGTCAGCCAAGAGGGCATTTCCATCACTCCTTTCCCTGCACTCACCAGCAGAGGGCAGGCTTTGGCATCTTGGGGTGCCTGTGAGGCCCAATAGTGGGTGCTACGTAGCAAAGGTCAGCACCTGAGTCTGGAGAAGTTCCTTCACATGTGTGCTGGAGGTTGGTGTTAGGTGGGTTGTGTGTGCTTCCCCGGCTGTGGCTTAAAGAATAGATTTCAAGACTCCTTCACAGCCTCAGTGAAGTCTCGTTTGCAAACAAGGTCTGAGTGACTGTCCTTTCTCAGCCACTCCCTGACCCTTTATACTTAACTCCTCACCCAGTCTGTCAGCGAAGCACATAAATCCAAGTCCAAAGTGGCTTCCACTCTTTCACCTCTCCCATTTGGTACGATACCTAGTCCAGGCCACTGTTATTGACTCCCCTAGTTGATGCAGATGCCTCTTCACTGGCTTCCCTGACCCTTTCACAATGCCCCACACACACTGCCTGAACCAGCACCCTGAGGTGGCATCATACTCCGTTCCAAACCCTCTCCGCCCTTTCCCTGGCTTTGGTCCCGCCTCATACCCACCATTGAACTGGACACCTCCCACCTTTGATCCTATACCCTTCTTTTCATGGGATTTAGAATTACTTAATGTTGGTGCCTCTCACTCACATATGTGGAAGTTCAGTGAGGACTCAGAAGTGGCTTTTTGGCCTCAGCTCATCTCCAGCATGTTCAGATTTGCCCTGTAGAATAGGGAAGGTGCATGTTTGGTGCTAGGAGAAGGATGTGTGGTCTCTGCAGGTTTCAGCACCCTCCCTGAGCCTGCAGAACACTGCTCTCACTGTCTTAGAGACATCAGTGCTGGACAGAGGATGTTTTCTTGCTCTCTGGTAGTCACCAGCATTTGCACATGGCATTCCTCCTAGGCCTGAAGCTCTTCAAAGGAATTACTGGGTCACCCAGTGCACAGGAGCCAGAAGTCCCCTGTGTGGCCTGGAACAGGGAGCTGTCAAAGTGGGACATTTCTTCTGACAGTGGTGCTTTTCTCCTTGGGGTGTTTCCAAAGCATTCTTGATTTTGAACTCTTTTGTTTCTGCCTTCTATTCTAAGATACTGTTTGGTGTAAGAACACAGGAAACAAATGTGCCTTGTCCATGCATCTGGCCTAGTAGTGGAGGGTCATGGTAGCCTTGCAGTGCTAAGCAGCGGGATCAGGATATTTTCCAAGAATGGCAGGTCTCCTTCCTCTCCTTGTGACAGATGGCAACAGCCTGTTTGACTCCATGGCCAGTGGAATGCGTCTGATTGTTAGCTGCATCTCCTCTTTCCTCATCCTGTCGCTGCTCCTTTTCATGGTCCACCGGCTGCGCCAGAGACGCCGGGAACGCATTGAATCCCTGATCGGAGCGAACTGTGAGTGCCTACCCTCGAACTGGAAGCCCCTCTCCAGGCTGTGACCCCTTGGGTGGGGGCAGGAGCAGGCTAGGAAAGAAACAGGACATTGATGAAACATGCCCTGGCATTCCACTCCTCTCACTCAGCTGCTTCTGGGCTGAGCACACACCTGGGTCACTGGAGCAGCCAGGAGTGAGACCACAGGTGCACGGAGCAAGGGGTGTGGCACTGTGCCAACTCCCTGGGCTCTTCACCCTTGCCTCAAGCAGGAATTGCAACCACCGTGCATTCAGTCAGTGCTGTCATCCTTTCCTGTGGCTTGGGCCCTGAGTGGAAGCCTCCGACCAGGAGGTAATCTCCCAGAGAAGCATGGACAACTGTGGCTGGGCTAGGCCATTTAGCGTGTGTCTCACCCTCCCCAGCAGAGTTCTTCCACAGTGGGCCTGGTCCTCCACTGGCCACTCGGCTGTGGGGTGTCCTGGGTAGAGCTTCCAAAGTTACCCTTGCCTTGGGCCAGCGCTCCACTACTCAGTCCCATACAGTAGGGGAGGGACAGGTGCACACTAGTGGGGGGATTCAGAATCAAGGTGGTAAAAATGCGGGGAACTGCATTTGCTGCAGCAGGGACCCTAGGTCCCTCCCAGGGCGCCCGGTTGGGAGAAAGCCCCACATTCCTGTAGTCCTGCTCCCATCTGGGCCTGCATGACTCCGCCTAAGAACCTCAGTTCTCCTCCTATTGTCAGCTAGGCAAACTCCAAAGCCGTTATGGGTTAGACACTCGGAAATACAGAGTTGGAAACTTGGGCAGAAGTAGCAGGATTTTGTGACAGGTCCCATTGGTAAGGGCTAGAAATGCCCTGAAAGCGAGGAGGATCTGGGCAGGAGACAGAGCTCTTGAGTAGGCAGCTGGGAGAGGATTGACATTCGGAATGCCTGGCGCCCTTGGCCTGGGGTGGTTGGTCCAGCTTTGGAAGAGGGAGGGGGCTCTGGCTCAAGAGCTGTGCCTTCTTTGAGTTGACATGTCTCTGTTACATCTTTCTTTCAATTGCTCAGTGCACCACTTCAACCTGGGCCGGAGGATCCCTGGCTTTGATTACGGTCCAGATGGGTTTGGCACAGGCCTCACACCACTACATCTTTCGGATGATGGAGAAGGTGGAACTTTCCACTTCCATGACCCTCCGCCTCCCTACACTGCTTACAAGTACCCCGATCTCGACCAGCCTGATGACCCGCCACCACCCTACGAGGCCTCCATCAACCCAGACAGCGTGTTCTATGACCCTGCAGGTGCTTCCCCTGGGGAGAGGGGGCAGCTGTCACCATCCACCTGGCATGTGGGATCGCAGGACTGTGAACCCCCACTTCTTTCCAGCCTTCTGCTTTCTCTTTGGTGCTCCTTTGCACATCAGTGGACAGACCTCCCAAGGTGGCACATACGAATGACTGCAGCAGTCACCCTGCCCCTTGTCTCTTGTCCCATGAACACGTGTTAGTGAGCAGCCCTCAGGGCAGCCTCAGCAGGGTTCTGCAGATCTAGAAACAGGCACTAGGGGTCATGGAGACTGCGCTCACCCATAGCTCCAGGCGCCAGATCCACCCAGAGCCAACCCCAGGCCTGGAGGACATGTGTACACGTCTGGTGAAGAGACACTGTTGTGACACGCCTCATGTTGGGAGGCAGCTCTGAAGTGGGGAGAAAGTGCTGGTTCTGTGTCGTCGGGCCAGATACTTGAGTCTGTTGTCTATGATACTGTGGAAAATCATTGCTCCCCAAACATGCAGCAGAGAAGTGCCGGCACCTCACCCATTGCACCGGTCTTTGTGGCGGGTACCCCCGCCCACTTCCCTGTGTGCCGCACCCTCTACCACACACAGGCACACGGCCGGCCGCCATCATGGGCAGCTCAGCACAGGCCCACGATGCCTCATTCACACACTGGTGCAGAGTGGGCTTCAAGAGGCTGTTTCTGTTTGTTCGTTTGACCAGCTAGTCCCTCTTGTGTCATCATGTGCAGGACTGAAAAGACTTCAGTTTAACCCTGTCCTTGGGACACTGCTGTCAAAGGAACCAGGATAGAATGAGCTACTTGCAAAGGACGCCATCAGGGCAGAGTTGGAAGGTCCAACTCGGTGGACCAGGCTGCAGAGGAGCAGAAGCGCCCTAGGGCAGGCCAGCAGGACACGGGCTAGGGTCATGAGCACTGGGGCCCCGTGCCCTGAGCTTTCAGAGAGGCTGTGCTAACCAGGAGCAGGCACGCTGATGTCAGCAAGTTTCCAGAAAACCTTCCTCACGCCTGAGCGCTCTGCAGACCCCTGCATGTTTTGGGGAGCTGCCTCTGCTGGCTCTGTCTCCCGCTTTACGCCTATTTTGCAGCTGTAGCTCCTGCTTTGGGGGCCATGCACCCTCATGCCCCCTGCCAACCCCCAGCCTGGAATCTCCCTAATATCACATCAGGCCTGCTTCAAACCCCACTAAGTCTGAGGGTTTCCCCCCATCCCCTTGATTCTGGTGACTCTGTCAAAGCTTGTCCCCAGCACATACTGTGGTTTGCTCACAAATGCCCCCCACCCCCATATACATCGCAGCAGTGGGAACATTCTGGTAATATTTCCCACTTACTTACAGCCCACCTTCTTCCCTCAGGCCAGACCCCCTTCTCGCTGACACCCCTCTGTCTCATCCTGCAGATGATGATGCCTTTGAGCCAGCAGAGGCCAGCCCACCCACTACAGAGGATGGTGGTGGTGAAGATGCGTTGCCCCAGCACCTGGAGCAGTCTTTGCCCCCAGGGACATCCCTGGCAGACCTAGAAGACTCGACTGACAGCAGCAGCGCCCTGCTTGTGCCCCCTGATCCGGCCCAGAGTGGGAACACCCCAGCCACGGAGGTGCTACCAGGGGGCGGCCGCCATAGCCGCAGTGCGCTCAACACCATGGTATAGAGATAGCCTGGCCTGCAGCCCCTGTGTGGGGAGCACCTGTCTGCTGTTTACCAGACGCTGATTCTGCACGGAGACTTAAGGGCCCCTGAATGAGCCTGGACCCAGCTGCACTGCTGCCCTCCCACCCACAGTGGCAACAATAGACCCACTCGTCTCGCAAGGGAGTGAACACCTGACGAGGTCTCTTGAGGGCTTCAAAAACATGTAGTGTGGGTCACTGTCTTTTACTTTTGAAATGGCAGAGTGGCAGTTTATTCAGACCATGCGTTTCAAAAGTAGGGAACAAAGGAGGCGCTGTGGGCTGCTCACTGAAGCACACCCTCTGGAAGAGCCTGCCGACCAGTCACTGAGCCCAGGGCTGCTGGCACGCGGGGCTGCCGTGGTGTGCGTCCCTGGCCGCTGCGAAGCGGGCAGCCACCAGGTGCTGGAGTGTGTATGCACTGTCAGTATTTTCTGGGCCATGGGTCTCTCTCTGGCTGCTCTCGGGATCGCCCCCATGGGTCCAGCTGTGAACATTCAGGATGACCCTGGGCTGGGGGCTGACTGACTGGTGCATCTCGGAAGGAGGTTGAACGCTACACTTTGCAGCTGAACTCTGCAAGGCTCAGTTCTGTGCTAGGAGACCTGGCCTCACCCCACCCATTTTCTTCCCAGCATTGCTGTGCACGGCTTCCCCAGGAGGCAGCTGGAGTTGGGTTGAAGCCCTCGGCCAGGCCTGAGTGTCCTGGCCCTGGACTGTCTGCTGGGGCTCTGGGGACAGTGTTATCTCCTGTCTGCTACACTCCACAGCCCACCTCCTATTGAACTTGACCTGGGCCTAGCCTGCCCCCTCCCCACTTTGTGCCATAAGGATTGTTTTTGGGGGGAAGGAGTGACTGAAATTAACCTCCTGGGCTGTCTCCACCCCTTGTAAGTACACTTCTTGCACACCACCACCACCATTGGAGCCACTTGCTGGAGGTTGCATGCCCCTTTCTGGCCTCCCCAGCAGCTTGGGGGTGCTGGAGACCCCGCCCTGGGGCCTTTGATTGAGGGACCCTGTTGCCTGCTCCTGGGCAGAGGTCTTATCTCCTGACACAGGGCTTTTAGCATTTCTGAGGTTTGGAGATTAAGCGGGTTCTGTGCGATTTTTAGCACATTCATATCTTTTCTACATTGAATGTCTGCATCTTTTGTGTCTGTGTTTGTACGTACATGTCCAGTGTTTGCAGGTGATGGTGGTACACGGGAGCTGGGAGGTGGGAATCAGCTATGGGTCTCCACTGTCCTGGATCACCCATGGTGTTCTGGGCAGCCCTGAGGCCAGGCCAGGCCTGTGCTTCTGCAGAGCCCTGCAGCCTTTCCAGACCGGATGCAGTGAGGGGAGAGCTGACTTGGCATGGGTGTTCTGTGATGCTTTGTAGTAACAGACCTCATCCAGTTCTACATGAGTTCTCACACTCCGGTTGGAAACCCATTTGTTCTTCCAGTGTGAAGTAAGAGTCTTGAATTGCCCCAGCAGATGTGACTTTCATCCCCAGAGCTGGCCAGAGGTGAGTTTTGTCATCTAACTGCCTCTGGGCTTAACAGTCATAAGAGCCAGAGTGCTAAGGGGTGGGAGGGACATATGCCTAGCAGGCCCACATACTCCTTGCTGAGGTGATACTCCTTTAATGGCATCGTGGGCATGTGTGCTCCACGTTGGCTACTGTAAAGAAAGCAGGAGGCATGTTGAGCCTCCAGGGTGCAGGGCAGCTGAGGTCTGAAACAACCACTAGAGGCCTTGGTGCCAAGGGCAGAGTCCCAAGTGTGCCTGCTTTGGAGTGTCCACCCTGCTGGAACCTAGAGGGGCCTGCCCTTAACAGCTCAGGGTCCCTCCTAGCTCCCTTTTCTCAGCCCCAGGCTTCAGAACTGCAAGGATAGGGCAGCTGGCACCAAATGTGTGGGATGGAGGTAAATGCCTTGGGCACTGAAAGACTCCTGGGACCAGCGAGGTGTGTGGAGGGCACTGAGGAAGGTGTGACCTGAAGCAGACCATGGGGGCTACCGAGGGTGGCGCTGCTTCTGGACCCCGCCAGGGGTCTGTCCAAGCGCTCTCAGCAGACACTCTCTGCTGGGAGAAGTCCTGTGTGCAGCGTTGTTCCACACCCTTACTCACTACTCGGGACCTGAGTGCTGCTGGAGGGTGACTGTGACAGGAAAACGGGTCTGGCCAGCTGTCCTCTGCCTCCTGTTCAGACATCCTCTTTATAAAATCTGATTGTGCTCCATGGTCTGATGAGAAGTCCAAAGGCCAACCCTGGCTGAGCCTTGAGTCCTTGTGAAGACTGGGCCCTGCGCACGCCATGCACATTGGGCCCCAGACCTGCCTGGGGGGAGTAGATACTGTACATTGTCTCAATGCCTGTTTGTTATGTTTTCACTAAGGGTTTTTAGTTTGGGTTTATTTTGGTTGGGTTGGCACTAATCTTTCTTAAGATGCTGTGAGAACCATTTCATCCAAATGCCAAATAAATTTGTGTTCTGGAAGAGGTGTGCTCATTCTCTGGTGTGACCCAAGTGGGAATGGGAGGCTCCAGCCGAGTTGGGGCCGGGCACAAGTGGGTGGACTGAGGAGTGGTGCCAGGGGCAGCTGAGGGGCTCTGAGAAACCCCCCCTGACCCCCCACCCCCATGCCATCTGTTCTGCAGTAGTTGTCCTTTCTGGTCTGCCATTTCCTGATGCCTGAGGCATTTAGCCTTGGGTGGTCTGCAGGTTTGCCTTCTTAACCCTTCTTCCTGGCCAGCGTGCACCACCAGATGGCCACAAACTCTGGGCTAGGAAAGGAACCAGTGAGTCTCTTGGCAGGGCTAGGAACTTCATGGAGGTGGCCCCTCATTCCTAAACAATCTGCTAGGCACCAGGGACAGTGTTCCACAGGTTAGGGGCTCTTTCCCCCAAGGTCAAGAGAGCCTTGGCATACACTTGGGATTAAATGAGAGGCTGGTACAGATGTTCCCTCTCCCCTTCATTGCAGCTCCCCAAACCTGCCTGCCCAGTTGTGCTTACATGACATATGTGGACAGACCCCTTTCCAGATAGAGTATTTTTCTCCTGGCCACTCCAAGGGGTGGAGAAGCAGAGCTCATGGGCTCAGACCACAGCAGTCTGCTGTACACCAAAACATCCAATGCTGCCTTGAAGGACGATGGTCCAGGGCAGGGCTCATCTCATACTGGCTGGCACCAATAGCGGGCTGTGATCTTAAGGATCTGAGACCTGCCTTCACTGAGCCTTTCCCACTGCAGTCTAGCAAATCAAGAACACTAGAATCCAGGGTGCTTTCCCTCTTGAACTTCCATCCTTGCAGGTGGCCTTCACAGCCCATCCTGGGCCCCAGCTTTTGTATCATAATTTCAGGTGGACATAAAACCCATTCCTATGCTTATTTGAGGGTATCTGTGTAAAACACAGCTTAGGTAGGTGCCAGCGGTTGTTGGAGCCACAGCCACATTGTGGCCCTGGTCCAGTACCTGTGATCTGGAGTTCAGAAGGCCACCTTCCCTGTTGGAGACCTTGGCTGGACACTGCCCCCTTGTGGTGGCCAGACCTAGAGCCCACAAGTCCTGGGGTCTTAGCTGTGCCCAGGCCACCTCACAAAGAGGTAAACAGCAGCCTTGCTGGCCACCTTGCCAACAACCCTTTCACTCCTACCCCCCACCCGCCCCCATCAGCTGCAGCCACAGCTGCGCCATGTTTCCCAGGGCTGGCACTCACTGCTGTGCCTCTCATGATGTGTGGATCCAAAGGGTACACACCAACACTGCCTACCTGAACCCAAACCCACCCTCTCTGTCCACTCCCCCTTAGGTCTTTCCACAGGGGTTTCTTGAAGCAATAGATATTGCAGTTACAGCTACAGGAGGGGGCCTGTGCTGGCCTCCCTGGCAAAAGCCCCAAACTCCTGTTTTTGGACCCTGGCTGGGATGGAATGAGAAGTAGGCCCAGATGGCAGTCCAGACTCAGCCCACCGCCGACTATCCTCAGGCAGTAGTGCTTGCTGCTGCTACTCTCGAGTGAGGTGAGGACAATGTCAGGTTGCATGAACTGTTTTCCATGGTCAGCAGACTGGTGCCAGTGTGCCCTGGGGGAGCTCTGCACTCCATGCTTCTCTGCAGATGAGGCTGCCTTCCAGGCTGCAGTGATGGCTAGTAGGCAGCACACAGGTACGTCAGGCTATTATGTCATGGTTACGATGGCCTCCGGTCCTGCTTGTGTACCAAGCTCCTTGTATCAGGCAGGGCCTGTGTGCTCTGCAGTGTGGCTGGCCCACGTGGGAGCAGGTGCTAGAGGTCCTGAGCTGGGTGGGGGTGGGGTAACTGCCTTCCGCCCTAGTTCCCTCTTGGGCAGTCTGCCTGCACGTTAGGGCATCAGAGCGTGGCCCGAGGCAGGGGATCCCTGCCTGTGGATAGTGTTGCAAGCATTGTGACTAACCAGACTGGGGAGGGAGAGCATTGTCAGTGGTGATCTGTCCAAGTGGTGGTGGGGGGCGCTTTCTTAATCTGGGCTCTTCCCTGGCTATGTGTGAGGAGGAGGATCCTCCTCTGCTTCCCCGAGTGGCCTTTCTGTACACCCTACAGACCCCAGGCCCACCCACTGGAAGGAGATGGCCCCTGCCTATGGTGGTCCAGCCCAGCCCCCTGTCAACACCAACCTTTTCCTGGTCCAGTGGCACCCTGCTGTGGACCCTTCATTCTCCTAGGCTGTGACTCAGCACCTCCAGGTCCATCAGCCCTGGAGAATACATGGGTTAGTAATCTGGGGTCAGGACTCCCCACAAACAGGGACACGTACTCCCTGCAGGGGGTAGAAGCACACAGTTTAGGGTCTCCCACTGGAGATGAGGTGACACGCAGGAGGACTCACTGCAGGGGTCAGGAACCTCTACAATGTCACGGACCCTCACAGTGGGTTCGTACATGAAGATGAAACCCATGTACGAATCAAAACTCCCCAGGTGACTCTACACAGTGATCAAGATATCTCCAACAGGGGTCAAGAATACTATTTAATGGTAACCATTGCCCTAGAGGGCCAGAAGTCACAACTCCCCCACAGCAGCAGGACCCCCCTCAGAGAAGTCAACCCCATCGTCTCACTTAGTGGTGGCAGTCAGTCAGAGCTCAGCCACAGGAGGGCCACCCTGTGTCCTAATGGCAAGAGGAGGGTAGGTGGGGGGAGCAGGGGTGTTGTGCACTCTCACCTTCAGTGCGAAGGACACCGACCCACAAGGACACTGACCCACAGAGCCACTTAGAGACATGGGACTCTGGGCTGCCTCTACCTCCTGGGCACTCCAGCTATACTTCCCTTGGGGAGGACCAGGGAACAGGCTCAGCGCACAGCTGAGCTGGCAGCACCAGCCCACAGAGGTGGGCTCTGGCGTGGGGTAGTGGGGAATGCTCCATGAAGGCTAGAGGCTTATGGTGGGGACAGCTGGATACCTCCCTTGGTCTGTGCCTCCCCATAGACATGTGGTCCACTTGATGTCCCAGGGCCTGGGGGAGGCCCAAAGTCACCCTAGTAGGATGACGATGCTGGCCACGCTATTGACAATGTGTGCTCCATGACTCCTGTGGGTGAGAGGGAGGGGCTGTGTGACTCCCGCTTCCCAGAAAGGGCTCCTAGGAGGTCACTACAGTGGCCAGAGTGAGTCTGGGGGTCTCAGAGATAAGGGTAGGGGTAGGGACTGAGGATTTATAAGATTTATAAAATTTCAAGTGTTCTGTCAGAAGATTGGGCCAGTAGGATGTCATAGACCAGCAGGTCTCTGTGGGTGACTATCCCAGCAGGTCTCCCAGATACCCCCACTGGGAGTCTACTCTCTTGCCACTTAGTGTGTCTCCAGACCTTCCTTGGAGTCTTCCCCTCAGAGCCCTTGTCACTTGGAGTCCCCTCCTAGAAGTGGACTCACACAATGCCGACTTTTCCACCCTTGTGTTAGAACTAAAGAACCCAGTGAGGAGCCTCTCTATGGCACCCAGCCGAAATGTGTTGGGCCACAGAGAAGCCAGAACCAATTCTATTTCCCTTCCACTGCCCAGCAGTTGCTGTGGCTCTGACTTACAACTTCCCTCTGGCCTCACTGCTGCCTGGCACTCTGGACCTCACCTAATACTACTAATCCAGGTCCCTGGTTATGCCACTGAGGAACTGCCATGCTCTGGATAGTCTTTAAGGATGTGCTAACCATCCTTAAGAGGCTGTCACACACACACACAAAAAAAGAGAGAGTGAAAAAGAGAGAGAGAGAGACATATGTAATAGAGTAAAAATGAAAACAATGAACAACTATAAATCAGAGACATTTTATGGGGTGGAAAGGGGGAGGGGATCGCCCCTGGGGTGGGAAGAGTGTACTGGACTGTGGTGATGGCACATGGGTAAATTTGTGGTGGGAAGTCCATGGGGATTACAACTGTGATGAAAAAGTGCACACAATGAAGAATGATATAAAATAATAAAAAATAATAAAAAAGAAAAAACAAAGGCTGTCACCCCTTCCCTGAGCAGTTCTGCCCTCCTCCCTCCCTCTTCAACATCTCCACCATCCTCTTATCTTTAGGTTGCCCCTGCCCAGTTCACCCCCACCCACTACTCTCAGAAAACTTGTGTCCAAAGCAGCCCCTCTCTGGGCACATCTTGGTCTCCCCTGGTACTTCCATCCATATGGCAGGTCTGTCCCCACCTCCATCTTGCCTTGTGAGCTTTGATGGGCTCTGGCAGGGCACCCAGGATCCAGGTGAGGCCTCATTCCACAAAATAAATGATGCATGAGTAGTCTTGGTCTCTTATGGTTGGGGGCTGGTGTGGGGGGAGTGGGTGTGACTACCTCTCCCACAGAAGCAAGTATTCCTGCCCTAAGATCACTGAGGAATCAGTGTGTCTGTCCATACAACCAGGAGAGCCCTGAGCCCTTACCCCACCTCACCACAGCCAGCCCCACCTGGAGCCCCTAGATCTCCAGCGGTACTCAGGGGGAGAGGATGCCCTCCCAGGCTACATTTCTGTCTGAATCCCCTGGTCAGATGGAAGGAAAATGTTAGCCGGTCTTAGAAATGTCACCTACTAAAGTCTAATTTTATACATTTTATTTAAAAATAAGCTGACCCAGGAAAATATTTATGATTAAGTGATGGCTCCAGGTGCTCTCCCCATGGCTGGACAGAAGCTGCTGGTGGCTCCAGGCTCTGCTACAGGCTGCACTGGTTGGGTGAGTCCTGGTGACAAAGACAGCTGGTGAAGAGCTGTCTGACATGAAGTCTTGCTTGGGGACACTCTGGGAAGTGAGGCTGCGGCATCTGAGTGTAGGGACTCAGATGTCATTTTCTGGAGACACACATGTCCAGGTGACTGCCTGTGATGAGGCTAAATGAAGGCATAAGTGTCCTTGGAGTCACTACTCAAAGTGAAACTTTATAGAGTCCAGTACTGCACAGTACTGGAGAGAGGGTCAGTGTCAGTGGAGTGAAGCTAGCCGGAGAGGGCTGATGTTCATTTTGAAGCCTTGTGCAGTATATCTGGGTGACACTGTACTGAGTAGCGCCGAGTCCAGATGACAGTGTCCCAGCAGCTCAGTTCCTGTTTTCTGTCTCTTGGTGTGTGGGGGCTCAGCCTCTACCCCAGTGCACATAGACCCTGCTTTCTCCCCAAAATCTTTAACGGAAAGAACCGATCATCCAACCCTGCGTCCTCCCCGAAGGCGGTGGATTCCTGGGATGCAGACCCTTGGGCTCTGCCCGCTGCCCTGCCAGAGCCCATTGATCTGTGGCTCAGACCCTTCCCAAGCTCTGAGACTGGAAGGCGCTCCCTCGCTCCTCCAGCACTGACCCAATCTCCAGCGATGGCCGCCGAGCCGCGGCCAGCCACGCTCTCTCAGCCCCTGCCCGTCCCGCGGTTCACACGTCAATCCCGGAGCACTCACTGGCGGCGGCGGCACTCGTTCCAAGCCGCTCCACGAGAGGGGGATCTGTCCACTCGCCCCTCCCCAGCCAGCGGCGGCGCCTCCAGAATCTGGCCTCTGGGCAGCCGGGGCTCGGCCTCCTTCAATCCCCGCCGCCCTGCAGGGGCCCAGACGGCACTGGCGTCTTCTTGAAGTTCTTCCGGCCCGGGGCCCGGTTCGCGCTGCCGTCTGCGAGCCCATCTGGGGCGTCGTCGGTGGGCCTGGAGACCGCGGTCAGGGCGTTCACGGTGCCGAGCGCCCGCAGCAGAGCCTGGCCGCGGGGCGCCGCACGGAGCGGAGCGCGGGGCTCGCGGCGGGCGGGCGGCGGCTGGGGGGGTACTTCCCTTGGTCTGTGCCTCCCCATAGACA
>NW_004567152.1:773861-790200 GCF_000260355.1 Condylura cristata | reverse complement strand
GAAGTGGCTTAAGATCCTTAGTGCTGTGCCTTAACCCGCTGCGCCACCAGGAGGGCCCTAAATGAATAAATCTTTAAAAAAAAAAAAAAAAAGGCAGGGTGCGTGGTGGAGCGATTGCTGCAGAAACCCAGGCCTGCAGCAGGTCGGGAACTGAACCCGATTCTGTGGTCCCTACCACTTCCATCAAAGTCAGATGGCAGGTGTCATGGCGCTGCAGCCTTCCTCACTGACTCTCCTTCCAAGGCGCAGTCCAGGACACTCATCGCACAGCTGCGGGAATCCTGGTCACAGGCATTTGGCCAGCGCAGCCCTTGGGGCTCTCGGTTGCCCTGTGCACCTAGCCTCACTGGAGGTGCCAGCCGGTCTCACATTGTGTCCGCATGTCTTCTTGAGCCTCCTTTAGCTCAACGACCTTCTTCACCCTGCTGGACGGTGGCACAGGCTGGTTCTCCGTCTAGAATATCTCCTGTCCCCCAGTTCCCTGACAGCTCCCTCTCATCCTGCTTTGTAGAGGAAATTCCTTGACCACCCACCTCTCCGCAGGTAACTCAATGCCCTCTTCCCCCCAAAACACAGCCATCCTCAGGGATTGAGTGGTTCTGTGTTTTCTGTCCACCTCAATCCAAGGTAGGGTACCTGATTCTGGGTCTCCAACATGCCAAATGTTGGGTGGAAATGATGGGTGAATGAATCTAGGCCCAGAGTCTGGGTGGAGCTGGGCTCCCCACCGCTCCATATCCACCCGGTTCCACCTCCTCAGCTCTCGTTGCCATCCCTGCTGGATTTTTTTGTCCCAGCCACTTTCTCACCTTCTGTGGGAGACTCTCACCACTGTACCCCCTTCTTTTCACCCAGGTGCCCTCATGCTGCCCATGATGTATAGTATACTGTAGGCCTCTCTGGAGGGCTGTGTTCCCCCCATCTGGCATGTTGTTCTCACTGTACCCCAGGGGCTAGTTAGGACTCTGGGTGCCCTAGGGCCTCCCCAACAAATTGTGGGGAGAGAGGACCTGACATGGATCCAGGCTGGGCTGGGAGTGGAGGAGACAACCACTGGGATCTATATCCCCTGGGCCTGCAGGGGCCTAGCTTCCATGTGCTCTGTGTGTATGAGTGAGAAAGAGATCCTATTTTCTGGCAGCCCTGGCCTCAGGTCACTGTAAAAAAAAATCTGAGCCCCCTCCATTCATCCATACATTTATTTGCTCACTGTAGACCTGTTTCTCTGGAAGGTGTAGGGGGAGTTAAAAATTTGGCATGTTGTCAAGCCCTCAGAACCCCTCTACGCCTGCTGAGTCACCTGCCCCACTGGAACTTCTAGCATCTGGCTCTGCTGATCCCTAGAGCCTCGTTAACCAACCCCCCGTCCCCAATAATTAAAATACCGCTGACAAATGAACCCTGGGCTCCCCATTACTGCTGGATCCAGGCTCAGCCCTCTCTGAACCTCATCAGTGAGATTAGGGAAGCCTAAGAGGCCAGGTAAGGAGTTTAGAGGGGCAGGAGAGGGTGGTGGGAGTGGCTGTGAGGCCAGGGTGACACGCGGGTGGACAGAGAAAGGCTGCACGTTTCACTGTCTCACTCACTAGGCTGGACAGGCTCCCAAAGAGCAAAGCCTTGAGTGAGGGGCCCAGGCAGGGGCTGCAGATGTGTGGTCACAGCTCACCAGAGGAGCCCAAAGCCATGGGCATGAAGATGAATTGTACTGGAGCAAGCATAGAGTAGAAAAGGAGACCTGGGTACCCTGAAAGGGCCTGAGAAGGGCAGCAGAGGTGCTGGCGAAGGATAGACAGGCAGGTGTGATCAGCAGGAGGCTGAGCCTTTGAGGTCAAGTGCAGTGGGGGTTGAGAAGCAGGTCTTGGGCGTAGTCTCTTCCAAGGGGACTGGGGCTAGAAGCAGGGGCAGAGCTGCTGGAGGCAGGGGCGGACTGCCCACAGGCCTGAGCTCCTCCTAGCCCACGCTCCCTGCAGCTCCCCGACAAAGGAACTAAAGGGGAACATAGGAGCTGAAAAGGGGTGGGGAAGGGGCGTTGTGCCAGGTGGAGTGGGTGGAGCAGCCAGCTGTGTGTGGGAAACCACAAACTCCTTGGGCAGAAGTGGGCTAAGGGTCGAGGGTGGGAGGCAGCTTCTTTCCACTCTGGTCGTAGCCCTCAAGCCTGCTGCAGGCTGCAGGAGCTGACAGCCTGGTCCTCAGGAGGCCAAGGAAATGGGCTTGGCTGGGGCCTGGACCCAACACCCTGTGCTCTTGGTGTCTGTGGCCCCCAGTAAACATAAGCTGGCAGGCCTGATTTGGGTTATTGGAAGTTGTTTTGTTGGTTTGTCCTGTGATGCCCTGTCTATTTCCTCTCCTGTCAGCTCCCAGAATGTCTTTAGTAGCCAGGAGATGATCAGTGTGGCAGAGGATGGGTGTGCCATGGTCAGGAGGCCTGAGACTTGAAGGGCAGGTCTGTCTACTCTGAGAGACCCTGCCGCCTGGACCCCTGAACTGCAGGTGGCCCTGCATAGACAGGAACTAGAAAGGAAGAGGCTGACCCCAGGTCTTATTGCAAAGGTCTAGGCTCTCTGGGGAGCTGGACTCAGGGCTCTCCTTCCCCTGAACACCCCCTGCCTACCAGGCCCTACAAGAATGCCCTGGCCTTCTGTGATCCTTACTACCCAAATACCCCCAGGGACTGTTCTGGGGCAGGTAACTCTGCAGGGGGCAGCTTGTTATGCAGTAATGACCTTGTATGACCTCAGTAATGAGCTCATTACTGGATGATGACCTTGTTTGTCAGGTCCTGGCATCAGCAGCCCTACCATGTCTGGCCTGGATAGTTCTGACCAGTCCAGGAGGACCTGGCCCTCAGTTTCCCAGCCTGAGTGAGACAGGGCATCGGGCCTGCTGGCATTTGTGTGTGTGCCCTGACAACCCAGCCTTGGTTCCCAGTGACATAATCCTGGGGTTTTTGACTGTCTAGATTCACAACCTCAGGCCGGTAAGTCCTCCAACTATTCTATGTGTCACTTCCTTAGCACAGATAGAGCCAGTGATGACCCGTGTGGGGCAGAGTGAGGAAAGCTGCCTTGAAGGCACATGGCCTGCCCATGCAGGTGCCCTTCTCCAGCCAGCGTCTCCATGCCAAGGCCCTCCTCATGACCATTGGGGATGGACCTCCTCCTGTTACTCCTAGGACAGGGTCTTGGGCTGGACCTACGACCTTTGCCTCAAGACCTTCCCACCTCCTTGTGGCCTAAGGTCACTTCTCTGTCCTCATCTTCTCTGATCTTCACGCCCTCACAGTGACCTCAGGCTCGTACTTCTCGCCCAATGTCTGGCCCTGGGCCAGATGCCGCACTCCCCCCTGCCTCAGTTCTCTAGGCCTGAGCTTCCACGGTCACCTTCCTAGAGCAAACCTGTTAAACACAAGTTTGATTAGGGCCCCTCCCCAACATCTGGCACAGGCTCTTCTCTCTCCTCAAGCCTGCACTCTCTGTGCCCACATGGGTGAACCTGCCCTCTTCTGGCACTTTTCCTCTGGCTCCCATGCCATAAGCTCCCCACCTCCAGACCTGTGTACCTCCTGCTCCCTCAGCCTCAGGACAGTACATGCCTCTTCCAGGAGAACCCACCTGAGCCCTGGGGCCCGACTCCCTGCTGCCCCTGCATCTTTCTTACCTGCACTCACTGGGATGTGGGGGCCCCTGATATCTGCCTTTTGCACTGGCCTTTCACTAGGGCAGTCTAGTCTAGAACAGTGCCTGGCCTCGGTAGGCACATCCTAAATATTTAGGCACTGTCTGAGTGGTGTCTGAGCTCACGCCCAACTGGAGGGGGCTCACCACAAGCCCAGCTGGAGGTGCAGCTGTGTCTCAGTGTCCCCTGATGAGGACGGCCTAAGGAGGGATGGGGTCCTCAAAAGCCTGATTCGAGGTACTCCATGCCATGCTGGCCCTTGAGCTCCCTCCCTCCCCTTTCACAAGAAGAGGTTGTGCCCCACGTTTGTGGCACTGTAGACTTGCCTTGTCACTGACAAGCAGCAGGGGAGGGGATAAGCTAGTATTGGGGCAGTGAGGGGGTAGGGGGCCACATGTGAGTAATAGAAGGTGGAGGGGGCTTGTATGGAGCGAGCAATATGATTCCAGGGGTGTCATGTCATACCCATGCCTCTGAACCCCCTCTGAGCCCTTTTGACTTGTGGTAGGGAAGGAAGATGAGGTAACACTGGTGTAGACCTCCTTCCAGGATTTGAATCACATCATAACATTACAGTAATTCCCCAGAGAAATCACACTCAGAGAAGTGGAGAATTTTACTTGTCACACTGGCAGATTGAGTGGGACCAGTCCCAAAAGGCTGAGCCCCAAATTACAGGAATGATAAGGTTTTATACAGGTTCTATGAGGAACCTGATCATCCAGTCTGTCATGGCATAAGCATTCTTTATTGTTTGGGGAGGGGGTCAAGGTAGCCATAGATACTACTGTGGGCTAGCAGCACACTGCAGGAAATTTCTGCTCCAGCAAGCAGCAGAATCCAAGCAACAGACTCCTGCAAGCAGCAGGCTTGGGAGAGCAGCAGAATCTAAGCAGAAGACTTAGGAGACTTCCTGCTTCAATATTAGGCATTTGTGTATACTCTTTTAACTGATGTCCACATCAAAGGCTTTTCTCTACATTTATAGTCATCTCTGCTTAATTACATGTCCATCAACAAGGTGAGTCCACTACATACAGCCTAGGTGTGTAGTGGGCTATGCTGTCATCACACAATGATGAATTGCCTAACAACACTTCAAAGAAGGTCTCCCTTTCTTTAAGCAATGTGTAACTGTATTTTTCAATTGTGTGAAAAATGCAGGGGAGGGGAAGGGTTGTCAGGGTTGTGAGAGGGGTAGGGGACCACACATGAGTAATGTGGGATGAAGGGGGCATGTATGGTGTGAGCAATGTGATTTCAGGGGTGTCATATTATGTGCATGCCACTGAGCCCCTTTGAGCCCTTTTGACTTGCAGTAGGGGAAGGAGATATGGGAGCACTGGTATAGACCTCCTTTTTTGTGTTATGTGATAATAAAAAATACTAAGTAATGTGTGAACAGGATAAAGGTATAGAACATGACAACTACCTGCTGAACCAACTACCTATCCCAGGAAGTACCATTGACTTGTTCCCTGCTAAGATTCATCCACATTGTTGCTGTGTAATTTGTTTGTTTGTTTTCACCACTGTATAATATTCCAACTGATTTATTCATTCTCCTGATAATGAATGTTTTAATCTTAGTATTTTATTTTGTTTTTTATAATGCCATAGCTAGCTGTGCTCTTGTGGAAATTTTTGTACCCAACTCCTGAGACCCATACACAAGAATTCTTCACTGGAAAAAAAAAGTTAATCAAAAAAGAATTTCTCAAAAAAGCACATTGGAAAGTAGAACTGATGGGTTTGTCTGCCTATATACATTTTTTAGAAAATGCCAAATTGTTCATGGACACTCACTCTCACTGGCAGTGTGCCCTAACATTGCCCCTGACTGAATTCCTGCATTTTGCTAATCAAGTGGGTGTCAAATGACATTTCTCTGTGTTCAGACTTCATGTTTCCTTCATTACAGGTGAAATTCCGCATCCTTTCAGGTGCTCATTCACCATTTCCATTTAAAAGCATTCAGTCTTACATATGTGCAGAATTAATTTTTGTGTTAGGTGTGAGATTGGGATTCAATATTGTGTTTTCATTGGATAATGGATAATTGCAGGAGTTTTGATTTCTCACTTAATCTCTTAATCTCTAGTGTCCTTATATGTAAAATGAGATTAGACTAGGACAGTGTTTCTCAAAGCATTGAAAACATCTTAAGGCTATTAAAGATTTTTGTAATACCAAGACCTCACTTGCCTTTGTCATTCTCACTCATGAATGAGAGTACAGAGGAGTTTTCAGAGGCATCATACAGCTGATTTTGTAACAGCTTGAATACTAAAACAGATGCAAGAATCCAGCTCTCTTCTATTAAAAGACACTAAAGAACTTTGCAAAAATGTAAAACAATGTCATTCTCCTCACATTTTTATTTTTGAAAATAGTTAATTTTCATAACAGTTATTTTTGTTAACATGTAATGGGTTTGGTTATTGCAAGTAAATAATTTTTGTTAATAATAAAGATAATTAATCCAAAATTTCAATGAACCCAGATGATGGCACATTGAAAAACTAAAAGACGGCCCTCCCTGGTGGCGCAGCGGGGTAAAGCACTGCACTAAGAAGCTTAAGTTCAATCCCCCCTGCCCGGGAGGAGATCCACAAGGCGAGGCAGACCTCTCCTGACCCACCCACTGCTCCCCTCAGCAGTGTACTTCGTCAATCTGCCTGTTCTGCTCCCCACTCTGTCTCTGGTGAATCCTCTCACCCTCCGCATCTCTGGCCTGTACCCCAGTTCTGTATGAATAAATAAACAAATCTTAAAAAAAAGAAAAAGAAAAACTAAAAGACAAACTTCTAGCTAGGATCACAATAAAAAAAAGGGAGAAAAACCTAATAAACATAATCAGAAATGAAAGAGAAGTAATGACAAAACTTCAAAAGTGCAGAGGATCATAAATGGCTCTTTATGATCACTTTAGTCAACAAACTGAATAACCTTGAAGACATGGTAAATATCTTAGAGTTGTACAACTTTCTGAGACTGATTAGGAAGAAATAGAAAATCTGAACAGTCCAATTGCAGTAAAAGACATTGAAACAGTATTAAAAACAACAACAACAACAAAAATCCACCAAACTAAAAACACAGAACCAGACAGTTCTATTAATGAGTTCTACCAAACCTCCACAGATAAATACCTATCCTTCCAACTCTTCCAAAAGCTGAGAGGGAATGTTTCCAAACACATTTTATGAGACCAACATTACCCTGATGCTAAGAGCAGACAGGATATCACAAAACAAAAAAATTACAGACCAATATCCCTGGTGAATGAAGATGCAAAAATTCTCAACAAAGTCTGAGCTAACTGAATTCACCAGTGCTTTAAAAGGAACATACATCATGAGCAAGTGGGATTTATTATAGGGGTACAAGAATGGCTCAACATCCAAAATTTGATTAGTGTAATTCACCCCCTCAGCAAAAGGAAAGGTGCAAATCATAGGATTATATCAATAAATGCATGGAAAACATAAGATTCATAAATACATGCAGAAAAAACACAAGATTTGCAGGTGACATTGTTACAGGGTAGCCCAAAGTGGACTGGGCCACCTGTCTGTGGGCCTCACCGGCGCGCTAGCAATTCTGTTATACTGCAGGTACACACAAAAGGTTTATTTACAAAAGGGGAAAGGAATAGGAAACAACCCAGGGAAAGAGAGCAGGATACAAAGTAACTGGAATACCTTAAGGCTAGGCTGACTGAACACACTGAGTGAAGTAGTCCTGAGTGCCGTTTCCCTAGTGAGAGGGTGAGAGATGCAATCGCGACCTATTTATCCCCCCAATGTCCCAGAATTCCTGCTAGCTCCGCCCTTGGGTCCTCGCAGTTCTCTCCCTGGTACTGCTGGGAGTTATAGTTTCCAATCACTGGAGTAGGGGGTAGGGTCCAGAAAGCTGGAGTATAGGGTGGAGTCCATAAGACTGTGCAGAGTTCCTTTAGGGCATCCTGTATTTGCATTAACAATAAAATAGATTAAATAGAATAATTAGTAATAAAACAGATAATAACTTTTATCTGTTATCTATTGCTACGCAACAAATTAGTCTAAATTAGTGACTTAAAGCAACAATAAACTATTATTATGATTCAATAATCTGGCTGTGCTGCTCTGGCTAAAGGTGTCTCAAGGTTGCAGTTAAAATATCAACAAAAGTTGGAAGATCCACTTCCAAGATCATTCCCTCTCTGTGCGACAGAATAGAGCAGGCTGCGGCAGAAGACCTACCTCTTTGTCCTGTGGAACCATGCACAGGTCACTCAAGTATTCTTGGAAGGTGGTGTTGGCTCCCCCAGAGTGAGTCACCCAGAAAACACGGCTGAAGCAGCAATCACTTTTATGACATTTTCACGATTTCCACACCAGCATTTCTGCAATGTTCTTTTTGTTACACACATCAGTGCTATAGAGTGTGGATATGATACAAGGGTATATATAAAAACTAGAGGCAAAAATGTTAAAGCACCATGTCAAGGCTGGGTCACCCCCCTTCCCTATCTCCCCTCACCCAGGACTAGAGTCAGAGACCACTAGCCTGAGAGCTGAGCTAGGGTGTACCTGACCTGCTGGCTGCATGACCCAGGGCCCTGTAACTGGGGAGACCTGTTCAATGCCTGCCCACCATGGCAGATAGCCGGATCTTTCCTGAAAAGACAGATGTGTAAACCTGGCCTCACTCCACCCCAGCTGGAGAGGTGGATCATCCTGCGGTACAACTCCACCTTCTCCAAGTTCTCCAGTCCTGCCCTCCTGGGCACCCGGCAGTGACACCCGCACAGCGACTCAGCGATACGGGAACCACACCTCCCAGAAGGCCGCACTACAGGCTCGTCCAGGTCGGGATGACGGAGCGGCTGGGCGCAGCAGGCCTCCTCTGGGAAATGGAGTCCGCCGCCAGAGCTGCACAGAGGCTCCTGGAGGTTGTAGTTGCGTCGGTTCTGAGAAGGCGCACTATTCTAGGCGGCTGCCAGGCTTCTCTGGTGACTGTTTCCATCCTTTGTGGGAGCCCAGAGTGCTGGCTCCGACATCGACATCGCTCGATCGCCGTTAGGTCTGTCAGTCAGTGGCTCGCCCTCTGTATCGGGCACCTGAAATCGAGGCCTCGGTCCCCAAAACTGTGTGACCACCAATGTAGGGAGCGCGTGATGGGAGCGAGTGCAGGCTGGAGTGGCCTGCTAGCTGAGTAAGCCTGACCCGCACCCCATTGGCGTGTAATCGTTCACCCGTGAATCTTGTGGGGGAGAGGGGCTTCGGATTGGGGGTGGGGGCAAGAAAGTGGAAGTCAGGGCCTTTACTGGGAAAGTACAGATATTTTTACCTTTTCCAAAGAGAAGAGATAATGGGGAATCTGGGAAAGGCCCTTACAGAGAAGAGTTTAGATAAATACATCAGAAACGGCTTCCCGGCCCTCCCGGGTGGCACAGCCGGTTAAAGCACAGCACTGAGAAGCTAAAGCCACTACAGATGAGTTCCATACCCCGCCCCGGAGCTGACCTACATGGCCCGGCAGACCACTCCTAACCTGCCCGCTGCTCCCCTCAGCAGTGTACTTCGTCAGTTGACCTGTTCTGCTCCCCACTCTGTCTCTGGTGAATCCTTTCACTGTCCCTGCACCTCTGGCCTGTATGCTCTATATGCATAAATAAATGAATCTTTAAAAAAATGGCTTCTCCCCCAGCCTTCAAATCTCCACCCATGAACTGAGCCTCTTGCCAAAGATGTGTTTTGGCTTAACAGATTTTTGCTCTCTTACAAACTTACTATGTCTAAAGTTACAAATACACCTCTATAAAGGAGAGGTACCATTTTTCTCCCCCCACCTCTATAAAGCCACCTTGAAGTACAAGTTCCTTTATTTTATGAGCCATACTTCCTGAATGGGGGAGCTGCTGGGAACTGGGGCCCAGCTAAGCAACCAGGTGGACCTCTAGAACATGGAAGGCAGGCAGACATTCTCTCTTGCCTCTTTCCTGGCTTTGACTTGTACCCTCGGACTGCTAGAAGGAGACATACAGGTGAGAGACGTGGGAAAGTTGCCCCTGGCCCTCGGCAGCCACTATCTTGCTGTGGTCTATTTTGGATTTTAAGTGTATTCTACCCCAGCTCACTAGGCGTTAGGGCCTACCTAACCCCTTTCTTGTGATACCTGCCAGGTGTCTTAGACTTGTGGCAAGATTTCTGGCTGCAGTAGTCCCATGTCAGGCCAACCCTGCTGGCTGGGCATTTGTCCACAAAGAAATGAGTAGTTTGGGGAGTTTTATTGGGCAACTATTATTTGAAATCCTTTCTTCACTCTCTCTGCACACCAATTTTATTAAAAACCTTTCACACTGAGTCTACTTCATTTGCCATTGTGAGTTAGATGGCAGGATCCCTTTTAAAATACACAACCCTTAATGGTTACGGGTAGTTAGGAGCCCCTCCATCATGTGCTAACAGTGTCTCCTGCTCTCTCTGTAGACTTCTTCTGTCCCCCACTCCATCCTCGTTCTTATTGTAACATGTTCAGAATTGATAAGATCCCATCTCAATAAATGATAATTCAATTTTCCAAGCTACCCAGAACAGAAATCTTGGAGTACTTTTCCTTACATCCCACCTTTGATTCACTAACAAATTATTGGCTCTCTTGTCACAATATATCCAAGCTCCACCCCTCCTCAACTTTACCCTAGCTGAACACCATCCCTCCCTGCATTGTTTAAATAGCTCCTACCTGCTTCTGCTTGTCCTGACTCCAGTCTGTAATTACAGCAACGCACAGCCCTGTTCCAGAGTGAGCCTGATCACTCCTCCATTGCGGGCTGCCCTCCCACTCAGAGTGGAAGCTGAAGTCTCACCATCTCCAACCTCACTCCTCTTCTTCCCAACTTTGCCATCGCTACACTGGCCTCTGCTGTATCTGGAATTCACTAGACACCTTTTGCGTGCACTAGACCCTCTGCTAGGAATGCTTTTCTCCCAGATCTCCTCATGACTGCTTCCTCGCTCTTTGTTATCCTTTGCTAAAGAAATCTTTTCTGGACACAGTCTCTGAAATTTTTGCTCATTCCTAGTACTTTTTTTATATGTATTTTTAAAAAAATTGATTTATTTATATATGCAAGAACAGGGGTACAGGCCAGAGATGTGGGGGCTGGGGAGGGGTGAAAGGATTCACCAGAGACAGAGTAGGGAACAGAACAGGCAGACTGACTAAAGAACAATGCTGAAGGGAGCATGGTGAGACAGGAGAGGTCTGCCACATCATGTGGGTCACTTCCCTGCCCAGGGATCGAACTGGTGCTGCAGTGGCTACAAAGAGCTTCATAATACTCTCACCCCCAATACTTTCTTATCTCCTTTCCCTGCTGTATATTTTATTCCTTATCCCTTCACTGTCTGTATTAATGATCTATTCTTGTGTAATAACTTTCACAGAATTCAGGGAGCAAAGCAATCAAAAGCATGTATTACCCATACCACTTTTGTGGGTTAGGAATTTATGAGCAGCTTGTCATGTGATTCTGGCTTGCGTCTCTCATGAGGTTGCATTCAGACTGTTAGCCAGAGATGCAGGCACCTGAATGCTTAACTGGATGAAGAAGATGGAGAGTCTGGAAGGCTGACATCCAGAGGGAGAAATCCATGTCTCTTCAGATTCAGAGCACTAGGGAGGGGGATGGTGTGTGAGGGAGGACTGGGGAGTTGTCAACATCTCAGGGAAAGGTGAACTCACTGAGATTCATTCATGGGAAACTGTGAAGGTGGCAGGTAAGGTAGGGTGAAAGAGGAAGTACAGGAGGTAGAAGGAGTCCATTTCCTTTTTACTCAGCTTTACTGATATATATTGGAATATTATAGCATGCACATTTGTATAGGTTTTGACAAGTGTATAAGTCTGTAACTACTGCCACGATGAAGACAGAAAACATTGTTAACTCCAGAAAGTTCACTGTGCTAGTCCATTTCTAAAGCACCCACCAGTCTGACTTCTGTCACATTAAACTTGCTTTAGTTTAAATTGGGGGGGGGGGGCCGCATGGGAAGAATTTTATGTAAATCAAACTGTACTATATGTACTCTTTTGTGTCGGTTTCCTTTTTAAATTTAATTTAATGTTGCTGAGATTCATCTATATCATGTATATATTAGTGGTTTGTTCCTTTTTATTGCTATGGAATGTTCTTTGTATAAAAATAATCACAATTTTTTATTCATCTACCAGTCAATAAGCATTTCAGTTGTTTCTGGTTTTCAGTTTTATGAATAAAGCTGCCATAGTCATTTGTGTGCAAGACTTTTGTTGGACATATATTTTCCTTTCTCTTGTGTAAACTTTCAGTAACAAGAGCTTCTGGGTCATATATAGTGTAGGTATATGTTTAACTTTATAAGAAATGCTGGAACTTCTGAAGTGACCAACCCATTTACATTGCCACCAACAATGTGTGACAGTTACACTTGCACCAGATTTTAATAACTTGGTATTGTCAGATTTTTAAATTTTAGTCTTTCTGGTGGTATGTGGTGCCATTGATACCACGCGCTTAAGACTGTAAGTTGTTAAGGTTGGCGCCCCCTGGAGGGGTTTGCTGGTAGAAAATAAAGGTCCCCAGAAGAATGTTACAAGTGGGGTGAAGAACCAGAGAAAGTATATAAGGGACTCTGCACTCGCAAGAGGAAGCTCAGGGCGCTTGAGAGAGAAGCTGTGCAAAGAGAGAGAGCGGCCCATCCGCAGCCATGTGATGGTGGTGGAGGGCCCAGGACAGTTCTTCAAGGGCTTATTGGAGCTAGACTTGTGGGCTCTAGCCGCAAGACAGAGGCCATCATGTGCGACCTTGTCTGATTTGTCATTTTGGAAAAGTTTTGTTAGGCCTGGAGGAGAAAGGGAGACGTGAAGAAACAGGCATCTTGCTGAAGTGTGGCCTGGAGATGACGGGAGACCCAGAGACAGGCGTCTTGCTGGAATGCGTGAGTGTGGGTGTTTGTGGGGGTCATATGGCCGCTACAGCTGTGGTCTTGAGTGTTGCATGTCTGGCGCTGTGCTGGCACATCTTGGCAGCTCAAGTTGCATCTCCTGCTGTACCCTTTGCTGTTTGTGAGTCGGGTCCGGCCTATAGTTTATCAGGAAGATGCCATCTTAGACATGTGGCCTGTTGTCTGGCAGAGGAGCTGCATATCCTCAGTGGAGACGGCATTGTTACAGTCTTTGTGCAGGACTGGACAGTACTGGACATGACTTTAGGTGAAGTAAACAACCATTATTGGCCTCACTAACCCTTGTTTTTCCTGGTTTGTTAAATAAATCCCTTTGTTGTTATTCTGTAACCCTGAGCAGTCTTGAAGTTGTGTGCTCAGGTGAAGAACCCAGACAGTAACTAGCCAAGTGTTTGGGCAGAGGGACTTACCCAATTTAGGGTCCCCTGCTGCCCTGTATCAGTGTCTGATTGTGTTTTCCATTTGGGTTTTCACTTTAACTAATGATAGTGAGCTGATTGTCATTTTTATATCTTCCTTTTATATCTTCAAAAATGGTTGTTCCATTTTTGAACTTTAGAATTCATCTGATATTCTGGCTACAAGATCTTTATCATGCATACGTTCTGCACACATGTCTATGTATTGTGTCTGTCTACATTATCACCTGTATACATACATATACTATATAGTGAATGTTTTCTTCCCTATGTGACTTGCTGTCTTAGGGTCCCTACGTCCACCCTCATTGCTTTACTAGATCCTCATAGGATGCAGAAGTCATATTTATTGCCCCAAAAGGTTACAGAATAAAATCCACCACACAGGGAGAAGTCATGTGGGGTGAGGTCTGGAGGACGCCAGGCACGAGCTGTCATGTATCCTTTCCCATTGGGATCACAAGGGATGTACCTAATTCTCCAACACTGAAGAATTATGACAACATGTGTGAACTGTTGCTTACCAGTGAAATTTGCACAAGACTAAGTGTCCCGCATTTTATTGGAGGTTAGTCACATAGGCACGTGGTGCTTCATGACTTCCCTCCACCACTGAAGCTCCAGGCATCAGAGGGGAAGACTCACTTTGTTAGTGTAAGCTCTCAGGACAGTCTGAGACAATGAGACTCCAGGCCAGTCTTGAAAACAGTCATTTCATGGGAATGTGCAGCGTGCAGGCAATCCTCCCCTAAACACTTTTTCATCTCTTTTTAAAAAGAATTTTTATTTTTTGCATAGAAGTACTGGGGTCTAGGCCAGAGGTACACAGGGTGAGGGCATTCATCAGAGACAAAGTGGGGAGCAGAGCAGCTGGTGAGACAGGTGAGGTCTGTTGTGCCATATGTAGATAACTTTCTGGCTGGGGGTCCAACTCAGGCCATAGTACTTAGACTTAAGCCCTAAGCCACCAGGGAGGTCTTTCATTTTCTTAATAATATCTCTTACAGAGGCAGAAATTTAGAATTTCAGTGACATCCAATTAGTGACAATTTTTATCGTTAGTGATTTTTCTATCCTACTTAAGAAACCTTTGCCTATTGCAGGATCACATAATTTCCTCTTACATATTTGATCACATTCATTCATCAGCAAAGCCACCTGGGACTTGAGTGTCCTTTGTGGGTCCTCAGAGGGAAGTGGTGCATGCTGTAAAAGCCTCATGGAAGTCAGGAAAGGCAAGAAACCCAAGGTCAAAGGCCCCTTCTCCCTTTAAAGCACATAGCCACAAGAACATGATGGCCATGTCCTACCTGCCCTGTTGGGGTGCAAGGAGGCTCAGAAGGCAGTCCTGGGCAGATCTGAGTTGCACCAGAGCAGATGCTCATGTGTCTTCTCTCCCTGCAGCTGTTCCTGGAGAAGAACATGGTCACAGCACAGGTGCCGATGTGTGTATTGGGCAGGGGGTGGGGGACCTTTGTATTTTCTCATGAATTGAATTCTGATATCTTTGCACATTTATAGATTGGGGTCATATTTAAAACCCATGTCTAAATTTTTTTAATAAACATATGAATAAGTAATACATACACAGAATTCAAGCATACAAAAAGGTGAACAGAGAAATGCAAGTCTGCTACTTCTGCCCTGGGCCACGCAGTTTTCCTTTCAGACCACATTTTGTGCATTTGTCTACTTCTTTTTCACTCAAGTGATAGGTTGTCACTTAGCTGTTTTTATTGTGTGAAAATATGTGTTTTCTGAAGATTTATTTATTTATGCATACAAGAACTGAGGTGTAGGCCAGAGTTGCAGGAGGTGAGAGGATTCACCAGACACAGAGTGGGGAGCAGAACAGGCAGATCTACTGAAATATACTGCTGAGGGGGGGGTCTCACCTAAGACAAGAGAGGTCTGCTGTGCCATGTGGGTCAGCTCCCTGGCCAGGGATCGAAGGTGTGCTACAGTGGCTGCTGATAGCTTGATAGTGCTGAGACTTAACCCTTTGCACCACCAGGCAGGTCCCTGGTGGTAAAATATATGCCACTTTAACTATTTATAATACATAATACAATGACATTAGTTACATTCACAATATTGTTTAATCATCACTACTCTCTATATTCAAGTATCATCACCCCCCTAAACAGAAACTACAAGTTACAAATAACCTTCCCATTATTGGCATGTGGTATTTAAAGCATATATCAAAACTTCATTTTTAATAGAAAAAGTAGTGCAATACACATTAAATGTGTTAATGGACACATTTTCACTATTTAGCTGTTGAAATAGTGTTGTTAGAAAAACTGGTATATAAGTATATGTGTGAGTTCCTGCTTTTAATTCTTATATTTATATACCTAGGAGTGGAATCACCAGGTTATGTGGTTAATCTATGTTTAACTTTTTGAACAACTATCTAACTATTTCCCACAGCAACCAGACCATGTACACCCTTCTCAGCAATTCACAGAGTTCCAGTTTCTCCACATTCTCATCCAACTTGTTCCATTGCTTTTAACCGTCTGAGTAGGTGTGAAGTGATATCTCATTATGGTTTTGAGTTGTATATACCTAACTACAAATAATGTTGAGAATCTTTTCATATGGTTATTGGCCATTTATATATACATTATTTGGAAAATATTTATTCAAGTCCATATCAGTTTTAAATTGGGATATTTTTCATAGTTGTTATGAGTTGTAGTTTATATAGATATTAGACACTTATTTGGTATATTATTCACAATTATTTTCTCACATCTTTGCAATTATCTTTTTATTCTACTTATCATGTACTTTGATACATAAAATGTAAAAGTTTTGAAGTCCAGTGTGTTGCTTTTTAAGTTCTGTTGGGTGTGCTGCTCATGTTGAGAAACCATTGAAAAATCCTAAGTTGTAAAGATTTGCCTTTATATCTTCTGTGTGTGTTTTTTTTTTAATGTTAGCTCTTAAATTTATGTCTGTCATCCACTTTTTGTTAATTTTTGGATATGTTGTAAGATAATAATAGAACAACATCAGTCACTTGTATATGGATAACTAGTTTTCCACTTACTATCATTGAAGAGATTTTTTTTCATCAACAGTCTTTGCACCTCTTTCAAAAAAAAAAAATAAATTGACCATAAAAGTAAGGTTTATTTCTGGCTTAAAAAATTCTGTCCGAGAACCAGAGACCTGAGGATAGCCGCAGACCTGTTGGTGACCTTTGTCCCAGCAGCCCCGACAAAGCCCTGGATA
>NW_004567152.1:765425-767586 GCF_000260355.1 Condylura cristata | reverse complement strand
TTAGTGCTATGCTTTAACCCACTGCGCCACCAGGGAGGGCCCTAACTCTTATGTTTTTATGGACTCACTAGAGGTTTCTACATGTTAGATCATGTTATATGCAAATAACGTTTTACTTATCCTTTTCAATTTGTATACACTTCATTTCTACTCATTTCTTTTTCTTGCCTAATTGCTCAGGCTACCACTTCTGGTAGTATATTGAATGAAAGTGGCCTCACTGAATCCTTTTTTTGTTACTTATCTTTGGGGGAAAATCTTCCAGACTTTCACCATTGAGTATTAGATTAGTTCTGGGATTTTACAAATTGTCTCTACTTTTTGAAGAAGTTTGCTTTTATTTTTAATTTGTTGAGTGTTTTCATGATGAAAGCATGTTGACTTAGTGAAATCTTTCTTCCACATCATTTGGGAAGATGGTGTGATTTTCTTCCCTCATACGACGATTGATTTTTGTATGTTGAATCACCCTTACATTCCTGAGTTGATCATATTGTATTCTTGTAATATGCCACTGAATTCCATTTGCTAGCATTTTGTTAAGAATTTTTGCATCTTTATTCAAAAATGGTCTTGGTCTGAAAGATTTTTTTTCCTTCTAGTTTTTTTTGTTTGTTTGTTTCAGTAGCAGGATAACTCTTGCCTTGTAAAATGAGTTAGGAGGTTTTTTTCTTTTCATATTTTTGAAAAATTTGGAGACTGATATTAATTCTTCTTTAAGCCTTTGGTAGAATTCACCAGTAAAATCATCTGTTCTGGACTTTTCTTTGTTGGGAGGTTTTTGATTACTACTTCAATATACTTTTCATTCTATTGCCTATTTCATTTTGAATCTGTTTTGGTAGTTTGTGTTACCCAAATTGGTTACCCAATGTTGGGCATACAACAAGTGATTTCAGTACTATTTATTGAGTAATATATCTTCCAAATATGTGTGATATCATGCTTATGATATAAAATTATGAAATGTGAGGCCTTCCTGGTAGCACAAGGGGTTAAGTCTCAGCATAATGAAGCTATCAGCAGCCACAGCAGCAGGAATTTGATCCCTGACTAGGGAGCTAACCCACATGGCACAGCAGAACCCTCCTGTCTCACTCAGCAGTGTATTTCATTTGATCTACCTGTTCTGCTCCTTACTCTGTCTCTGGTGAATCCTTTCCACCCCACCCAACCTCTGATTTATATCAGAAATGTACAAGAACTTGTAGATTGGTGTTTTATATTCCATTCTATGATTTGTTTTTAAATGGAAGCAAAAAATTTTAACTTAAGCAAAGGTAATTTAATAATTTTAACTTTGTAAGTTTCTTGTGCCTGATTTTTTCTGAGGTAAATGTCATTTTTTAGCAGGGCAAAAAAATTTATTTTGTGGGTCCTCCCTAGTGGTGCATCAGGAGTTAGAGCACAGCATTATGAAGCTATTGAAGCCCCTGGCACATGAGTTTGATCCCCAGCCAGGAAGGTGACCCACATGGTGTGGCAGACCTCTCCTAACCTGCCTGCTGATCCCCTCAGCAGTGTAGTTCATTACATCTGCCTGTCTTGCTCCCCACTCTATCTCTGGTGAATCCTCTCACTGCTCCCCAGACCACTGCCTGTATCCCAGTTCTATATGCATCAATAAATAAATCCTTTTTAAAAATTCATTTTGTGTTTTGACTAATCGTATAATAAATTTATGAGTAATGTATGTATTTTTAATAATCAGTCTTCATCCTTATTAAGGTTTTAATTTTTTTCCTAAAAGACTTAACATTTAGCCACCATTTTCACTTATTCTCTGCTTAAAAATCAATTTGGATACTCAGTCAACCACTAGAAACTAGAGTTTAAGAAACTTAAACTTTTTGCTAGTCTCACAGTTTAAAATGCTATTCTTTTAATTTCTATTTCAAGTTTTCTGTTTTAGTATTCTACCACACATCTCATACATTTATTAGCCATTTGAATTTCTTTTGTGAATTATTTACTTATAGATTATGTCCATTTTGTCTTATTTTGTTATTCTTTATTTGTAGGAACATTTTTTTTATTACAAAGTTTATTTTTACATCATTTTGCACATTTTTTTTTCCATCTCGATTGTAATCCCCGCGGGTTTCCCATCACCAGATCACCCCTGTGCCACCACCCTAGTCCCATGCATTGCCCTCCCTCC
>NW_004567152.1:755161-763910 GCF_000260355.1 Condylura cristata | reverse complement strand
TTTTTTTTAAAGAAATGATCCATTTCCACCCACCCTGGTGGTGCAGCAAGTTAAAGCACAGCACTAAGAAGCTAAAGCCACTTCCGCATGAGTTGCTCCCCACCCCAGAGGTGACCACATGGTGTGGCAGACCTCTCCTGACCTGCCTGCTGCTCCCCTTCAGCAGTGTACTTCATCAGTCGGCCTGTTCTGCTCCCCACTCTGTCTGTAGTGAATCCTCTCACCACCCCTGCACCTCTGACTTGTACTCCAGTTCTGTATGCATAAATAAATAAATCTTTAAAAAAAAAATCCATCTCACCCTCCTGCCTAAAAGCCATTGTATATGTCTGAATAAGTACCTCTTTCTAGGCCACCTAAGATGCTTGGTTTCATGTATGTAATGTTGTTTAATGATCAGGGTTTTGATCCAATGTCTAATTGGGCAGGTTACCCTCATTTGGCTTCTGTATAAAAAAATAATCCTTAAGTTGTTTGCATTTCAGTCTTTTAAAATTGTATATAACATGTTTTGGGTTTTGGTAGCCATAATTAATGTTTTCCAAATACATCCATAAGCAAATATTTAGAAAGATTACTTAACAAAACATTTTCTTATTTCATTAATATTTGCTTATTTCTTATTCTGAAAGAAAAATCAGTCAGCCTCCCTCAGAAATCTTTTCTAAAAACTTCACTTTTTTCCTCAAGTATGTGATTGAGAGATTGCCCTCTTGTGCTTATTGTATGCTATACTGGCAGCTTTGGATTCAGTTCCTTAATCATTACTGCTTAAAGGAAATAGCCTGCTCTGAGTTCTTTACATAGGTTATCTGTTGTACCTTTTAAAGGTGAATTTCTACTTTAGAAACTAAATTTCCAGAAGGAACTATCATGAACTAAGAGCTACCTGAGAGAAGGTTTTACCTAATAGGATGTGACTAAATCAATTCCCTAGTCATAAAGACCCATTAACCTTAATTACTTCCTCAAAGGCCCCCCATCTCCACACACTGTCAAATTGAGAGTTAGGGCTTCAACCGGTCATTTATGGTGGACCTGGGGGAGGTGACAGTTGAGTCCATAATACCGATAAATGTATTTATCTCCAGATTACTTACTCCCTCCTCATCCACTGGTATCATGTCCCTGAGAATCTCACAACTGGTATATGACCCTGAAAATCTCACAACTAGTGCCTTAGCTGTCATTACTTTTCTGGAATGAATGCCTTACTGCATTTGCTAGAACTTTCAGGAGAATGTTAGCATACCAAAACTCAGCATAGTATCTTGTTCCTGATGAACAAAACTATTACTTGTGTTTTGTATTCAGCATGATAGAGATTATTGCTTTCTTTGCATATTCCTTTCTCCACCTTTTGAGACAGATTTAGTCACATTATTGATATGATATGTGGTCTTTGCATTACCTAGTACTGTCGTGTTTAATACCTTAGGACTCAGTGACTTTCCAGGATATGGCCATGGAATTTGCCATGAGTACCACTCAGAGGCCCTACACCGAGAAGTCTGAAGAACTACAGAAGCCTGGCTTCCCTGGGTATAGCCCCTTGGGGCTCATCATCTATGCTGAGCTGGGGCATCATCTGTGCTGAGCACCCTGGATGGGACAGGGGGGCAGGGGACTCAGGTACCAGCTGCCCACATTGTCTGCTTAGCTGATGGGAAAAGGCAGAGAAGGTAAGTAAGTTACTGGCAAGTGATTTTATTTTTTATTAAATAAGTACAGATACAGGTTACAATGAATATATGTATGATTTTGAAAGATGAAACTGGAAAAAGATTTGTATTTGTAGTGGCACAGTGAGCTAGAGATCCTGGAAAAGCTTATCTGTTAATCCAGGTTAGAGAAACAAATCTGCATTCTCTTCTCTATTTAGACCTTGAATACCCAGGCCCTGAGGCCTCTGACCCATGCAACCATGTTTATATCCAGAGGTCTCTGTGTCCTTCTCTTTGGGATGTAGACTTGGGATATGATTTTTGGTGATTTTAAGTGTAGGAAACTGAGGCTATCCTGCCCAAGCCTTTGGTATCTTTGTTGCAAAGACAGAGGAGTGGGGACAGAAACATGGCTTACATCGAGCACCTATACCTCTTCTCTTTCCCAAGCAGGGCACCAGAATTCCAAGCCTGATGTGATTGCCCACTTGGAGCAAGGCAGGTGGCCATGGAAGGAAATTCGTAGGGGTCCCTCTCCAGGTAAAAAAGCAGGAAGGAGTCCTAAGGGCTCACACATAAGCCTGTCCATCAAGTCATTGGTTTCTAAATATCACTGGCCTTTGAGCCTTTCACAGGAAAAATCATAGGCTATATCAACCTTGGAGCCTCTTCGGCACAGGAGCCAGCCCTCCAGCCCTTCCCCTACACTCAACCTACCCTTGCTCCTATAGAACTGTCCACTTGGGCCTCCTCAACATGCTGGCTCTCCAGCTCCCTTCTCAAATATGGAAGCATTCTGTACTTTCAAGAGAAGCCCTTGGTGGACCAACATGTGACTTTTGCCTCCCTTTTTTTCTCTTCATTCCCTTGGTCACCATAGTACCCTCACACATTTGCCAGACTGACTCCATGCCTCTGACCTGGATGTGCACCAACTGTCTGGTGAGATTCTGAGAAACTTTCTGTCCTGTTTTCTTGAAATTCATGGGGCTATTTTCTCCCTTTGCCCTCACCTCACACCTTTGCCTTCCTCTTTATCCATCCTTATCACCTTTCACTGTTCTCTTTTTGCTCTTCAGTAGTTCTTATTATTCTTTAAAAAAAAAAAAAAAGATTTATGTACTCATGCATACAAAACTGGGGTACAGACCAGAGGATGAGAGGATTCACTTGAGATGGAGTGGGGAGCAGAACGGACAGATCAATGCAGTACACTGCTGAGGGGGGCAGTGGGTGAGACAGGAGAGGTCTGCCAGACCATGTGGATCACCTCTGAGGCAGGGATCGAACTCGCATGAAAGTAGCCATCACCAGCTTCACTGTGCTGCACTTTAGCCCACTATGCCACCAGGTGTCAGAGACCAGCTCCAACTTTTGGAGTGTCTGGAGGCAACACAGGCAGGACCCTAAGATGGGAAGGCATCGGCGTGTGGAGATTCCAAGAGGGGGGAGAGGAGCAGGTGCGAGGAAGACACTGGAGTCAGGAGTGGGAGTAGGGTGCAAATCTTCCTTCTCTGCCTTTAGCAGAGGTTTATTTTATACATTTCAAGCAGGCAGGGGATGACATTAGCATATGAAAGGGGTTGAGATTACAATCACCTTTTTTCTAAGAATAGTCTGGGGTTGTTTTGACCTTTACTTGAGATTGTAACATTCTAAAATCAATCAAGGCTAAAGGACAGGTACATAGGTGCACAAAGTTTAAGACTAATATTACTATAGTGGAGATTGATAAAAATAAAGTCCTTTAAACCTTATCTATTACCTGATGGTTTTTTCTACCTGAGACATCCTGGGAGGCAGGAAGAGGAAATTTCTTGCAAATCAAGTTTCAGAAAATTTCTTTGAAGAAACTTGCAAAAAAGGTTTTAAGTAAGTTTCCTTGAGGTCTAGACAGTAGAAAGCATAATTTGCTCTGAATAGGAGACATAGGTGAATTTCCTTATCTAAAGACTAGATAGTAGAATCCTAAAAGATAGCCAGAAAGACTTTTGTGGGTTGCTTTGAAGTGTAGCAGGTAAAAAACTTGACTAGCTCTAAAACAGGCAACCAGGATGAATTTCCATATCTAAAGCCAGACAGTAGGAAGTTTGAGTAATTCTGTAGAAGCTGAATAGAAGGCTAGGAGAGATAGTAGAATGATAAGATTTGGGTTTTCCTCCATAGGGCAGTGACAGACTTTGCAGAAACAGCCCTTTTGCCTTTTTATTGATCAGCCAGTTATTAAGTCACTTTTGACTTCAGGGGAATTTCTCACCCTGGTGCAGTGCTTGCTTTCAGGACAGGCAGGCCTTATGCGGCTGAGGCAATTCAATTGTAAGCTGAAAGTTGCTCAGATATTTTCATATTACGATTATACAAAAAAGGGAGGTCATAACATAAGTTAGCGTGGAAAGTCTGATTTTTCAGAGCTTTTCCCGAGCTACCCGGAATCTGTCAGACGATAGCCGTTGCATAGCTTGTGTCAACCAAGGATGGCCCCTTCCAATGGTTCTTATTCTAATAATTTCCCTCTTCACCATCCCAGCCTACTCAGGGTCCCAGTTTTCACCTTTAAGTCAGTCAACCAGAACTGTCCAGAAGGCAGTCCTCATTTGCTTCACTTATAAGCACCCCTACAATCACCTATCCCTGTTCTTCCATGCCCAGTGGGATATGGCTTACATGACATGTTTGAAACAATCAAATATCTCTAGAAAACCAAAGGGATAAAAATAATGGGAACTTTGTCCTTCTAGGTGGTCATCTAGCTTCCATTTCTTTTTTTCTTTTTTCAGACCAAGAGACCAGACCTGGAATTGCAAAGTCAAGTCTCAAGCAAGTAATTTCTAAACACTTTTCCAAAGACATGATAATCAATAAAAGTAAAGGGAATAGAACCTGTGACTCCACAAGCAAAGTCCCAGAGTCACTTGGTCATTTGGAGAGACATCCAGGGCAGATTGCATTTACCTTTAAGAAAAGCCTGACTCCAAAGAACAGTAATGAAGATAATGGATTTGAGAATGAATTTAGATTACAGTCAAATTTTGTTACTCAAAACATAATTCCCTCAGGGAAAATAGTACATAAAGAGGACAATGATCATATCCTAGATCACAGTAATAATCAGAGTATCCATGTGATTGAAAAACCACATAAATGTGGGAGATGCTTTAGCCCTGCTTCAGATCTCACTCAATTCCTGAACACTCATATTGGAATTAATCCATCCCATATTAGAGATCAGAAGCTTGGTACTGGGGAGAAACCTTTCAAATGAAAAAATTGTGGGAAATCTTTCAGCAGATGTCACACAGGGGAGTGGCCATATGAGTGAAATGTATGTGGTAAGGCATTCTGCTGGGACTCATCTCTTATTCTACATCAGTGAACTCATACCAAAGAAAAACACTATGAGTGTAGTTAATGTGGTAAAGCCTTCAGCCAAAGTACATGCCTCACACAGCATCAGAGGGTTCACACTGGGGAGAAACGCTATGAATGTGATCAGTGGGGGAAGGCCTTTAGCCAAAGTTCACATCTAAACCTGCATCAGAAAACCTTTATTTAGAGCATTCAACTTACTCTACATCTAAGAACTCATTCTGGAGAGAAACCCTATAAATGTATGGAGTGTGGTAAAGCCTATAGTCACAGCTTATCCCTACTGCAACATAAAAGGATTCATACTGGAGAAAAACCTTTTGAATGTAAAGAATGTGGGAAAACCTTTACTTACAGGGCCATTCAGCTTATTTTACATCTAAGAATACATACCAGAAAGAAGTCCTATGAATCTACTGAATGTGGCAAAGCCTATTGTCATAGGTCATCCCTTATTCAACCTAAGAGGTTCCATACTGGAGAAAAAACATTTCAATGTAGTGAGTGTGGGAAAGCTTTCCAATGGAATACACACCTTACTCAACACCAAAGAGTTCATACTGGACAGAAACCTTACAAGTGCATAAAATGTGACAAATCTTTCAACAGAAGTACACACCTTACTCAACACCAGTGAATTCATACTGAAGAGAAACCCTACAGGTGTAATCAGCGTGGGATAACCTTTGGCCAGAGCACCTAACTGACTGAACACCAGAGGATGCATACAGAGGAGAAACCCTATCAGTGTCAGGAAAGTGGAAAGGTCTTTAGCATAAAAGCATACCTTGCTCAGCATCAAAGGAGTCATAAGAGAAACACACCTTTATAATGTGCCAATTCCAAAGAAATTAAGGTTGAAGAGAAATTCAATAAATTATAAAAGTGTTTCAATATAACCATGTTTCAATATAATCAAAATGTTTCAATATAGGCATGGGCATTCCTCAACATCAGTCAATTAATAAAAGAGAAATCCTATAAATTTAATTATGAAAAATAATGTCATATTCAATATTAAAGTACTATTTATAAGGAAAGCAAAGTAAAAATGTGATATGATTTAATGTCATATCAATAAACATTCAGAAAAATCTCTAAGAACAGCTTTATAAATAGTATTTTTAAAGACAGGAAGTCATATTAAAGTTAAATCTTTTTATACATCATGTTGAATTTCTAGAAAAAGGGTTGAAATAAATCTTGAATCTATAAATGATCTTATATGTGAGGAGATGTGATTTGCATTTCAAATCTAAGGCCCCACTTTATATATGTGTGACTTTAAATACCATACATTGTCAGTTTTGGGGTCCCTTGATTTTTTACAATGGTGTGGAAAGAATTAACAGCCACGTTTTTAGCAGAAACAAAAGGAATTAAAGGACATGGAAGGGGACACCACTCAGTGGGGAAGAGTTCTAGGTAAAAACAACTACAAGGGAATGTGGGTGTGCAGGTACTGTTCACTCCACCCCTTCCTGGGTGAACCATCCAGGCACTCCTAGGTTGTATTTTCTCAGTCCTGGCAGCAGGTTGGGGCAAGGAAGTCCATTTGGCTAGAGTTGCCATGGTGCCAACTAGTTTTTGGTAAGGGAAATGCATTTGGGACTTGGGGGGTCGGAGGTAGTGTATTATTTGTCCTGTTTAAGGCAATTGCCTTATCATCCAGAAACTGGCCAATTTTGAAGAATTCTCACACACACTCCATACTGGCTATTTCTTGCTCTCCTTTAGTTCTTATCAGCCTGCCTGATGTTGGGGTGGGGCTTGCCTTTCTACTCTTTGGGCTTTGTCAGCTCTAGCAAGTGTTTCCTAGGGTCCTGAATATAGCTGGTTATTTAATTTTCTTTAGGCATTGCCCTCTTTGCCCTTGAGTCTAACAAAACCAAGGGACAGTATACTGGCCCATGGGCCAAACCCAACCTGAAACTGTTGTAAATGAAGTTCTATTGGAACGCAACCATACCCACTTTTTATATCTTGTGTCAATGACTGCTTTCATCCTATAGAACTTGTATTAGCTTGCTAAAGGTGATATAACAAAATATCATAGACTGGGTGGTTTAGACAACTGAAACAATTTCTCAAAGTTCTGGAGGCTGAAATGTCAAAATCAAGGTGTCAGATTTGACTTCTCCAGAGGCCTTTCTCCTTGCCTTACTGATGGTCATCTTCTGATGACTGATAGGGTCTTCACACAGCCTTGTGTATGCTGTGTGTACACATTCTGGTGACTCTTCCTCTTCTTGTACGGACACTAGTCCTTTATGACCTCATTTAACCCTTACTATCTCTTTAAAGACACTTTCTTCAAATACAGTCAAATTAGGGTTTTGGGATTATATTTTAATCTGTCCAGACTGCTATAAAAGATATACTATAGCTTATAAAGAACATAAATTTATTTCTCACAGTTCTTGAGGTAGTCCATGATCAAGGTGCTGACAGAAGCAAGTCTCCCAGATCACCAAAGCAGCCTTGAGAAAAATCAGAGAAAGGATTTACCTTTCTTACTTCCTGGAGCTAGGTGGTCTTCTGGAGTGTATAGTTACTTAGACCACTAGGTCTCAGGATGTGTGGATTTATGTGCTGCAGCTGGTGTTGGCAATGGTACATACACCATGCTGCTGAGTCAGTAGGTAGGCGAAGGCAATGTTGAATGCTCAGGACCATCTTCCCCAAAAGGTCAGCAACTTGTTGATGCGCCAGGCTCTTTGCTGTGTGTTCTGCAGTTTGTCACATAGTGATTGACAACCCCGGAACTTGAGATCAAGATTCCCAATATGCTTTGATCTGTATTAGCCTCATGATGGGCCAACATTTCCCTGTTGTATCTTCTTACAACAAGGGAATGTTCATTCTATCAGGCAAGACTTGATACAAACCCATTGGTGAAATTAAGCAAAATCCTTCACTCCCCTAGTTATCTAAGCATGTATAATGGACACCCCTCTCCCCATCTTCATAGAAGGTGAATCAGATCCCACTACACAGATAAAAATGCATCTTGGGGAAGAAGAATTGGCCCCTCCCCCCAGAGTTTTCTCATTAATAGTTTGATTTATGGGTAATTTGATAATGATGCAAGTAAAACATGTGTCTAAAACATTACAACAGGCCTTCCAAAATCCACATGAGTAATAATGGACAGGAGTTGTTGAAATAATGGAGGCAACTTTTCTGATGGAGTCTTTAATTTGAGTCCATGTCACCCCTCAAGTAGATAAAGATCCAGGATTGTTGGTCCATATAGGTCATAGATTATGGAAGAAAGTTGGAAGCAAGGAAAGGTGTCTTTTTGGTGGTGTCTTACCTGAAAGGTCAGGTAAGTGGGAAGCTTACTGAGAAAGGTTGTACAGTTATACTTAGTTCAGGTAAGTTATATTGGCTGATACACACAATAGCTTGCATACACACACAGAGTCCACAGACTAGGAGCATATGACAAATTGAGTAGTTAGTCAGGTTTCCTCTTGTAGTGATATTTTGTGACAATTTGATTAGAGTACTGTCCTGCCATGCTAGACAAGTAGAGAGGAGAAATAAGAAAAAAATAAATATGATTTAGTTCAATTTCTTTATTTCTATTTTAAGTTTGGAAGTTACATTTTTGTTTTTCCATCTCTTCATGTGTTCCACTCAATCCTCACCAAAACACCTATGACAGTGCTTCATCTGCCTTGCTCCTCCATCACCTTCTTCCTTCTCTAGGTTCC
>NW_004567152.1:698586-754946 GCF_000260355.1 Condylura cristata | reverse complement strand
CAGAGGTCTAGAGATCTCTGGAGGTCTCAGAGTCCCATGGAGCTCTGCTGACTCCCATGGAGGACGTTCATGTGATGCTTCTTTGTAGCCTGTCTTCTGAATCCTCTCTTTGGAAACCATCTGCTGAAGGAATCCAGGCTGGCTTCTGCCCTGCTGATATCCTTTTCAGGGTCCCCCACCTTACAAACCTGATTGGGCAGTTTTTTGAATCATAAGCTAAATCAGCACCAATCAAACTTGCTCCATTTTTTCAGCCACATAATGAACTCAAGTCCTTTACTGACAACTGAAGATCTCAATCAAAACTGATTGGTCCGTTTATGATCCTGGCTTTAGATTTGAAAGGGAAAAATTGGGCACCTGCACAGACTCAACCTGCCCTAAAGCTGGGGCAGGGTCATGAGCTGGTGGGCAATGAAGCAGGAAGTTGCCAAGACTACTGCTTGGCTTCTGCCGATTTCTGGGAGCAGAAAGTTGTTGGGTGTGTTGTTTGTCCACAGTAGTAGCCACAATTAACTTGACCTCCCCCCTTCCCAAACAATAAAGTCTATGATGGATGGGGTGACAGGCTTCCACATACAAACTGTGTAAACCCCTGTCATTTCTGCTTTTGGGGGTTCAGACTTTTGGGACCTATCCCACTGAACCTGCTGCTGTGACAAATAATTCTCCCTCTCCACTTTTCTGAGTGCCACCTGATTTCTCTGGAAAATTTGCTGTAACAGAGTCATAGCTGGAGCAGGCTTCAGTGGGGCCAGAAGTACACTGCAAGGCCAGGTTGGACAGCTTCACAGGGTCTGCAGCAGTGCTAGGACACAGGTCTCAGTGACTGCCAGGCAGGCTGCCACTGGGAGACCACCACACTAGCCAAGCCAGCTGCAAGCCTTTCTGCTTGTAGATTCCTAGAGCTGCCCCCGTGAGGCCCACCTGGGCCAGGAGTCTTGAGGCTTGGGGTTTGCCTACACAGCCAGAGCTCATTCTGCTGTGGGTGGTGTAGGCCGACCTTGCAGCTGCATGCCATGGGGGGTGGGGGGGAGCCACTGCCAATTGCCACCTCTCCTGTCAACTACTACTGGAGTAGCCTGGGGCTGTGCCAGAGCCCCAGTGTGGCTGCTTGCAGTGGGGAACACCCACTACCACAGTCACTTCCACTTTTAAGCAACCTGCACTGGGCTGCAGCCCCCAAACACTAAGGCAGTGGGGTGGGAAACCACCACTGCTACTCAGCCTGCACACTCCCCCTGCTCAGCCCTCGGGGCCTGGTAGAGCCCCTGTAACAATTCCAAAATTTTTTATCTTATCAAGAAAAGAAAACACTGCCAATTTTTCCTAATTTAGACTTCTGGGAAGTTTTGTCATAAGTTTTAGGAAAAAGACCTATCTAATTGCAGTCAAAGTTCTGACCAGCAAAATGCTGACAGCCAAAACTTAACATATTATTTGGATTCCACAACTGGACAAGTCAGCCTTCAAAACACACACACACACACACACAATCAATTTCCCATCTCCCATTCTACCTGATGTTTAAAGATTTCATGTACCCAACATCAACAACCTAGGTTGAAGAGAAAAAACACTATACTCAATACCACAACTCATGCTCCGCTATGAATGAAACCATCTGGTATTTTTCCTTTTCTTTCTGGCTTATATCACTAGGCATGATCCCTTCCAGCTCCATCCATGTTGCTGCAAAAGACATGAGTTTATCTTTTTTGATTGCTCGGTAATATTCAATTGTATATGTACCACATCTTTTTAATCCAGTCATCTACTTTTGGGTATTTGGGTAGATTCCATGTCTTTCCTATTGTAAATAAAGCATCAATAAACGTAAGAGTGTAGGTGTCTTTTTGAATCCGTATTTTTGTGTCTTTTGGGTAGATACCTAGGAGTGGGATTGCTGGGTTGTATGGAAGCTCCATTTTTAGCAGTTTGAGAAACTTCCAAACAGTTTTCCATAGTGGTTGTATTTGTTTGCATTCCCACCAGCAGTGCAGGAGAGTTGCTTTTTCTCCACATCCTTGCCAACATTTGTTGCTGCTAGTTGTTTGAAGATGTGCCACTCTCACTGGGGTGAGGTGGTATCTCATTGTGGTTTTAATTACAAGTGATGTTGAGAAGTGCCTTTTTAGCTCTTCTGCCCATTTTTGGATAGGGTTGTTTACTTTATTTTTTTGAGTTTCATTAGTTCTCCGTGTATTTTTGTGATCAATCGTTTATCACTAGTTTTGTGGGAGAAAATTTTTTCCCACTCAGTGGGATGTCTGTTTTTGTAATGTTTCTTTTGCTGTACAGAAGCTCTTTAACTTAATGTAGTCCCACCTATTGATCCTTGCCTTCACTATCATTGCATTGGGTGCTCTATCTTTAAAGATGTTACTGAGGTGTATGTCATATAGTGTTTTCCCCTTCTTTGCTTCCCAGTATTTTATGGTTTCCGTTCTTATGTCTAGGTCTTTTATCCACTTCGAGTTGGCTTTTTTACATAGTGTGAGGGATGATCTAATTTCATTTTTTTGCATGTAGCGTCCCAGTTTTCCCAGCACCATTTGTTGAACAATGTCCCATTGTAGCTTCTTTGCTCCTTTGTCAAAGATTAGCTGCCCATAAATTTATGGGTTTATATCTGAGTTTTCTATTCAAATCCTCTGTGTGTCTGTTCTTGTTCAAATACCATGCAGTTTTGATTTTATGATTAGAAATGTTAACACTTGAAACCTTAAATTTTAAGTAGTTGTAAAGATTGTTACAGCATTGTTTCTTTAGTTTGAAATATTCACAAATATCTTTCTATAATTTGCTTTAAGAATGTGCCCCTTAATTTTTATCTAGGTCATATAAAGCGTTGTATTTATAGATCAAACTTTTAAAAAAAGATTTATTTATTTATGCATATAGAACTGGGGTACAGGCTAGAGGTGTGGGGGGTGAGAGGAGTCACCAGAGACAGAGTGGGGAGCAGAATGGGCAGACTGACTGAAATACACTGCTGAGGGGAGCAATGGGTGGGTCAGGAGAGGTCTGCCATGCCATGTGGGTCAGGTCCCTGGCCAGGGATTTAACTCTTGCTGCAGTGGCTGCAAATAGCTTCACAGTGCTGTTCTTTAACATGACACCTCAACAGGGAGGGCCCTAGATCAAACCTTTTTAGTTTCAAAAGAAACAAAAGCTTTGCAAATAACATATATTGAATGATTTGTATGCTTAATGAATTCCCATTATTGAAATTAGTAAAATACTCATATTCCAAAAAAGATTTGGAAAAAGCCACTCAAGCAGTGCTAAAAGAAACAAACTAAAACCAGAATTTTATTTATCAAGCCTCCATACTTAAAAGACTTAAAAGACAATAAGTTCAACTCTTCTGGGGTAGAATTCCAATTTAGTCAATCTGGAAGTACACCAAATCATCATATCTTAAAATATTTTTTTTATTAACTTCATTCCACAAACCTTTATCAATACCACATATCTCTCACATACCACATCCACTCTACCTTGCCCTATCCTTTATTCTTTCTGCAAGTCTTTATACTTGACAAAGTGCTTTCTTTTTCCTTCTTGTACCAAAATAATATCCATGTCCTTTTTTTTTTAATATTTATTTATTTATGCTTACAGAATTGGGGTATAGGCCAGAGGTGTAGTAGGTGAGAGGATTCACTAGAAACAGAGTGGGGAGCAGAATAGGCATATGTATTGAAATACACTGCTGAGGGGAGTAGCAGGTGGGTCAGGAGAAATCTGTTGTGCCATGTGGGTCAGCTCCCTGGCTGGGGATGGAACTTGTGCTGCAATGGCTTGGGAGAGCTTCATAATGCGGTGCTTTAAGTCGTTGAACCCCTTTATCCCTTTTTATTCAGAAAACACATTATAGTTCTGAGCTCCTTAATTACTTTTCATACACATTCTCAGTTTTCCCACTCTTTAGAATCCTTAATTTCTAAGGAAAACCTAAAGTCAAGAGAAAGTTTCCAGGTTTATGGTGATGGATCATGGGTACTATGGTTGTTGGAGAACTGTGGGGATTACACCTTAGTGGGAAGTCAAATTCTGTCCAAAAATTAACAGTGTAAGGAAAAAACACTTCATCTAAAGCTAAAATAAAATGAAAATGTTTCTAACATCCTGAATTTTAAATGGTCCTGTTTTGATTTTTTCCTTTAGTTTCTGTAGGCCTTGTCTTAGTCAACCAGAATGCCTGTAGTCCAAAATATTCATCTGTCTTATAATTTTCAGGGGCAGAGGAGAGTTTAAGTTTTTCTAGGATTTTCAATTGCTATTTTAAAAATTATTTCTTTCAAGACCATTTTTTTGTTTGCTTTGTTTCTTCAAAGACATGAATGTTTTAGTTTAATCCATGAAATCTTAAAGCTAGTATGAGACTCGAAAAGGGCTCTTAGGTGAAACTGAAACAGAACTGCCCAGTTTACAGGTTTCTTTTTTTGTTTTAAAGATTTATTTATTTATGCATACGGAACTGGGGTACAGGCCAGAAGTGCAGGGGCAGTGAGAGGATTCACTAGACACAGAATGGGGAGCAGAACAAGCCCACTGACGAAGTACACTGCTGAGGGGAGCAGCAGGCGGGTCAGGAGAGGTCTGCCGAGCCATGTGGTCACCTCCGGGTGGGGATCGAACTCACGCTGAAGTGGCATCAGCTTCTTAGTTCTGCGTTTTAACCTGCTGTGCCACGAGGGGGGGGGGTCCAGGTTTCTTTATAAACAGACAGAGCACTCACTGAACAAGTTGCTCTTTCTCCACAGGAAGCTGGATGTACTAGTCATTAGTATCTTATATCATGTCAATCAGAGCTACACAGACACCAAAACCAAATATCAACTCAAGCGGCGTGAATGCAAGGTATGCGCGAGGCAGCAGCAGCAGTAGTGTCTACAACTTTGATAACAGGGAGACTTACTCACTGTGGGAAATTCATAAGACCATCACTCAGTTGTGGGGCTACTACTGGTGACCTAGCATGAGCAGGACCAGACACTGGAGGATTTCAAAGACCAGTCTTGGAATAAGCCCAGGGTAGGGCGGCCATGGCGCACAAAAGTCACAGTACTGGTGGCCCAAAATGATGACCCCACTGACCAGAAGGTTGTTTTCTTTCCTGAGAAGCCCAAAGTGGGGATCAAGACCATCACACTGTACTGCCACTGCATACAGGAGGAAAACATCACCCATGCTCTCATCTGGTGCAGTAGGGCATGACCTGCTAGGCAGTCTCTGGTCAACATGGCCCCTGGAGCAGTTTCTGCAGCAGGAGCTGCTCATCAAACGTCACGGAGCATGAAGTCATGACCAAGGAAGAGGTAACTGAGAACTCTGAAAGAATCATCTGCCCCAGATCCAGGCAGAAGACCCTGTAGCTCACTACTTAGGGATAAAGGGAGGGCAGGTAGTAAAGATCATCCAGCCCAGCAAGACTGGGGCAAGTACATCACCTATGGACTGCTGCACTAGCTCCCTCCAACCCACAGGAGATGACTGACACCTTTGGGGTGTGGATGTGGTGACAACCTGGGCAGAGGGTCATCATGGCCACTGGTCCCACCCTGGATGCTACATGATGGTCCCTCAAGAGCGGCAGAAAGCCTCATGGAGGTCTGTGGAGCCCCAGCCACAGACCACAGGCCTGAATCTGGCCTGCCCCAGGTGAGGCCCAGGGGGCATACCACTTCCTGCCCACCTCCTGCATGCTCACTCGGACATGAGAGCAGCAGAGAGTGAGATTAAAACTCTCCTCACCCTTGAATTGCTTTAGAATGCTAAATGCTTTTAAAATTAAAGATATTTTGAGTGAAGAAACTTGTCTGAAAAAACGAAGGCTGAGTGCTAGGCCAGCACCAACAACCTGTGTCTGTCCCACGACCTCCACAAAACTGTGGAACTACTTTCCACTATACCCCCCTTTAGTGCCTGATTTTAGAAGGCCTGCCCTGCCCAGGTATTTGGTATTTTGCCATTTTTTTCCCCTGGCCCTTCCCTGAACCCTGGGTTTTTCGTTCTCTCTCTTTTTTTGTTTTTTATTAGAGAAGTAGAAGTGCAGGGGCTGAGGAGGGGGAAAAAATAAAAAAACTGGAGAAGTGCCAGGTAGATGTCACAAAACCTTGTCATGTGCCTGTTGTTGGAATCTATCTAGCAAATAACATTGAAGGGCCAGAAATGGTATGGACAGAGGACCTCTGGCCACGCACACCAGAAAGTCGCCTACCTCAATGTCCTTTGATCCCCCAAACCAAACTGCTTTCCTTCAATAGCAATGCAGGCACCTATGCCTTAGGGTAGATAGTGCTGCTTGGGGAGAATAAAAGGGAAAACCCCCAAGGTGAAATGTGTTGGCAGCTGCTGCGAGTCCTCAAATTCTCTCCCCACAGAATTGGTTATCCTGAAGAGGTGGTGGTGTGTCCTAAGTAGCCAAGCTCCCTCACAGTAGGAAAACATTTGATTAGGTTAGCCCTGGCACGATTCTGTGGCCAACTGCTCTGATTCTTGAAAGCTGGGCACCTACTGGCATGCCATCAATTCCTTTGTGGTTGCCAGTTTACCAGAGGCCAAGGTCTGGCTGTTCATCATAGGAGAACCAAACTGAGGTTTTGCAGAAGGGAAGCAATTTGATGAGACCAGTGACCTGAAAAGATGGTGGACTTAAACATCCCCAACTACCTTGCCTTCTCAGGCTCAATGAGGTGATTATATTGGGGAGGGCCCCACTTGATGTGGGCTGACTTGCTGACCTCTGTGTTTGCTGTTCTCTTGACAGTGTACCTTGTCAAGATCTTAAGGTTTTTGCAATCTGCTGTTCTGATGAGTTCCAGCACCAGCTATTTCCTCCTACTAGTTCCAAAACAGTACTAAAGCAGCACTTAAAAGGTGTCAAAGGTGGCCCTCCCTGGTGGTGCAGCGGGTTAAAGCACAGCAATTAAGAAGGTAAAGCCACTTCCACATGAGTTTGACCTCTGCCTGCCCCGGAAGTGATTCACACAAGTGCGGCAGACCTCTCCTGACACACCCGCTGCTCCCCTCAGCAGCGTGCTTCATTGATCTGCCTGCTCTGCTCCCCACTCTGTCTCTGGTGAATCCTCTCACTGCCCCTGCACCTCTGACCTGTACCCCAGTTCTGTATGCATAAATAAATAAATCTTTAAAAAAAAAAGTGTCAAAGGTGAGAAACATGTTGCTGTCTGTGGGCTCTCACCTGTGCACTGACAATTGCAAGTCCCCTCAGGCTCAGGGAGCAACAATGGGGTTTATTTAGCAGGAGACTGGAGATAAGAGAGTTTCTAAGGCCACAAATGGCCAGCTGTCTCACCCCAGATAGTGGCCAGTAGTCCCAAAGACTACTGGACAATGCTGTCTTGCCAACAAGGGCCTAGAGCTAGTGGTAAGCAGTGGGGCAAGATCCAACTTATGGTGGTAGAGGTGCTCACAGGTGGGGCCATTGAGGTGACACCACAGCAGCCACAGCAGTAACCTGACGGTACCAGACACCAGAATGGATAGCAACAGATGCAACAGCACCAGGAGGTGGTGCTGGATGATTAGAAGTGGTATACAGCTCTCAAAAGTGGCTGGAGTGCTGGACACTGTTCAGTAGAGATGGTCAGCAATGGTTACAGGAGGAGGTGGCAGAGACTCCATTGTTACAGCTTTTTGTGAGCTGCTGATGTGAAACAGTAGCCAACAGGCCTAGGCCAACAGGGCTGCTTGCATGCAATGCCAGAGGCAGGGCCAGAAGCAGGTGCATTGGTTCTCTGCAAAGGGCTATGGCCATCTGCAGGTCTACTGGGGTGTTGGAGTCCCGGGAGGTCTGCTGAATCCCATGGTGGCTGACTACTTGATGCTCCTCCTGTGGTTGCTGCCTGTTTAATCCTAATTTTGAAGCCTGATTGCTGAGTGAATACTAAACTGGTTTTCTCCCTGTTTATATCCTCTTCAGTGGCCCCTACTCTACAAATCTAACTGGACTTTTAAAATCTTGTCTAGTGCCTAGTTCATTCCCTTTTTGATCAGAATAATGAGCTCAAGCCCAACACAGGTAACTGGGGAGCTCAGTCCTGATTGGTCCATTTATGATCCTCATGCCAGATACAAAGTTTCAAAAACCCTGCACCTACACAGACTTGACCTGCACTGAGGATCCTGCAGGTTCTAAGCAAGTGGGTTCTGGGAACCCACTGCTGGAGCCAGTTTTGGTGGGTGTCAGAGGCACTTGACCCCTTAGAAGGGCCAGATGTAACAGTGTACAGGGGGGTAGGGTCAGTGTACAGTAGCATTGGGGCACGGGTCCCAGCTGCTGAAGGGTGGGCTCCACTGGTAGTTTCCATGGCCCAGCGCTCTGCAGGCCTTCTACTGCCTGTCCTCCATGGGAGCCCAACATTTCTCCTCAAGGCCTAAAGCCTCAAAGCCTCTGCTGCTAGAGCCTCAGGGCTGCATGCCCTGGGATGGCAAGGGGTAGAAACCACTTCTTTATTGGCTCTACCAGCCTCCTTCAGAGCTGCCAGGGCACCACTGCTGAAGCCCCTGCAGGGCTGCTCACAGAGGGTGGCAGGCAATGGGTGACACCCCACCGCCTTTTCATGGCAATCTGCCAGCCTGCAGCTTGCACACGGTAGGGTAGGAAACCACCACTGCCACTCCATCTGCTGCCACCGGAGCATTAGGTTGTTGTAAAGCTGTTCATGACTCTCAGCCACTAGGTGCCCTAGGGCACACTATTACAGTTCCTCCCTTGAGGCATTTACCATTAAGAAATGAGAATAGGGGGCCCTCCCTGGTGGCTCAGCAGGTTAAAGCACAGCACTAAGAACCTAAAGTTACTTCAGTATGAGTTCGATCCCCAGTCCCAGAGGTGACACACATGGCATGACAGATCTCTCCTGACCTGCCCGCTGCTCCCCTCAGCAGTGTACTTCATGGATCTACCTCTTCTGCTCCCCACTCTGTCTCTGGTGAATCCTGTCACCGCCACTGCACCTTTGGCTTGTACCACAGTTTTATAAGCATAAATAAATAAATCTTTAAAAAAAAAAAAAGAAATGAGAATAGTCCTTGGATTTTGTGCTGCCTGGATCTTGAAAAACACAAGAGAGTAGTGGGGCAGAGACAAAGGAAAAAAGAAAAAAAATGCAACAGAGATACACTCTTACAATACCAGAACTGTAAATAACATTCCCAAACAGACTGGGAGAGTCACCAGTACACAGGTGCCTACATATGTTCTTTCTCACCTACCCAATCAGACAGATGAGAAACATGATGCAAGTGCCATACAAAGCCAGAAATGAACACACACTGGTTGTATGCGTATATACAAATTCATCTAGACATGTAGGGCCTATAGAGATACACGCACATATATGCAGCTTACATGTACATGGCGGTCCCTTAAGGCAACTGTCACATATCATCACACTCACAGATTCAGAGTCTCATTTGTGAAGTTCAGGTGCACACAGTCCCACATCATCCCAGGCTTCTGTTCTGGGGTTACTAGTGAACTCAACAAAGGCGTTCCAGAACAGCTACGTTTATATGAGCACTGGCCATAGGTGTCAAGTACAGCCTATGGTTAAATATACCTGGGATCAAGGGGGGAATCCGAAAAGTTTTCAGTCTGCACAATTCCAATCCACTCCAGACCAGCTTGCAGTAGGAAACTGATATAGGTTTCCCCTGCTAACCAAAAGTAGAGCGTCCCATTAATCAGTTTGTAAGCTGAAGAAGAAATTACCAATAAATTTTTAAATATAATAGTTTATTTTTACATCATTTTGTACATTTTTTTATCGCAATTATAATCCCCGTGGGTTTCCCATCACCAAGTCACCCATGTGCCATCACCATAGTCCAGTGCACTTCCCTCCCCCCACTGTTTGTGATCCCATTCCCCAGTCCACCCCCATAAAATGTCTGGTATATAGCTGTTAATTATTATTATTATTTTCTCACCTGTTAAGAAATAAAGTACCCCATATTTTTCCTTTTCTTTCTGGCTTATTTCACTAAGCATGATCTTTTCCAGCTCCATCCATTTTGCTGCAAAAGACATGTGTTTTTTGTTTTTTTTTTTGTTTGTTTTTGGTTGCTGAGTAATATTCCATTGGATATTACCAATAATTTATATGAAAAAACTTACAGCATTTGCAGACCCAACAACTTAAAATAACAAAACATACCATGAAAGCAGGAATAATATGGTACATAAAGCAAAGTGTACACAGGGAAGATCCCAAGGAATTTGTGCTCTAAGCAATTTTCCCTGCTTATAGCACAGCTAGCTAGCTCCTTCAGAAGGTATGCTTGCAAAATATGTACTGAATGTTCTTTCTGCCTTTTCTTGTAAACCAAATTCGTCTCCGACTTTACTTTCTTTTTAATTTATTTATTTGTGCACACAGAACTGGCCAGAGGCTCAGGGGCGGTGAGAGGCTTCACCATAGACAGAGCTGGAAGCAGAACAGACAGATGGAGGAAGTACACTGCTGAGGGGAGCAGTGGGCGGGTCAGGAGAGGTCTGCCTCACCATGTGGTCACCTCCAGGGCAGGCGGGGATCGAACTCATGCGGAAGTGGCTTTAGCTTCTTAGTGCTGTGCTTTAACCCGCTGCACCACCAGGGAGGGCCCTCTTTTTTTTTTTTTTTTAAGATTTATATTATTTATATATGCGGAACTGGGGTACAGGCCAGAGGTGCAGGGGCAATGAGAGGATTCACTAGAATCCTCTCAGATTCTGAGTGGGGAGAAGAATAGGCAGATCCACGAAGTACACTGCTGAGGGGAGCAGTGGGAGGGTCAGGAGAGGTCTGCTACGCCATGTGGTCACCTCCAGGGCTGGGATCGAACTCCTGCTGAAGTGGCTTTAGCTTCTTAGTGCTGTGCTTAACCAGCTGTGCCACCAAGGAGGGCCAATATAGGTCTTTTTTAAAAAAATCACGTGGTAGGACCTCCCTGGTGGCACAATGTGTTAAAATGCAGCACTGTCAAGCTAGCTGTGGCTGCTTCAGCACGAGTTTGATCCCCCGCAAGGGAGGTGACACACAGGGTGTGGCAGACCTCTCCTGACCCACCTGCTGCTCCCCTCAGCAGTATACCTTATGAATTTCCCTGTTCTGCTCCCCACTCTGTCTCTGGTGAATCCTCTCACCCCTGCACCTCTGGCCTGTACCCCAGTTCTGTATGCATAAATAAATAAAATTTTTTATTATTAAAGATTTTTATTTATTCGTACAGAACTGGGGTACAGGCCAGAGATGCAGAGGATGAGAGGACTCACCAGGGACAGTGGGGAACAGAACAGGCAGATTGGCGAAGTACACTGCTGAGGGGAGCAGCGGGCGGGTCAGGAGAAAGTCTGCCACGCCATGAGGATCTCCTCGGGGTAGGAGGGAATCGAACTCATGCGGAAGTGGCTTCAGCTTCTTTGTGCTGTGCTTTAACCCGCTACGCCACCAGGGAGGGCCCATAAATAAATATTTTTTAAAAAATTACATCTAGCTACTGGTGGGAATGCAAACAAGTACAATCACTATGGAAAACTGTTTGGAGATTCCTCAAAATGCTAATTATGGAGCTTCCATATGACCCAGCAATCCCACTCCTAGGAATCTAAAAGACGCAAAAACACTGATTCAAAAAGATACCTGCACCCCCACGTTTACTGCTACTTTATTTACAATGGGAAAGACATGGAAACAGCCCAAATGCCCAAAAGTAGATGACTGGATTAAAAAGATGTGGTACATATACACGATGGAATATTACTCAGCAACCAAAAAAAATACATAAACATATGCCTTTTGCAGCAACATGGATGGAGCTGGAAAAGATCATGCTTAGTGAAATAAGCCAGAAAGAAAAGGAAAAATACGGGATGGTTTCACTCATAGCAGGAATATAACGGACCAGGCAAGAAAATAATGAACAGCTATATACCAGAGACATTTTGTGGGGGTGGAGTGGGGAATGGGATAAAAAACGGAGGGTGGGGGGGAGAAAGAAGTGCACGGGAATATGATGATGGCACATAGGTGACTCGGTGATGGGAAACCCACGGGGATTACAATTGAGATGGGAAAAAAATGTACAAAATGATGTAAAAATAAACTATTATATTATTTTTAAAATGTGCATTACTTAAAATTTATAATGCAATCAATAATATGGGGAAAAAGGAAAAAGAAATAAAACACTCAAAAAAAGAAAAAAAATTACGTGCTAGAACACAAACTTTCAAAAAGCAAGGGGAAGCTGTAATAAACTCTGATTCTGGAGTTTCTTAGCTTGACTTAAAGTGTGGCCCCGGCTTCCTCCTACCACTGGTATGATCCACCATAAATTGCTCCACAGCTCTGTGATCCAAATACCTCATCTTTGAGAAACCTGCCAGATAAATACACCACTTCAAATTGTTGAAAAGATGCCTAGCACGTGGTTGGCACGCAACAAATATTGACAGCTAATAGTGTCAACACTGCGCTAATTTTATAGCGCTGTCAAAGTAATGCCACCTTCCAGACGCTCCTATCCCATCTGAAGGCGTTCTAACCAAACTTCATTTCCCAGAAGGCTGTGTTATACGGTAGCCGAGGTCCGGAATACTGACTGGTGTATGCACTCCAGGCCTCCTCTGGGAAATGGAGTCCACTGCCCAAGCTGCGCAAAGGCTCCCGGGAGTTGTAGTTCGCATCGGTTCTGAGCAAGCGCAGTTTCCTTCGGAGGCTTGCAAGTGTGCTCCTTTGTGGCGGTCGCTGTCCCTTTGTGGACCCCTCTGGTCGGTTTGTCCTCAGCCGAGGGTCCTGTCTGCCATACACCCTCTGTGTCCACTGGCTCCGGGAGGCTTAGCCGGAGACTTACCCTGGCCTCGGGCCCTGTCCTCAGGAGAACGGTGTGACGGGCCGTGTACAGGGCGGGTGATGGGGCGAGAGCGCAGCCTGGGGTGTGGTGCGCTGGCTGAGCAAGACTGACCCGCACCCCAGTGGGCTTGTGATCGTTGAGCCGCGATTGCGTGTGCAATCTCCCCCGGAGCTCCCTTGCAGGCCGCCGACCCTGAGCCCCAGGGGCAGGACCCGCTCCTCTGGGGCTAGCCTGGGGCCCAGGAGGCTGCAGAGCTGCCCAGTCTCCGGGAGACGCTGCCGAGGGGCGCCATGGAGACCCCTGCCCCGAAATCCGAGGAGACAGGTACAGTTGACTCTTAGTGGGTCTGTGGATTTGCGCTTGAAGAGATTGACACTGAGAGAGGTCAGTCTAGTTTCCCAGAAGTACCCACTATAAGCAGGCCTCCTGTCTTTTCACCGTGCACAACCATTTATTCCCAATGTTTCAAGCATGTTGATGATAGGAAGGGAATGGCAGGGTTTTCCCTCATTCACTGGGGTGTCTGAGACACTGAGCAGCAGTGTCTGATACCGTATTATAATATGCAGGTAATGGGGCTCATTTCCCATCCTACCTGTGGAAAATAGTTCTTGGCTCTTCTCTGATACCCCCCAACCCCCCTTGCAGGGATGGAGTGGGCTCATTGATGTCCCTGGTGGCTATGGGCCCTCTTGACTCCTTTCTCCTTGCCAGCTCCACCATCACAGGACCCCGCTCTTCCCCTCAAAGAGAATCCAGAGGATAAATTGGGTCAGGGTCTCCTGGAAGCCAGGTCTGAGGTGAGTGACTGTCTTTACTTCCTCCCGAACATCCTCATGAAGTGAATTGGTACCTTCCTTCCCTACCCAGAATCTTTTGTCATCCCAGGACCTCCATTTGGGATCATGCTCTTAGACTCTTAGGAAGTCATGTGTATAGAAACTGTTCAGGTCAAAGGCAATATGAGAGATGCCCAGGTGTGCCTTTCCAATGAACTCTCATCAGTGTCCCTTCCAGTCTGATTCAGTCCAGAAAGTAGATCAGTCCAAGGATGTCTGAGGTTTTAGTGGAAACCCAGTAAATAGGTGACAACTCACATGCAATCACTTTGCTCTGCTCCACATGTCAGCCTCTGGCAAGTTTGTGGCAGTTGGTCATTTTTTAAAGAAGTGTTGTGGGATGGAAACAGGTATGTATGTGAGGAGAGGGGGCAACAGTTACACCAGAATTGGGGTGAGATTAATGGTAGGTTATGGCTCTGTGTACTTTTCCTCTCTACGTGCCTTCATGGAGAAACCTGCAGATTTAGATGTTCTAGGACTTCGGTAAAGAATTGGTGCTAAGACCCAAAACCCTCCTTTGTGTTTTGCTTTTCATTTTCTTCTACCACTTAATTCACCTCCACTCATCATCATATTTAGAAAAGTATAGAGAATGTAGGACAGTGAAAAAATCTGGAGGGTTGAATTTTTAAGAATCTTTTTGATTCTGTGAACCTCCACTTGAGAGAAGTAAGAACTCTGATTCAGAAAGGTTGAAATAGTTGTAAAACATAAAACATGTACTGTGAGGTGTTCCTAGATTCCATAGGTGTTAGGATGACCTAACTCCTCTCGTTCCATGAAACTCTGGAGACATGGTGGTCCCATGTACTACATGCTCCTCGACGGGTTACAGATCCAAGAGAACAGGTTAAAAGACAGTTTGGGACAAATGAGAAAATTTGAAAGTGGGTTGTATCCTGGATCATGTTATAAGAATATGAACTTTTGGGTGTGATGACAGCACTGTGATTACATGATAGAATGAACATCCTTAGTAGATACAAGCCGAAGGAACCAGAGTGAGATATTGTGATACCTGCAGCTTACCTTGGCTCAGCGAAGTGTGCTTGTGTTTGTGTGAGCGACTGCCTGCAGGGAGCTAGTACCCTTCTTGTGCACAGGGGTCATCCCTACAGGGTCATTCCTAGGTACCTAAGTTGCTGGGCCTCTTCTGCTGCATACCGTCTCACCCTCATTCATGGAAGTGTTCTGCTCTCCGGTACCAGTCCCATGGTCTGTCCTGATCTCTGTGCTAGTTTTGTTATCACCTCTGCATTTGATTTCCACATATGCTCTCTGCACTTTTCGTTCCCTGTGCTGCAGATGAAGACACACGAGGTAGGAGCTCCTCTCAGTGGGCTGGGATACCCCCCTGAAGAACCTATGCAAGGACCCTATTTTGCACATTGACACACTCATACTGAAGCCACACACCCTCTAATGGCTCCTCTCAACAGCATCACATTCTGATGTTTCCAGAACTTTGTTTATGCCTGGTTTCTCCTTCCCTCTGCTAATGCCACAGTCATCTTTCCTCTCTGCATGTCTCTGTTATGAGTGTGTTCTCAGCGTGTACCCACACTCCCACCTTCTCATCGCCCTGAAATTCAGTGGGGTATTTGGGATCAGAATTACTGAGGTAGAATTTGTATATAATCAAATTCTCCAATCTTAAGTGTAGGATTTGATGAATTTTGGGTAAGTGTGTCCAGTGAGCACCACAATCATGACCAAGAACATTTCTGTCACCCAAAAGGTTCCCTCTTATCCCTTTGGTTGGTTTTTGGCAAGTGTGGTACTGTATCAGTCAAACCTGCATTAACTTCTTTGTATGCAGGAAATTTATTTCTGGGGTATAACGTTCCCACTCTTTATTAGTGCTGCTCTCATGGGTTAAAAACACCATTTTAAGGCCCTCCCTGGTGGCGCAATAGGTTAGGACACAGCACTGCAAGCTAGTCGCAGCCACTTCAGTGCAAGTTTGATCCCAGGCCCCAGAGGTGATTTGCATGGTGTGGCAGACCTCTCCTCACACGTCCGCTGCAGACCTCTCCTCACACGTCCGCTGCTCCCCTCAGCAGTGTACTTCATCCATCTGCCTGTTCTGCTCCCCACTGTGTCTCTGGTGAACCTTCTTAACGTCCCTGTACCTCTGGCCTATACCCCAGTTCTGTATGAATAAATAAATAAATCTTTAAAAAAAACCACCATTTTAATTTTGTTGTAATTTTCATTTCGCTGACAAAAATCATTCATCTTTTTTTAAGCCCATTGAAAATTTGCATTTACTCTTCCCTGGATGACTTCTTCCTGTTGTTTTTTGTTGTTGTTGTTGTTTTTAACATTTAAACAAAATAATGTTTTATGCACCTATTTTACAAAATCAACAAATGTCTCCATTTTGTCATGTTTGCTCCAGATCATTTTTAAAACATAAAGTATAGTGTATAAAGCAATGTATTCTTTGCCTCTTTTCCATTTCCTTCCCCTTTTTAACCTGACCCCTCTGCAGCAGTATCAGAGCAAACATGGAAGGACCTCTTGCAACCTGCCTGGGGTGGATAGGTGCTGCACACAAGGCAGCTACTCAGCTGCTTCTCACCAAGATGCAGGAGCATGAGTCCTACCTCAGCACCAGTGTCACCAGAGTTCATAGACAGCAGCCCCTCAGCCTGGCCCCCAGTCATGTAGCTAGAACAGTCAAGAGTAGGGAGCCCTAAGCCTTCCCTGGTGGTGCCAGGGGTTAAAGCACAGCGCTCTGGGGCCCTCCCTGGTGGAGAAAAGGGTTAGAATGCAGCACTACAAAGCTAGCACTATAAAGTTAGTGGCATGAGTTCGATCCCCAGTCAGGTAGCTGACCCACATGGCATGGCAGACCTCTCCTGTCTTGCCCACTGCTTCCCTCAGCAGTGTACTTCTCAGTCGGCCTGTTCTGCTCCCCACTCTGTCTCTGGTGAATCCTCTCACCACTCCTGTACCTCTGACCTGTACCCCAATTCTGTATGTATAAATAAATAAATCTTTTTAAATATATAAACACAACACTCTGAAGTTGTCCACAGCCACTGCAACACGGCACAAGTTCAATTCCTGAGCAGGGAGCTGACCCCCATGGCACAGCAGACCTCTCCTATCTCATCTGCTGCTCCCCCCAGCAGTGTATTTCAGTCAATCTACTTGTTCTGCTCCCCTCTCTGTCTCTGGTGAATCCTCTCACCCCCCGGTACTTCTGGCCTGTATCCCAGTTCTTGTATGTATAAATAAATAAATCTTTAAAAAAAAAAAAAAAGAAAGAAAGAAAAAGACTAGGGATCCTAGGCAGGCCTTTAGGCTCAGACCCTGGGCGTCTTTCCAGCAGATGGTGGAGCTGTCTAAGGTGCACGTCTGGGTTTTCATAAACTACCTGGTACTGTGTGTGGTTTTAGACAGTTCCATGATGAGCATCACACTGTGCTTGGCTCCCTAAACGAACTTCAGCACCTATTGCTGTATCCTTAAGAGCTCCCCATGAGGACCATGTGGTCCAGCTCTTCATTTTCTCAGTTGTACAGTCTCCTGTTGTGTATCCAACCCTCCCAGTCAGCAGTCAGGTGTTTTCTGTTACTCTGACTAGGTAGGAATCTGAAAGTGGACTTTCAAGGCACAGGGAACCACACTCTCAGTCTTACTAGTGATGGTAGAACCACTTTCCAAAACAGATGACCCCATTACCACCCAGTGGGCCTGTGGACCCACCCACGCTTGATAGTTCGGTCCTTGTATGTTTTGCCTCTGCTGTGTGTGAAACTTTTCCATTTCTGGATCCTAGTGAAATTGAATATCTTCCCTCATGTTTACCAACCATTTGAGAATCTTCTGTGAATTCTATGCCCATTTCTCTCTTGTTTTTCTTAGTGTTTTGTCACCGTTCTATGCAGAAATTGTAAGCTTTCATGGAGCAAATACATCTCATGATTTCTGGGCTTCCTGTCATGTGTTCATGGACTTACAGAACCTTGTCTCCCAGAAGTCTTCAGATTTAGATCTTTGTCCTACCTGATTTTTAGTTTTGTGTGTGGTATGGAGGATGGTTTAATCTTGCTTACTCATCATGCTGACATTTGTCTTAGTCACCTCAATCTGCTATAACTAAATATCACAGACCAGTGGCTTAACCAACAGAAACTTACTGTCTCACAGTTCTGGAGGCTGGAAGTCTATGATCAGGGCCAGCAGGGTCAGTTTCTGATGAGAACTCTTTTCCAGGCTTGCAAACACCCCTCTTCCCATGTCCTAATGTGGCCTTTCCACAGTGTGGAAAAAAGAGATCTCTGGGTTTCTTTTTATAGGACCACCAGTCCTATTTGACTAGGACCCACCCTTTGGTAATCTTAACTGCCTTCAAAGGCCTGTATCTCCAAATACAGTCACATCAGAGTCAAAATTTTAACATATGACTTGGGGAGGAGGGCGTACTCTGTCCACAACAACACTGATAACTATATAAAAACAGGAAGGCAGGCCCAATGCCCTGTGACTACAGAGGTCCTGCTTTCTCTGACCTCACGGTAGGTGCTACTGCCTCATTTCAAAGTTTGGTAGATAGTCTGTGTCCCCTTATCTGATGTCACTGCTGCTGCACGTCCAGGGCTTCAGGGAGACCTGGTGACCCTTGGGAGCATGACACCACTACTTATTCCCCAGCAAGTACTTCCCAGGTGAGAACCGGGGTCTCCCTTCCTTGATTTATTCTTCATTATTATGTTCCACGTAATGTCTTCTGTACAGTTTCAGCTAGGCTTCCAGTATCTCTGAAGAGAGAAGAAATTAGTCAGCAGCTGCTTGCTGAGCGGTCTGCCTACCTTTGCTGCCCTAGGTCAGTGCTTCTCTCCTTGTGCTGGGAAACCCCCCAGAGGCACCTTTCCCATGCCTTTCTGTGCTCTGCTGGCCCTCCCTCTCCCCTAGCTTCTAGGAGTCATGATGGGTCTTCAGAGCTTATTTGCTAACAAGGAGGAGCCAGTTTGGTTGGATGAGTGTGGAGACCATTGTGAGCAGCAGCCTGGAAGGGCAAATGAATCCCAACCCATAGAAGAGCCATGTGTTTCAGAGGTGACCTTATTGGGGGCTGTCATTGATACTTGGAACCAGAATAACCAAAGGGCAAAGGGGGTTATTCAAAGGTTATTAGTATAGACCATGATAGGCCAGGAAGACAGGGAGCCCCTGAAGGAATTGAGGGGGGGTAAGGGCACAGGCAGGAAGGACATGGAGCAACTCCCTTGGTCACTTGGACACAGAACTTACTGATAATTACAAGGTTTTCTTCCTCAGGGTATAATAATGGCTATCGTCTGGGGTTGAGTCCTTCTGCAGTGCTAATATTTGAGTTGGGTTTCTGGGTTTTTGTATCATTCTTTCCCGTGTTGGCCCTGAGCCCATTTGGGACTTACAATAGATATCTACAGAATAATCTTCTATGCTCAAGAGGTCACCTGAGGTTAACCCTTTACTCCTAAGACCTTCAGTCAACATGTGGTCAGGAACACTGCCATGCTGAGTGAATGAGAACATATCTTTCATTCCAGGAATCAGTGACTTTCAAGGATGTGGCTGTGGACTTCACTCAGGAGGAGTGGGGCCAGCTGGACTCCCCTCAGAGGGCCCTGTACCGGGATGTGATGCTGGAAAATTACCAGAACCTTCTTGCCCTGGGTAAGACAGCTCTCCAAGGCTCAGAGTCTGCAGTCCACTCATTCTTCAATGCATAGGCAATACTGAACCTCCTTTATCACGCCCTCATGCTGGGCCTTTCAGGAAGTGATCTCTGTGCCTGGGTATATGTGGCAGGTCAGCAATCCCCTGAGTGTCCATGCTTGGAGATGTGACTGGTCCAGAGGAGGGGGAGTAAGGTAGGACAGAGAATTGGGAGCCTAGCCTGCCTTGAAGTTTTTCCAGAAAGATGTCAGTACCTGTGGGATTGTCGTTGTGCATACCTCAATTTGAGTTCCCTGTCTGAGAGCCCTCCCATCCCCGGGTCTGGCACATCTCTCTCAGTGCTGACTCCCAGGCCTGCTGTTAGTTATTCTAGAGAGTCCAGTACAGTACACAGAGCCATGCCACTTTCTCTTGAGCAGGGCCTCCAGTTTGCAAGCCAGATGTGATCTCCCATCTGGAACGAGGAGAGGAGCCATGGTGGGTGCCCAGTGAAGTCTCTGGAGGGGCTCGTGCAGGTGAGCAGGGGACACAATGGAAAGATGTGGAACTCCCGCCCTTGGTACCCCATGTGTCACGACACATCGAAAGTTGCTTTCTTCCCACAGACCCACTGCCCAAGTTCTAGCCATACTTGTTCAGTACCCTTTCTAGACCCCTCCCTGCTTGCCTTCTTAACTCAATACATGTAGCTGGCATTCTGTGTCAGGAATACAGTACTGAACATAATAGACAAAGGCATCTGCTTTCTGCAGTGTATATAAGTGTACAGAAATATTTAACAAGAATCAGCCTGCAGAGCAAAAGAGACAGAGCAGGAGGTCATATGCTCTAAATTCACAGGTCACAGAATTGCTCCAGAATGTTCTCTGGTGTGCAAATTAGTAAGAGTCTTATTTAATTTTTAAAAGGATATATGTACATCTCAGAAACCGAGAGTGTATTTACAATTTCAAGTGTTCTAAAGGAAATGCTAAAAAAAAGTTGGGGTCTCCTTCTGGCACCAGGAAATTTAAATTGGATTATTGTTTTAGACTTGTATTTACCCCCTGTTCATGCCCAATTCTTTTTTTTTTTTTTTTGTAAGATTTATTTCTTTATGTATACAAGAACAGGGGTATAGGCTAGAGGCGGGGGGCGGGGTGGTGTTTAGAAGCTTCACCAGAGACAGAGTGGGAAGCAGAATAGGCAGATCCGCTGGAATACACTGCTGAGGGGAACAGCAGGCAGGTCAAGAAAGGAGAGGTCTGCCAAGCCATGTGGGTCAGCTCCCTGGTTGACTATCAAACTTGGTGCTGCAGTGGCTGTGGATAGCTTCATAATGCTGCACTTTAACCCATTTTGCCACATGGGAGGGCCCATGCCCAATTCTAACATAACAATTGTTCAATTGATGTTCGAAATGTTTTTTAAAAAAATCAGCTGAGCATATTTAAAGATCTTTCTGGCTTTATACTTTATTGGAGGTAACCTCCCATTAAGTAGATAGAAAGCTGTACAAATTGAAGGACTTTTATAGGCAGAAGGATGCAGGGAAGGGAAGATTCTAGTAAAGAGTGGATTATTTCAGACAAGATCACCAAGGGGAAAGAAGGTTTTATTAGGCAGATTACAAGATAGGAAATTCCATACTAACTGGTTGAGATTGCATTCCTGGGAGAGGCTGACTGTAATTAGGTAAGGTATTGATCTTCGTTTGGTGTCTTGGGATTAGCACAAGTGACTCCATTTTGGGGTCATTGTGTCTTTTTAAACAAATGAATCATCTCCACCCCAGACCTCATAAGCTCTGTTCCTTTGCTAGTATCAGCTCTTTTTAGAATTCCCATGGCTTCTGTTCTTTCACCCCTTTCCCCATTCCTGTTCACTTATCAGCTCACCCTGGGTACACTCCCTTATCTCCCTGCCACCCCACTCTTTTGGTCTGCCCTTTTTTGCTCTCATGCTTTCCACGTCTCCAGGCTGATCTCAAGTCTGAGTTCTAGTGACACATATCTTGCTTACAGAAAAATTGCATTTTCCTTTTCTCACAGAGTGGGATCCTTTGCCTGAGCTTTCTCAGCAGCAGGATTTTCACAAAGAAGAGCCATTGCAGGAGCCAATGATAGAGTGGCTGGTGAGACCCAGTCTTCACAGCTCCAGTTCAGGCACCAGATGGTCCTGGGAGGGCCCTGCAGGGGGAGCTCTGTCCAGAAGTGAGACTGTTCTCTGGAGGCAAACACTGGACAGCTGTAGGGGTATTTCCATGGAGAAATGCTGGCAGGAGTATGAGGTTTCTGAGGATTCTCCCCTCAGGTACACCATCTTCACCCAGCAGAGCCTTCTTTCAGATGGAGGCTCTCCTGACAACCACTTGGAGAATTTGCAACTGAGTGAGACAGTTACCAAACACCAGAGAGCATACCCAGGAAAAAATATGTGCAAGTCAAATAAACAGGGAAAATACCCACTTGCCAGCAGGCAGCAGGGAGCCAGTGCCAGAGATGATCTCTTTGTGTGTAGTGAGTGTGGGAAAGCCTTCCATCAGAACTCTTCCCTCACTCTGCACCGGCGCTGGCATGCACGAGAGAAAGCCTACAAATGTAAGGAGTGTGGCAAGGCCTTCACCTGGAGCACCAACCTCATTGAGCACCAGAGAATCCATACTGGGGAGAAGCCCTTCTTCTGTGGCGAGTGTGGGAAAGCCTTCAGCTGCCACTCGTCACTTAACGTACATCACAGAATTCATACTGGTGAAAGACCCTACAAATGTAACACCTGTGAGAAGGCCTTCAGCTGCAGCTCACTACTCAATATGCACCTCCGGGTCCACACTGGGGAGAAGCCCTACAAGTGCAGTGAGTGTGGGAAAGCCTTTAACCAGAGGACTCACCTGACTCGGCATCACAGAATCCACACTGGGGAGAAACCCTACAAGTGCAATGAGTGTGGGAAGGCTTTCACTTGTCACTCATCCCTGACCGTGCATGAGAAAATCCACAATGGGGACAAGCCATTTAAATGCACTGAATGTGAGAAGGCTTTCAACAACCGTTCTCGCCTGACTCTCCATCAGAGGATACACACAGGGGAGAAACCCTTCAAGTGTAGCGCCTGTGGGAAGGGCTTCAGCTGCCACTCCTACCTCATTGTGCATCAGCGGATCCACAGTGGGGAAAAGCCCTTCAAGTGCAACGAGTGTGGAAAGGCTTTTAGCTCCCACTCCTACCTCATTGTGCACCAGCGGATCCATACAGGCGAGAAACCCTTTGACTGCAGCAAGTGCTGGAAAGCCTTTAGCTGCCACTCATCCCTCATTGTGCACCAGCGGATCCACACAGGGGAGAAGCCTTATAAATGTAATGAGTGTGGCAAGGCATTCAGCCAAAACCACTGTCTCATCAAACATCAGAAAGTCCATTCTGGGGAGAAGTCACTGAAATGTAAAGAGTGTGGTGAGGTGTTCAGCTGGAGCGCCCACCTTATAGAACACCAGAGAACACACAGTGAAAAGAAGCCCTTTGCCATCCAATTCAACAAGCATTTACTGAGCACATACTACATGCCCAGTACCCTGCTGGGTGCAGGGGGTACAGGAGTAAGTAGTATGGACTCAATAAATGCACTGGATGTGGCAAAACTCCTGTGTGTAGTTCAGCCCCCAGCCAGCAGAAATTTCGTGCTGGGCACCAAACCAGGGAATTAATATAACTTTTCCTGATAGTGGTCCATCCCTTCACCCGACCCAAGGGTGAGCTGGGGAAGCAGGGTGGCTCATGTACATATGCCGTTGGCACTTCCAGATGGCAAGCCTACCCTCCCATGCCAGGCCACCTCCTGGAAATGGACCCACCTCAGAAGAGAAGAGATGCTGGCCATTTGGGGATGCATTTTCCTTGATGAGTTTGGAAGTCACTGACAAAGGGAATCATCTTTCCTGAAGTTAAAAAGTAGATATTTCTGTCATTGCCCTCTGACCAGATCCTGGTGTTTCAATCTGGAATATCCTCTGTGAACTGTTACATTTAGAGTAACAATAAGAATCATAATAAAACCGAAGAATTGCAAGCAGCAGTACTTCCAGTGAACATTATTATTTTCTAGGAGCAGGTGGTGAGGGCTTGGCAAGAAGCACATTTCCTGGACTTACCCTGCAGAGTTGGTGACAGTGCTATCACAGGATAGCCCAGCAGCAGGGTAGCTGGGGACTGATGTGACAGCACCACAGTTGACCATTTAGTCCATGGGGGTAAATTAGGAGCTCTCAGGCAGGTGCCTGGTGCATCCAGAGAAGATGAATACAGAATGGATGTTTCCAGAAGTGTGCCTTCACCCAAGCAGGTGAGGCTGCCCTGCAGAGCCTTTCCTTGGCACGTAGCTGAGCTCACCAACTCAGCTCCACTGGAGGAGTGCTCCATGTGCTCTCCACAGAGGACTTCATCTGGAACTAGTATTAGTTCAACTTTGTCCTAAGCGAGTATAAGCTGCCTTCCAGTGATAATACTTTATGTTTGTATAGAGGCCTATAGTTTATTAAATGCGTTTAGCTTACCTTTTAAAGTATGGAGGCAAAATAGCCACATTTCAAAAAATGTGGAATTGAAGAGGTAGTGCCTCTCTCAATAAAACCGCATTTCGCACTTTGATGCATTACCGTCTGCTTTTTCATACTGCATTTTTACATAACTCTGAACATGGTGTGTATATATATATATATGTGTGTGTATATATGTATATACATGCACATATATCATACATATATATCTTTCTATCATTTTTCCACATAGCTGCGTGGCAGAATTTTTTCAAGTATGTGAACTGTCTTTGGAGTCACAATTCTAAATGTAGGCATAGTATTCTGTCTGTTCCATTAGATCTTTTGTTGGCTGTTAAAGTTATCTCTGTTTTTCACTATTACAAGTCATTCTTCATGAGCATCTTTTTGCATTATGCTTCTTTATTGTTTTAGAGTAATTACTTAGAAGTAAAAAATTTTAGATAAAAATCTAAAAGGGATCACTTTAATATGTTTTTGGTTGTATGGATACAAAGTAACATTGACCATTACGAAGTAACCGATCAGCAGTACTGCCCCCCTGCACACCCCTCTCTGGACATAGGCTGGCTGGGAGCTGAGTGTGTGCAAATCGTCTTTGCTCTGCTCAGTGTGGGTCCTGGGAGCGCAAGTCAGCCTGGCATTCTGCAGCCCCAGGCCCTTTCTTCATGACAGAGAAAATTCTGTTTTGTGACTGTGTTGGTAAAAGATAAATATAATCTAGCCTGATTCATTATTGTCATACTGACTTCTCTTCTTTGGAAAGAAATTATAAAGGAAACATCTTTGTGGGGTATGGACACCCTACAGTGTGCACCACATGCCATTAGTAAGCAGTTGAAAGCAGCACCTTACTATTCTGCTTCACACCTTTGGTAATTAATGAAGTAGAATAATGAACATGTTCTTTTTTATTGTTTTATTTTTTGTGTAGAACTGGGGTGCAGGCCAGAGGTTCAGTGCGGGGTGAGAGGGTTCCCCAGAGACAGAGTGGAAGCAGAACAGGTGGATGTACTGAAATGCACTGCTGAGGGGAGGAGCAGGCAAGCAGGAGAAGTCTGCCACACCATGTGGGTCAACTCCATGGTGGGGGATTGAACTTAGGCCCTAGTGGTTATAGTGCCACTAGAGAGGACCTGAACACATTTTTATTATTGGCATTCTTAAAAGTATTTGTACCTCTTGCCTATCTTTCCACTTTAGATGTTTTTCTTTTATTTGCATATAAACTTTCTTTTCTGATTATGTGAGTGATATATGTATATTGAATACTTTTTTTTAAAATCAGATTATAATAAAAATAACAGTGTCAGTTCACAGTCATTACTTGGATATGCATTTCCTTCTGGTTTGTGTGTGTGTGTGTACTTTTAAAGCAAAACTGGGTTCATGATCTGCATGTTATTTTTATCCTCTAACATTTTTTTCTAAGATTTTTACTTATTTATGCATACAGAACTGGAGTACAGGCCAGAGGTGCAGGGGCGGTGAGAGGATTCACCAGGGACAGAGTGAGGAACAAAACAGGCCGACTGAGGAAATACACTGCTGAGGGGAGCAGCGTGTGGGTCAGGAGAGGTCTGCTGTGCCATGTGGATCACCTCCAGGGCAGGGGGTTGAACTCATGTTGAAGTGGCTTTAGCTTCTTAGTGTTGTACTTTAACCCACTGCATCACCAGGAAGGGCCTATCCCCTAACATTTTATGATGAGCTTTTTCATGTTATATTTGCCAAAAGCTATTCATGGCTACATTATTTTCTAATGATTTATTATCTGTTTCCTTGTCAAAAATCATAATTATCTGTATCTATAGTTATTCTGGAACATCAACCTATATGCTCATCTTGATTATTTCTCAAGATAAATTCTCAGAAGTGGAGTTAGCTGACAGATGTCATGAATACTATAAAGATGTTGCTGTTTCCAGGCTGAACAAACATGATGCTCATGTCCTCATGGGATGGGGTGGGGTGGACTCACATATCTTGTCAGCTTGGCATTATCCTTGCGATTTCTGCCATTTTGATACATCAGGAATGTTGTTATTATTATTAGTTTGTATTTTTTTAATCTTTTCCTCTTCATCTAATTTGTCTATTTCTGTCTTTTATCCATTATTACATTTATTTGTGGATAAATGGACACAAGTATGGACATACATGTACACAAACACAAGCACACACATGTATATTGGATTGACACATTTTCTTTGTTACAGCATTTTTAGTGTGCAGTTCTTGAATTCCATGTAGTCTATTTTAATTTTTTTTTTAAAGATTTATTTTCTTATATACATACAGAGCTGAGGTACAGGCCAGAGGTCCAGGGGTGGTAAGAGAATCCACAGAGTGGGGAGCAGAGCAGGCAGATATATGACGTACACTGCTGAGAGGAGCATGGGCAAGACAGGAGAGGTCTGCTGTGCCATGTGGGTCACCTCCCTGCTGGAAATCGAACTTGTGCTGAAGCGTCTGCATCTAGCTTCATAGTGCTGCACTTTAACCTGTTGCACCACCAGGAAGGGCCCTATTTGATTTTATATTTGAAAATATAAAAACCTTTATATTTTTCTCTGGTCCTTAAAAGTCCCCTTCCTGGCCCTCCCTGGTGCACAGCGTGTCAAAGCACAGCACCAAGAAGCTTAAGTCACTTCCGCATGAGTTCGATCCCTGCCTGCCCCGGAGGTGACCACATGGCGAGGCAGACCTCTCCTGACCCGCTGCTCCCCTCAACAGTGTACTTCCTCGATCTGCCTGTTCTATTCCCCACTTTGTCTCTGGTGAATCCTCTCACCCTCTGCATCTCTGGCCTGTACCCCAGTTCTGTATGAATAAATAAATCTTTAAAAAAAAAAAAAAAGTCTCCTTCCTTAACTCTTCTTTGGTTCCATAGTTTACATTTAATTCTTAAATCTATCTTTTTTGGGACATAAAGTCCAAGGTATGGATGTAAAGTCCATTCTTGAATTGCATTCCTCACTGCTCTGTAGACCTGTCTTTCTGTCTGTAACTTAGGAGCAGGACCACATTTTAAGCAAGCTTGTAAAAAGCCAATTTAATCTGGAGTCATGTCCTCAGAACTCAATCCCTTCATGCCTCTGCATAGCTCATTGAAATTTTGGTTAGAACTGACTGATTTATAAATTAAAGAATGTGGTAGATAACTGTTCATTCATGTATCTGCCTCCAACCATCACAAAAGTTTTCTTGTAGCTCTTCTTACACTGACTCTTAGGTTAGCTTAATTTTGTGGAGCTTATAAATCAGGTTTTTTTCTGAGATATATTGATGGCAGATATGTTTTGTATGACTGTTAGTCTAGAAATTCTCAATGGTTTATAAGTTTATGGGTTTCCAGGTAAACTGTCACTCTTGGAAATAAAAACTTGCCTCTCTTTTTATTTCATTTGTTTTAACACCCACATTGACTCATATCTTCCAGGCCAACCAGTATATCTCAACAGAAGTTAAATACAAAGCCAGTATCTTTTAGGAACGAAAGTCAACTAGCACCCTTTCCATAGTCTAACTGCATCATTTATGTTAATAAAAATTTGGATTTCAGTGAGGTCAAATTGGAGATGTCTCCACTTCCAACCCTTCGCCTTTGGAACTGTATTTGGAGGTGGTTGTGCTGTCTGCTCAGGTGTATCCTCTCCTGCAGCTCACGGTGGGATCCACCTTCCTACAGGACATTTATCAGTATTAGGCCTCCCTGTGGCAGTGACCCCTCATTGACTGTAGAAGCCACCCTGGGAGCAAACACATGCTTCAGTATGTGGATATGCAGCTGCACTGGAGAAGACCCACCGTCACTGCGGTGCCTTCTAGGGTGAGCTCTGTCTGATTGTGTTACTGACGGTCACTAGAAGGACTCAGACTCAGAAATAGTTATGATTTGTTATGGCAAAAGGATAGCTACAAATCCACAAAGGAGAGAGGTGCTGGGGCAGCGGCCCCAAGAGTCCAGTCACACAACCCTGGATGCCCCTTCCAGTGGAGTTGTGACACGCTGCATTTTTCCAGCAATAATGTGGCAACATGTGTCAAGGGATGCTGACAAGGAATGCTTACCTGGCCTGTAGTGCTCCGGGCTTTTACTGGTTAGTCACACAGGTATGCCACACCCAAGTGACTGACGCCTACCACTTGGACACACCTCCCACCACCGAGTAAAACTAGTCGTTCACAATAAACCACTTTCTCAGGATAAACTCACCTGGTCAAACCTGTACAGCATAGCCCTCTCAGTCACACACGTTGTCTTAATCCACGGAATAGGGAGGACTCAGCTGTGAAAGAAGGACCTTTTTTGAGTCGGTTCTTTCCTGCTCAAGTGTCCTGGGTCCTTTAGGAGGACCCAGAATAGAGACTTGGAGAACAAATCTATAAAATGCATATTTCACAAAGGACCATTATTTCAAATTTCCAACCCAACAATAGCAAAAATGAAAATTTTTTATATTTTAATATATTTATTTGTTTTACATCATTCTTCATTTTGTTATTTTTTCATCTCAGTTGTAATTCCCTTGGACTTCCCACCACCACTTCATCCATGTGCCATCGTCATACTCCCACCCCAGTGGACTTTTCCCACCCCTATAAAATGTCTCTGGCTTATATTTGTTGTTTTTCATTTTTACATTATTAAAATTCTTTAAAAATAAGAATTTAGTGGTAAAGGATTGATCACAAAGATATACAACGAGATGATGAAACTCAACAAAAATAAACAACCCGATCAAAAAATGGGCAGAAGAGCTAAAAAGACACTTCTCCAAAGAGGAAATGCAGGTGGCCAACAAGCATATGAAAAAATGTTCAACATCACTTGTAATAAGGGAGAGGCAAATTAAAACCACCCCAGTGAGAATGGCACATCTTAAAATAACTAGCAACAACAAATGTTGGCAAGGATGTGGAGAAAAAGGAACTCTCCTGCACTGCTGGTGGGAATGCAAACTAGTACAACCACTATGGGAAACTGTTTGGAGCTTTCTCAAACTACTAAAAATGGAGCTTCCATATGACCCAGCAATCCCACTCCTAGATATCTACCCAAAAGACACAAAAACACTGGTTCAAAAAGACACCTGCACCCTATGTTTATTGCTGCTATATTTACAATAGGAAAGACATAAATCAACCCAAATGCCCAAAAGTAGATGACTGGATTAAAAAGGTGTGGTACATATACATGATGGAATATTACTCAGCAATCAAAAAAGATAAACACATACCTTTTGCAGCAACATGGATGGAGCTGGAAGGGATCGTGTTTAGTGAAATAAGCCAGAAAGAAAAGGAAAAATATTGGATGGTTTCACTTATAGCAGGCGTATAAGCGACCAGGGGAGAAAATAATAATAATAGTGAACAACTATAAACCAGAGACATTTTATGGGGTGGAGTGGGGAGTGGGATCAAAAATGGGGGGAGAGTGCACTGGACTATAGTGATGCCACACAGGTGATTTGGTGATGGGAAGTCCACGGGGATTACAACTGAGATGGAAAAAGGCACAAAATGATGTAAAAACAAACATATTATTTATAAAAACAAACATATTATTTATAAAAAAAAAAGAATTTAAAGAAACAAAACCCAACAGCAGAAGTACAATCTGATTTTAAAATGTGTCAAGGCTTTTCCAAGGAAGAAATACAAATGGTCAACAGACATATGAAAAAATATTCAACATCCCTTGGAATCAGGGAAATGCAAATCAAAACCACAATGAGATAGCACCTCACACCAGTGAGAATGGCACATATTAAAACAACTAGTAACAACAAATATTGGCTAGGATATGTGAAAAAGGAACTCTCCTACAATGCTGGGGGGAGTGCAAACTAGTCCAATCACTATGGAAAGGTGTGAGGAGCTTCCTCAGATCACTAAAAGTGGAGCTGCCCTTTGACTATGCCATTTGACTACATATCTACCTGAAGTGAAGGACACAAAAACATTTATTCAAAAGAATACATACAACCCTATGTTTATTGCAGCTCTACTTGTAATAGGTAAGATATGAAACTAAACCAAATGCCCAAAAATAGGTGACTGGATCATGATGATGCGGTATATTACTCATGCCCTTCACAGCAACATGGATGGAGCTGGAAAGGATTATGCTCAATAAATAAGCCATAAAGAAAAAGAAAAATACCTAATGGTTTCACTTATAGCAGGAGCGTAAGGGATCGGGGGGAAGAAAAGAGAGAGAGACAAGCAAATATAATAGAGTAAAAATGAAAACAATAAACAACTATAAACCAGAGACATTTTATGGGGTTGGAAGGGGGACTGGGATTGGAACTGGGAAGAATGCACTGGACTGTGGTGATGGCACTCGGATGAACTGGTGGTGGGAAGCCCATGGGGATTGCAAAACTGAGATTTTTTAAAAACACACAAAATGAATAACGATATAAAAAATAAATATAATAAAAAAAGATTTTGGCGTAACTGCAATAATAATAAAAGAAAAATATAGAATGGTCTCATTTATAGGAGGGATGTAGAGAAAAAATAAGGAATCTGAAAAGAAAAGTAACGATAATAAAGTAAACCTCAAAATCATCAGGCAACTATAGGTCAGAGACATTCTGCAGAAGACAAGGAGGGAGAAGGACCAGGACAGTGGTGGGAAGAGCACAAGGGGCTTCAGTGATGGTGCTCAGGGGAATTGGTGGTGGGAATTTCACAGGGAAACCATATATGATGATCTAATTAAGGATGATCTAATGAATATATTTTAAAAATTTTAAAATGTGTCAAGGACTTAACAGACTAAATACGATAGACAGCAAGTCGCATATAAAAGATATTCTATATCAGGGAAATGCAAATTAAAATGAGATACCACTATATCCTTGTTAAAATGACTAAAATCCAAAACAATGACAATACCAAATACTGTTGAGGAAGCGGAACAAAAGAAACACTCATTCATTGCTGTTGCCAAATGTACAGTCACTTTGGAAGATAATTTGGCTATTTCTTACAATATATTAAACATAACCTTACTATAGGATCCTTGGCATTTATCCAAAGGAGCTAAAAACTTGAGTCCACATACAAACTTGCACATGGATGTTTCTAGTAGTTTTATTCATAAATTGCCTAAACTTATAAGCAAACAAGATGATGCCCTTCAGTCTGGGAATGGAGAAATAACTGTGGTCCATACACACAATGGGATTAGTCAGCACTAAAGAAATAAGCTGCCAAGTCATGACAAGACATGGGGAAACCTAACGCATTTTACTAAGTGGAAGTAGACAATGAGTAGGATTCCAACTGCATGACATTCTGGAAAAGGCAAAACTATGGAGACAATAAAGGTGAGTGGCTTCCAGGAGTCAGTTAGCAGGAAGAGGTGAATAGGTGGATATGGAGGACTTGGGGAGCAGTGTCAAAACTGTGTAACATCACAATGACGGGTACATGTCATTACACATGTGCGCAAACACTTAGAATGTACAAGGCCAAGAGTGAAGTCCAGAATAAACTTTCTTCAGACAATGATGTGGGTGCATCATTGGTGACAGATGTCCCACTCTGATGGGGCTGATCATTGTTGGAGAGACTGCGTTGTTAGGGTGCAGGGGATAACGGGAATTTCATCTTTCTGCTCAGATTTGTTGCAAATGTAAAACTGCTAAATGAAATTTCTTGCTTTTTTTGTTTTTAATAAGTTGACCTGAAAGTTTTACCCTAGGGCCTTCCTAAAGGGCCTAAGAACACCATAACCCAGTGGGATCACTGAACAATTATGCTAAAGGGCCTGGTCAAGCCCTAACGTCAACAAGGTAGCATTGCTGCAGGATGTGGACACCGGCCTCATTGACTGGCAGTCCCTGGAAGAGGCTACCCTCTATCACGGGTGCCACAGGTCCTTTACTGTCATTTCATTCAGTGTCATCTTGGTATGACATTGAGGGGGAAAACACAGTTCCTAGCCATGACCACGGTCTGTGTGGAGCCTGCATGTTCTCCTTACATTGTATGGGTTTTCTCTGGGTAATGGGCTCTTCTTCTGCACCTTGAAGATGGGGCACTAGAGGTTTGCTGGTGTGCCTCAGTTGTCCCAGTCAGGGTGGGGGTGAGGATGAGTGTGCCCCTATGAGTGTGCTGTCCAGAAAGGGCTCCACCTCGAGTCCTAAGCTTCCAGGAAAGGCTCTGGTCACCTGTGACCCAAAATGGGAAGAAGTGGATTCGAAAATGGGTCAATGAATGAATACAAAGCATTGTTCATTTATTTATTTTAAAGATTTATTTATTTATGCATCAAGAACTGGGGTACAGGCCAGACGTGTAGGGATGAAAGGATTCACCAGAGACAGAATGGGGAGCAGAACAGGCAGAATGACGAAGTTCACTGCTGAGGGGAACAGCAGGTGAGACAGGAGAGGTCTGCTGTACCATGTGGATCACCTCCGGGGCCAGGGATGGAACTTGCACTGAATCAGCTGCAGCTAGCTTGCAGTGCTGCATCCTAACCCACTGTGCCACCAGGGAGGACTTACAAGCCCTGCAAATCATTGTTTAATAGATGTATTTTGAATCTATTTAGAAGCTTGGTGATTTTTTTTTTGTGATTTAACTCACTTTATCAGCCTATGGTCAAGTTGGCTTCATTATATGTTTCACATAGTTCCCAAGAACCTATCCAGGATATAAAGTGAGGACTTACTGTGCCTCATATAGGATGTAGGATACACTAAATGACCTAGAGGAAATAAAGGATATCTCTAAGGTAGATCCTGAAACCACATACACTAACACATAACTAGACACAGCGAAATAGAAATTGAAACAGATGTCTTCAATTTGGCTCCATCTGAATTTCAAAATTTAATCATTAATTTAGACCATGGAAAAGACACAAATTGGAGTTAATTTTTAATACTGTCAAGATGTCCAGCATATCTCATGATCTGCAAACTAATAATTTTATACACAGGAAATTATACCAGGACCATGAGAATGTTCTTGTCTTGTCCAACTTTACAACCTTGATCTTCCCTTTGCTCATCAGTGATGATGGCTTGAAAAATGGATGCCCTTACTATCCCAGCTAATCATAAGCACACCCTAACCCAACGGATACTTTTAGGCAAGAGTGCCAATTATTAAAGTAAGCAAGCCTACCAGATTTAATGGGTATAAAACTCGAGTGCTCAAGGAATAAAGTCCTAAGCAGGATGTGTGTGTGTGTGTGTGTGTGTGTGTGTGTGTGTGTGTGTGTGAGTCAACCTTTATTTATCTGGCTTCCAGCCAAATTTGGATCCTGGGCCATAGCTTGCCAAATTCTACTCTGGCCCATAGTTTAGGGTTTGAGTTGGTAATGGAAAAGTATTACAGATAGAATGAAATGGGCACTAACCCTAAAGATGCTCAAGAAGAAAGACACAACCCAAATACCTAGTAGTTATATCTCAGAGAAGAGCCTATGAATTTGAAGACTAGATATCTCCCTTGGTCATGACAGTAACAACTATCAATGAGAACTTTTGAGTAGGCTGGGATTTTTGCATAGAGGCCAAGACTCAATAGTCTCACCCCAAAACACCAAAACCTACTACCTAGAAAATTCCCATTTCAGAATCTCTATGACCTCCCCTCAACCTGGTACTGTCAAATTTGCAACATGAGCTTCCCCAATAATCAGTTTCCTGGCAAGACCCTAGGAATGCAGCCTCTTCTATAACAAATTCTATACGACATCAAACCTTCTGTCCTCAAACCCAATCCTTCAAGTTGTAGGACTTCTGTTGTATCCCCTGAACTCAAGCAGCCATCCAGCCTTATCAGGGACAGGGCAGGCCCTGGGACCTTGGAGCCCTGGGCACCATCAAGGACACCACACATGGAGCAATCTTGTATGGACTTAATTGACATTGATTTCCTGGAGGCTACTAAATTTAACAATGGATGTCCCTATGTTCCCCAAGGGTCGCTGCACATAAAATTCTAGGTAAGATTCTGGTGATTCAAACAACCTCTCCTCTGGAGTTTCCCATTATTAGAATGAATGTTCTAATTAGAATAGAATTAAAACTTTGCCCCTTGCTGTTGGCTTTGCCAAGTCAGACACTTAGAACTTGTCTGAGCCATTAAAATGGTTAATATGGGCCCTCCCTTGTGGCACAGCAGATTAAAGCACTGCACTAAGAAGCTGAAGCCACTTCCACATGAGTTCCATCCCTGCCTGCCCGGAGGAGATCCAAATAGCTTGGCAGAACTCTCCTGACCCACCCGCTGCTCCCCTCAGCAGTGTACTTCCTTGACCTGCCTGTTCTGCTCCCCACTCTGTCCCTGGTGAGTCCTCTCACCCTCCACATCTCTGGCCTGTACCCCAGTTCTGCATGAATAAATAAATAAATCTTTAAAAAAAATAATATGGCTTAAGTTACACTGACCCAGGGACTTCGAGGAGTCAAATCCATTATACCTGATATAGCAAGAGGTAATTGCCTGCACCTCCTCAATTTAATAACCCAATTTATCCCGTCTTTCTACTGAGAAAGGACAAATGCACCTCATTGCCTCAAATCCTGACCCAGTGGTCATGAAAGCCCTATTCCTAACATAACTGAGGTGATACAGGCCATTCACCCATTACGGGCCAGTGTTTGGTTGTTATAATTTGGCTAATACAGTCTATACAGCCCTTATTCCTCTACTCACATTCAGTTTTTTTAATTTTATACACACACACACACACACATATATATAGTAAGTGTTATAAAAACACATTGAAATAGATACATCTTTTTATTGTGACAAAATAGAGGATTCACCAGAGGCAGAGTGGGGAGCAAAACAGGCAGGTTTACTGAAATACACTGCTGAGGGGAGCAGCAGGAGAGACAGGAGAGGTCTGCTGTATTATATGTGGGTTAGCTTGCTGCTAGGAATTGAATTCAGGCCAAAATGGTGATAATGCTGAGACTTCATCCCTGAGCCACCAAGGAGTTTTTAAGTGTGTCATTTTGTGATACTAAGTACATTCATATTATTCCACAACCATTACCACTATATTTCCAGACATTTTCATCATCCAAAACTAAAACTTTGTGCCCATTGAACACTAACTTCCTCCTCCAGTCTGTGGTAACCTCTATTCTATTTCCTGTCTCAGTGAATTTGTCCCCTCATGTTTAGAGCCTTTCATTTAGCACAGTGTCTTCTGGGCTTATCTATGTTGTGGGTTGTGCCAGGATTTCCTTCCCTCTTCTTATTTTATTTATTTATTTTCTTGCATCATTGTTCATTTTTGTACAATATTTTATTTCTCTCCTCGGGTATAGTCCCCATAAATCTTCCACCACAGCAGCCCCTGTGAACAGTTACCATAGTCCCATGTGCTCTTTTCTTCCCTGTTTTGACCCCTCTCCCGCCTCTTCCCCTGCTGTATGTCTCAAAAAAATGGCCGGAAAAGTTAAAAAGACACTTTTCCGAAGAGGCGATGCTAATGGTTAACTGGTATATGAAAAAATACTTAACATCACTTACTATCAGGGAAATGAAAATCAAAACCACAATGAGAAACCACTTCACACAAATGAGAATGGCACATATTTTAAAAAATGAAAAACTGCCACACAACAACTTCTGGTGGGTTGTGGTGAGGATGTGAGGAAAAAGCAACCCTCTTACACTGCTGATGAGAGTGCAAATGGCCCAGCCACTATGGAAAGCTGTGAGGAACTTCCTCAGATTACTGCAAATGGAGCTACCTTTGACCCAGCTACTCCACTTCTAGGAATCTACTCCAAGGGTACAAAAACACTGATTTGAAAGGAAACCTGCACTATTTAAAGCAGCCAAGCTATGGGAACAACATAAATGCCCCCATAACAAATGACTGGATTTCCTCCCTTCTCACGCCAACCACATGCAATCCTGAAGGGACACAGTGCTCCATTATGTGAATATCCATGGGTAGCACACACCTCTGTAGGCCTTGAGAGGAGAGTTGGTGGACACTTTTACACAGAGCATGGGGCAGGAATGGGCCATGGTCCCACTGAAGGATCTGGTGACATTCCTGTGTGCCCCTCCAGGTCAGGGGCTGTTCAGTGCCTCACCCATGCACCTCATGCAAATGCTCTCACTTGGCCTTCTTTCTTTTCTCATCTGGCTATACTTACTCTGGGGGATTATCTGGGCCTGAAACTCTGCATCCACTGAGCAAGTCCCACGTGGCAACAGAGAGCTGGGCTGTAATTCAATGGCTCTGTCACCCACACTAGAGTACATCACATGGCTGTCACAGTCAACCACTAGGTGGCACTGTTGTTCCATATCTACCTTGAGGCCAAACTAAAGGCATCTTTAATTGTGTTAAATTCACTGGGGAGACAACAGGGTAGACTGTTGAACTGGGAACACCCATAGTTAGGTATTCCAAATGAATGCCTCTAAGCTCACACCTCACCTCTCAAAATAGGTGATACCATTAATAATAGTAATAAAAAAAAGAGACCACTGGAAGTAACTGAGATGGCCTTCAGTTAGTGAGTGTATAAATAATTGTGATTCACCCAGATAATGAGATGCTAGCACTAAAAAGAAATTAACTCTTCAAGCCATGAAAAGATATGGGAGCATATTAAATGCATACTTAAGCCAATGTGAAAAGATACACACTGTAGGAGTTCAACTATATAATATTCTAGAAAACGAGACTGTAAAAATAATTTTGCCAAGGGCTGTGAGGAGCTCCGGGATGAGTAGGCAGAGCAGGGAGGACCTTCAAGGCAGCAAAACTACTCTGTGTGATAGTATAATGATGGATACATTTGTCCAATATGAACTTCGACCTACTATGGTATAAAGAAACAGAAGGATGGAGGTGGATGCTTTGTCTATTTAACCAGATTTTAACATATCAAGGCCAACAAGCTGAATTCCTGATTCAACATAATTTCTGGCATCCCTGAATCCCTGAGTGAATAGCTCCAATGGTAGTAATGGTTAGCACTCAGGACTCTGAATTCCTAAGTAACTAAAAATTCCATGATTGCAAGAAATGACTGTTAAATCTACCAGATGAGCCCTGACAATAACACTTAGGCATAGCAAGGAATTTTTGATTAATACCTGAATATTCACTTTCACAAATAACTGAAATTAAAAATTAAAAATTTAAGTGAAAGCTGTGGCAGGGAGGTAGGTGGGAGGCCGGGAATGTCTTATGTGGGGGTGAATGCAATGGGGTCTTTGGGGTGACTGTATCCTCAAGGGTGACTTTCATAGCTAGCGGCCTAGTCTGCCCCTCGCCTTAACCACCCAACCACCGACACATGTTTACACAGCACCTTAACCAGCGGCTGCCTCCAGGCCTGATATTCACTGTTTACACCAGGTTATTAGAAACTCATGAGGTCTATGACGGTTGGGGACCAGCCTCAACAAACAGCAGAGCAGGGTCTCCGAAAGTGGGAAACGGCATCGGTGAGCAGAGATTGAGACAGACAACAAGAATCAGTTTTGGGGTGAAAAACTATAATAGGATGGTCCCGAGGAAAAGGGGAAGTTCCAGTTCCCTGCCCCACCTAGAAGGAGGTTGGAGCTGAGCAGAGAAGAAAAGAGAGAAGGAACTGAAGAGTAAGGAAACAGGATGGAGAGCCAGAAGGAGACCTGAGGAAGCCACATGGAGCAAAGGGAGACATGTGAAGAAACCATGTTTATTTCTTGGCCCTGGACTGGTTGAAAGAGATGTGGGTGAGAGACCCAAGACCCGTAGGGAGGTTGACTATGGCAGTGTTTATCTTGATTTTGATTTTGCTCTTTTCCTCCCAGACTTGTCTGGCCATTTCTGACCCTTTTCTATGGGTCCTGTTCAGAAGGTGCTTTAGTCTTGTGGTGGGTTTTCAGGCCTTGCTGTGGGCCAATCCCTTTTGGGTTGACTTTTGCCCACGAGTGGAACGGTAACTTCAGGCGTTTGATTTAGAAATTATATTCTTTGTCTTCTGTGCTGTATACTCACTGTATTAAAGTTCCTTTTCATTAAAGTCTTATATGCTTTGTCTTGATGTGGCGGATGGCAGAACCTATTTAGAGTAGGCAGGTTTGGGGGTTCAGTGGTGCCCCTCTCTCCCTGCCCTGTAACAAAACTGTCTTCTGCCTTCTCTTGACAGGACTTTATTCCAGCACACAGTGGGATAATATTAGCATATGAATTAAGCAGAAAGATGACAATCATAGTCTTTTTCCTAAGAACTGTTTGGGGTCACTTTGACTTTCAGCTAAGAATATAACCTTTATTATTAAAAGAAAAGCACAGTTGTTAAACAAGTTGTCCTTATTTCAGTCGTTACTCTTTGCTACTGAACAATCTGTTAATATAAAAACAGGTACATAAATTTATAAAATTTAAGACTAAGATTTCTATATTTACCATAATGAAAGATAAGCTAAAATGAAACCCCTTTAACCCTAGTTACTATTTAATGATCTTCATCCTCATTAAGACATCTGATATGTGAAAGAGATGAAGTAAATCCAGGGTGGAAAAGTTTACTAATGAATCCATCACTAAAAGAGATATAGTAGAGTTCCTCATTTAAAGACTGAACAAGAGGGCCCTTCCTGGTGGCGCAGCAGGTTAAAGCACAGCACTGAGAAGCTAAAGCCATTTTAGCACAAGTTGGATCCCCACCTGCCCCGGAGGTGCAGCAGACCTCTCCTGACCCGCCCGCTGCTCCCCTCAGCAGTGTACTTCACGGATCTGCCTGTTCTGCTCCCCACTCTGTCTCTGGTGAAGCCTCTCACTGCCCCTGTGCCTCTGGCCTGTACCCTAGTTCTGTATGCACAAATAAATAAATCTTTTTAAAAACATTTTTTAAAAAGACTGAACAAGAAAGGACATAAGTTCCTCATTTAAAGACTGAACAAGAAAAAGCTTAAGTAAAGTTCCTCATTTTTAAAGGCTGAACAAAAAAGCATTTAAGAAAGATAGCAGAGTGATGGGATTTGGGTTGTCAGTTCTGGGCAGAAAAAGAGCTCTGGTTATTTTTTAACATGCTCTTAGTACTGCTTTGTTTTACAATTGTGACTTTACTATAGCAGCCAATTGCTTTTATTAAACAGCCAATTGTAAAGTCACTTTTGACTTAATTAGATGCATTTGAATTATAAAGTTATTACAATTACAGGAGTGGCCAAAACAAAATAAAGTGGTCCAACAGGAGCCAGCTTTGGGGCCCCCTAACTTTTTTGGAACATGCCCTCACAAGCTCGGACCTTGTCGGAGAATATGCCTTAGCTTTTGAAATTTACTTTTGCCTTGTGTGCTGAAAAAACTATAACACAAAAGGTATCATATTAACCATTTTTAATACAGCTCAGTGTTAAAAAATATTGTATCCATCTATCCCTCTTTTTTTTAATTAATTTTTCAAAAGATTTTATTTATTTTGTGCATACAGAACTGGGATACAGGTGCAGAGGCGATTAGAGGATTCACTAGAGAGAGACAGAGTGGGGAGCAGAAGGCAGATCTACTGAGATACAGTACTGAAGAGAGCAGCAGGCAGGACAGGAGAGGTCTGCTATACCATGTGGGTCACCTCCCTGGCCTGGGAGCGAACTGATGCCTCAGTTGGTTAGTGATAGCTTAATAGCACTGAGACTTTAACTCCTGCATCACCAGGGAAGCCCCAGAATTTTTTCCTTTTGTGACTAAATAATATTCCACTCATTGAATATACCACATTTTCTTTATCCATGTATCTGTTTATGGACATTTGGGTTACTTCCACATTTTAGCTACTGTGAAACTAATCAATTCTCTTTTTTTTTTCTCTATTGAAGTAACATTGTTTTACAACACCATATGTTATTCGAGGACATATGATCACACCCACATTCTCAGCGCTCCACTCTACTCCATTTGACCACTTCCCCTCTTTGTTTTCCCAGCTTCCTCTCTCTGTCTAACAGTTTCAATTGCACAGTGAGATTTGTAGGGTTTGTTATTGGTTTTGTCTGACCCTTTGATTTGTTTCTTTCCACCCATAAAGTGAAATCATCTGGTAATTGTCTTTCTTCTGATGATTTCACTTAGCATTATCCCTCCACTTCCATCCATGGCTAATTGACTGATTTAAAGCAGGTGAACCTGGACTCGTCCAATGATGCTCTCACCCAGTGATGGCCTGCCCCTGATGAGCCCAGGTGGCACCATCCATGGCCCACACCCCCGTACCTCATCATGTGTCGTCTATTGAAATTTCCCTTCATCTCTTCCTCCTCCACCCAGACACCTATCTTCAGGCACCCCACTTGTCTTTGGACTCTTACTCGCGGCACCCAGATCTCTACTCACTTAACTCCACTCCATCCACCCATGTCCTATCAAGAGATACTACCCCGTGCCAGCACCTGACACTCACTGGAGGAATGGCGTACATGTTAGTGTCTGACTGCCAGGCGTGGCAAAGCACGTCTCACTCACCTGCTCATAGCTCTGCCCAGCTGGCTGATTTTAAGGAAACCTTTGTGACAGCGCTGTTCTTTTGGTTTTTCAGCTATGTCTTCCAACCATCTCCCCTGTTGGGTACAAAATTTTAATTGATTTAAGCTCAAAACAGACATATGGATACACAAACAGAAAAGATTAACAAACTACATACTCTCATGTCTTAACCAACAGAGACAAGACCAAATGGCCAGACCATGAAACCAAAAGAATCTGGCACCAGAAATCAACAGACCCTCAAAGAGAATCAAAATCAAATTCTTACCATGCTACCAGTTGGACAAGAGGTTGGACTCTCTTTGGGGTCTCTGGCTGCCAGGATGCGATGGCAAAGTCCAATCCATGCCAGATTGGGGAATCAAAACCATAGGGGGAAATGCACTCGGCACTTAAGGAGATTCTTCAGAGACAGGAAGAAAATTCAATAATTAGGAACATCTGCAAGGAAAGGAAGGGGCTTGGATTTTTCTAGGGCAGGTAAACAAAGGAGTCGGGAAGAAGGGCACATGTAAGGACATAGTAGCCCTGCGAGTTTGCCCTTCCTCACAACACAGAAGCACTGCTGCCCTTCTAGAGTACAATATCACCAGTCTGGCTCCAGGAGTGGTGGGCTGGGTCTCTACTGAGTGTGTCTGTTGGGTGTGCTAGTGGAGAGTATATGTGGCTGCTGAGTGTGCCTTTTGTGGGTCCAGTGTATATGAGCATGTGTGTGTGCACTTGCAGCACATGTGAGTGTTTCGGGGTGTCTCTCACAATGTTTCTGTGAGCCAGTGGCATGTGTTTTTGTGCTGCCTGGTTGTGTCTGCCCTACAGTTTCTTTGTGGCTCCCGGTGTATGTGAGTGAGTGTGTGTGTGTGTGTTTCAGTGAATGTTGGTGTCCCTGGGTCTGGTTACATAGTGTGTATTGTGGAGTGGGTTGTTTTTGTGTCTGCTGGAGTGTGTGTGTGTGTGTGTGTGTGTGTGTGTGTGTGTGTGAAGCTAGTGCTCCCCCTACATGTGTGTTGCAGTAAGTGTGTGTCTGGTGTTTCTGTGGTTCTTGCATGTATATGTAGTGCCATAGGGTATGTTTCTGTGTATGTGCATTTTTTTAGTTGGAGAGGGAGTCATTCATGTTTCTTTGGGTCCAGTTGGGTGTGTGGGTGTATGTTGCAGCATGTGTGTCTGCCTTGGTGCTTCTCTGGGTCCGGTGGTGCGTGTTTGTCTCTGTCTCTCTGTGTGATGTATATTGTGTCCTCATTTGAAACTGGCTGAATTTAGGTCTTCTCTAGTCCCACATTCCTTCTGCTCCTTTGTGCTCTGTGCTACAAAAAATATTTGCGTTTTCCACGACTCATAATTTTTCCTCCTCAATCGCTACCAGATGTGAGTCCTGTGGTCCCCATCCCCATGGCAACAGAGGTTCTAGCAGCTGCGGTTCCCTTTTGTGGCGCCTGCCCTGGGATCTGGCACTGTGGCAGGCCTGAGGGGGTGGCGTAGGAGGGTGTGACTGTGGAAGCTGAGAGATGTTGAGGAGTCTCAGCAACTACTCCCCAGTAGGCCACCTGGATAGTGTGGGGGGAGGGTGCTACTGGTAGATCTGGGTCCTTCTGCATTCAGGCCAGAGCATTCAGCCCACAGAGGGACAGGCAGCAGAGCTGTTGTCAGAAAAGTGGGAGGTGGGCCCTCCCTGGTGGCACAAGGGATTAAAGTGCGGCACCATGAAGCTATCTACAGCCACTGCAACACAAGTTCAATCCCCAGCCAGGAAGCTGACCCACATGGCATGGCAGACCTCTCCTGTCCTGCCTGCTGCTCCCCTCAGCAGTGTATTTCAGTAGATTTGCCTATTCTGCTCCCCACTCTGTCTCTGGTGAATCCTCTCACACCCCTCCCACACCTCTGGCCTGTACCCCAGTTCTTAAAAAAAAAAAATAGTGGGAGGTACTACTGTTCTGTGCAGCACCCACAGAAGGGTTCCTGAAGATTAGTACCTCAGATACCCTCAGGGCTCCCAGAGGAGAGAGGGAACATGATGTTCCTCACTGGTCCCGACTGGGGAGAAAGAGGAAGCAAGAGCCAAGGGCAATGCTGTGTCTGGTGGTGCTGGGGGGCACAGCAAGAGCCCACTGCCCACCCTATTCCTCCCCCTGCCCTGCCTCACTGGGCTCAGCCCAGCATTCCTCCCCTGGGGTGACAATGAGTCTGTGGATGCCACCCCAGTGGCAGCAGATATGGCCCTTGAATGGATGAAAAGAGCTGCAGGCAACGTTGAGAAGATGCCCACTGGCCTGAGGTAAGCAGCATGCCCTAGAGAAAGGATCCTGAATTCCACATGCTGCTTGGCTAGGCCAGAGGCAGAGACATGTCCATGCAAGCCATGCCAGCTGTCTCGCCCTTGGCATGAGGCCTTCTTCCCTTCCCTAAGGTGAGTCTCAGTTGAGTCACTGAGTTGACTTCAATGTGGTATCTAGCCAGACGGCAAGAGACAGAGGTAGAGAAATGAGAGGGACCAGATGAACTTAGCTGTTGGAATCTAGTAGAGAGGACGGTGGACCCCATAGAAAGATAAAACTCTGCCGCTGACTGAAGAATAGGGTGGGCAGTGGGCTCTTGCTGTGCCCCCTCAGCACCACCATGCACCACAGTGCCCTTGACTCTTGTTTCCCCCTTCTCCCCAGTCTGGACCAGTGAGGAACAGGGTGATCATGTCAGCATCACTTCCCCTCTCCCTTCTGTGGAAAGGTCATCTGGGAAGTACTCAAGGGCTAGAAACAGTGAAAACACAGGGGACAGATGGTCACATATCGGTCAGGTCAGAGTGGGTATTGGCTGAGCCAGCCAAGGCTCTGGGCCAGGCTTGCTCCTTTCTCTTCCTCCCCCACCACCGTGGCAGGCGGGTAGGTTGGTGAGTTTCCGCTGAGGACAAGGAGCCCACTGAGGCAGACAGCAGGGCTCTGTGTAGTACCAGATTGTCTGGTTTGTACCAGATGAGGCCTGGCTGAAGGCTGTGCCCGTGGCTCACTGCCCTCTGGTCCTGGCCCCTGACCCACCCCAGCCACAACAAACAACTCCAAGTCCACAATGTAAAAGCAGCTGTTAGTGGCGAAAATGCAGGTCCGAAGCAGACCCACATCAGTTACCTGCAGTCAAGCATCTCTGCCATCTGTATGTCCCAGGTGAGTCCAGGATGAGGTGTGCCAATGTGGGTGCTCAATAAGGTTGATACACACATGACTGGAGGGCAAATGGACATGAGGAAGCCCATCATGGTCCTAGAAGAACCATGCCTGTCTGCCAGGCTCCACTTAGGTGAGGGTATAGGATATGAATGCAGGCTGGAAGAGGGCATGTGCAACCTCTTTGGGGGAACAGTCTTCCTTGTCCACGGCCCAGAAGATGGGAAGCAATCAGAACACAGAGGGGTGGGGGTAAGGCACTTTATTAAGAAAGCTTTGGCCAAGCCCCTGCTGGGATGAGCCCATCCGGGGGCCTATAAATACATCTCCTCAGGCCACTGGAGTTACCCCTTGGATTCTGATATGTGTGGGTGGTGGGAGGCCATCAAAACCAGCTGATAGCTGAAGGGCCAGTGCTGTCTCACAGAGGTGGGACAGCCAAGTCCAGGGTCAGTGAGCCCTCTGAGAAGCAGGGACCAGCCCTCTTCCCCAGGCTCCCAGTAACCAAATGCCCTGGGACTGGGCCAGTGGGAGTAGCCAGGATAGGTTCTAGGAAAGGAGACCCCAGCCAGAGGCACCAGGCCCTGACCAGGGAGAGGCAGGTGGGGCAGAAGTGCTTCTGGCATCAGCCAATGAGAAAGTAGCCCCAGTCAAGTGCAGGTCTGGCCAGAAAGATGTGGTCTCTAGACAGGGCTCCTGCAGTCCTGGGCCTTTGAGATCCAGGCTGCTCGGCTGCTGGGAACTTCAATAACTTGGCCAGAAGGAAGGGAGGTGCCCACTAGGCCACTGTAGGCCTCGACCAATGGGCTGAGCCTTCTGGCCAGAAGGTAAAACTCCAAATATTTGGGGCCTGAGCCAATGAGACACGGCCTCCCGCCAGGCCACCCGTGCCCAGGGGGCCTAGGAGACATCCTGGGAGACGTCCGGAGAGCGCAGAACGCGGGGTGGCAAGCAGCGCTGCGAAGCCGAGGGAAGTTGCGGGCACCGTGCCTGCCAGCTGCTACAGGGTAGGCGCGCCGGCCCTGCCCAGCTCGCCCGCCGCTTCTCGGCTTTTCTTGCGCGGCGGTTTCTGAATGGGGGTCTTCTTCCTGGGGGTATCAGGCACAGGCGCGCCAGTTGCCACCTTTTCGACCCCCGGGAGCTTGGGCTCCGGGACTGGGCGAGCCGGCGAGGTGGCCAGCACCGAGCGCTTGGCCTTTTGCGGCGGCGCGGGCTTCTCGCGCGCACCCTGCGCGCCCAGGGTCCCCTCCGCGCGGCCCAGGCTACGAGTCTTGCAGCGAAGCTCAGCCGCCAGCATGGAAGCCGCCTCCGGCGCGCTGAGCGGGGGACCGCCAGCGTCCATGGGCTCAGGGATGCCAGGGCCGCGGCCTCGCGCCCGAGCCCGCGGCGGCGAGGGCGCCCCGAATGCCGGCCCCTCCTCCGCCAGCCCGGGGGGCCGTGAGGTCGAGTCGCGTGCCGTGGGGCAGCCCTGCTCATCCCTCCTGGCCGAGGTGTCGCTGGGCGTCCGTTTCCTCTTGCTGGGACTGGGCGCGGCCTCGGGGCTCAAGGGTGGTGGTGAGGGTGAACCGGCAGCGGCAGCGGCGCCGCCGTGCTTGCCATGGATCCAGGACACCTTGGGTTTGGTGGCCGGGTCAGGTGGTGGCGGCTTCCTGCGCTCAGGCGATGGCGAAAGTGACTGGCCTCCAGGATCCCCCAGGGCCCGGGCCGGCCGGGCCTCGCGCCGGGCCACGCGGGCATATAGCGCCCCGCTGGGCCCTTCCACGCTGGACAAGGACCGCTCACTGTCTGAGGAGGCAGGGAGAGGTGTCGCCTCCTCCACCGACTCTGCAGTGGTCAGGGTCAATGGGGAGGATGCCTCCGCAGGGCCGGTAGGGGCTTCTGCATCGCGGCTCTGGGCTGTTGCCTCTGACAAGGGAAGAGCAGATCTGTCACCCACCTTCTCCTCAGAGAGCTGGGCTCCAACTAGCACTAGAGGGAAAACCCTACCCAACTGGCTACATCCAGACTTATCAAGCACACCCACAGGGTCAACCACAAACTTAGTTTCAACCCCAATGCCATGGGTAGAGTTCTGGGAGTGTGAGCACCATGTCTAGCTGAAGCCCTAACCTTGGCTTGGCCTAGCACAACTCCCCCACCACATCCTGGAGAGGGGTTACCTTCATCAAACACTTTCAAGAGTATTCATAATCCCCTGGGGCCTTCCCTGGTGGTGAACCGGGTTAAAGCACAGCACTACCAAGCTAGCCACAGCAGCTTCAACACGAGTTCAATCCCTAGGGAGGTGACCCACATGGAGCAGCAGACCTCTCCTGGCCCACCCACTGCTCCTCCAGCAGTGTACTTTGTCAATCTGGCTTTTCTGCTCCCTACTCTGTCTTTGAGAATCCTTTCACTGTCCCTGCACCTCTGATCTGGACCCCAGTTCTATGCATAAATAAATAAATCTTTTTTTAAAAGAAAGAAAGAAAGCTGGGCCGTCCCTGGTAGCACAAAGGGTTAAAGCAAGCACTAGGATGCTAGCTGCAACTGCTGTCAGCATAAGTTTGATCCTTGGCCAGGGAGGTGACCCACATGGTGCGGCAGGCCTCTCCTGACCCACCAGCTGCTCCCCTCAGCAGTGTACTTTGTTGATCTGCCTGTTCTGCTCCCCACTCTGTCTCTGGTGAATCCTCTCCCTGCCCCTGTACCTCTGGCCTGTACCCCAGACCTGTATTCATAAATAAATCTTTAAAAAAAAAAAAAAAGAAGTAAACTTAACTTTAAAAAGAAAAGAAAGAGGGCCCTCCCTGGTGGCACAGCGGGTTAAAGCACTGCACTGAGAAGCTAAAGCCACATCCGCATGAGTTCGATTCCCGCCTGCCCCGGAGGTGACCACATGGCGCGGCAGACCTCTCCTGACCGGCCCGCTGCTCCCCTCAGCAGTGTACTTCGTTGATCTGCCTGTTCTGCTCCCCACTCTGTCTCTGGTGAAGCCTCTCGCCACCCCTGAGCCTCTGGCCTGTACCCCAATTCTGTATGTACAAATAAATCTTTAAAAAAAAAAAGAAAAGAAAGAAAGCTTATGAAGCTTGGAGGTTAGACACCTGCCCGAGGTCACGCAGAGGGATGTCACTAGGAGAGGTCAGAATTCCAGCCAGTCTCCTTCCTAGTATCTATGGACCAAGGTTTCAGGAGAAGTTGTGCCCCCATATCCTAAAGAACTCCATTACCCCTTATGCCCACCCTCTCCTCTGCTACCTCCTACCAGGCCCAAATATTTCTCTGCTGATTTCCCCCAGGTGAACCTGGGTTCTGACAAGGAACAGAGGCGAGAGACAGAGGGGCTCACCTGTCTCTCCAGACTTAATCCAGCCTGGCCCTGAACAGCCAAATCCAGCTCTGAAGCATCAGTTGTGCCCAACCCCCATACTGTCTGTGCCCCAGCTCAGAGAATTTTTTTTTTTAATTTTTTTAAAATAATTTTTTAAAGATTTATTTATTTGTGCATACAGAACTGGGGTACAGGCCAGAGACTCAGGGGCGGTGAGAGGCTTCACCAGAGACAGAGTGGGGAGCAGAACAGGCAGATGGACGAAGTGCACTGCTGAGGGGAGCAGCGGGCGGGTCAGGAGAGGTCTGCCACGCCATGTGGTCACCTCCGGGGCAGGCGGGAATCGAACTCATGCGGAAGAGGCTTTAGCTTCTCAGTGCTGTGCTTTAACCCGCTGCGCCACCAGGGAGGGCCTCAGAGAATTTTTTAGTTAGATCTTTTCACTGGGCTGGAAGGATGCCCACGCAGAGTGATACTCACCCTCGTGGGGCACACAGTATACAGGCCCTTCATCAGTGGTGTCGAAGGAGGAAAAGGAGGCCCTGGAGGACCACGATGGTGAAGGCTGCTCCAGGCCTGAGGGTGGTTCCAGGAAACTGCAGTTGAGTGTATTATCCAGGTCGTGATGGGCCACTGGAAAAGGAGGGAGGCATAGCTGCCAGGGACCCCACCCTGTTCCAGCCTGTGCCTTCACTAGCCCTCCTGCCACAAGTGATGGAGTGACCAAGACCAGCCCTATCCTAAGACAGTGGGTAGGACAAACAATTCAATAGCAGAGTGACACTAGACCAGGACTAGAGAACAAATGGGTAGAGGCGAACCAAGTGAAGAGAGAAAGAACAACATTTATACACATAAAGGTTCAAGGAATTATGTGCAGCAAGATCCTGCAAAAGGTTGACAGAAGTGTTGGGAAAAGAGACAATGCTAGGGCAAACACCCAGCTGGGTCTGGCCACCAAAGTCTGTAAGTCATGCTTCAGACACTGCCTCCTGGCACCCAAGGAGCCTTGGAATATTTCTGAGCCAAAATTGCAAAGTCTAGGTTGCTCTTTGGTTCTGCCTACCTCAGCAGGCTGTATCCCAAGGTCTGGCCTCCGGGGATGCAGACCCCCACAATAAGGGATCTTAGCAGCTGACTGGCCTGTCCCCCATTCCACAGTTGGGATGTAGGGTCCAAGCCCCACACTTGTGTCCATAGATTCCACTCTGCTGGGTTTTCTCCCAGAAAGCCAAGAGGCTTTTTCAGCTGTCTTGATCTTTACCTCCTAGGACATTTAGTCTCCTCCCCCTCATCTTGAGAAACAGGGAAAGAGAGAAAGAAAGAGAGCGAGAGGCCATGCCTGGTGTGTGCCATGCAGATAGATTAAAAGAAGCAACACCGCCCCCACCCCATACCCAGGTTCCAAAGTAGGGTCGGGTACTAAGATACCAGTCTGCCCACTTCACAGGAAGAACCCAGGGTGCTGCAGAATATCCAAACAGTGCCAGTGCCAGGTCCCAAAGCCTGCTCTCCAGCTCATTCCCATGGAATGGAATGCAAGTGCACCTGCAGCTCCCCTCCAGGACTTACAGCGTGCTCTTTCAGACTGGGGGGGGGGGGTAAGAGAGGACTCAAGTTCTCCCACAGCCCCCACACCTGCCTCCCCACCTGGGACTCCTGCCTCACTCTCGGGTTCACCCGCAGCTCCTCTTTCCCGCCTTCTGGTCGCACCCCAGGACTCCAAACACTCATTTACCAGCAGCCTCCAGCATCGGGAGGTTTTTCCCTCAGAGACCCCAGCCGGTATCCCTACCTACGACCTTGGGTAGCTTCTGCCGGCGGAGCGGGATCCGGGGCAACTTCATGCTAATGCGACTGAAGCGCCCACACAGTCGCTGCGGCGCCTTCTTCCTCCCCAGCGAGAGCTCCCTGCGGGGGCGGGGCCTGAATGAAGGGGCGGGGCTGGGCGACCAGACCTCCGCGCCCTGAGCCGCTGGGGTCCCAGAGCGCCAGAGACGGGCCGGCACTCCAGAGGCGGGGCCTGGGGCGGAGCACCGGCCTAGCCAGGGAAGCAGCCCCAACCCTGGGGATAGCCGTGAGCGCTTGGGGCCTCACCGGCGCGCGGGGTCCTTGCCGCGGCAGGCGCAGCAGCAGCCCAGCAGCGACAGCAGCAGGCCGAGAAGCAGGGCGAGCAGCGCGCCAGCGCCCATCACGCCCTTGCGCTGGTTGGTCTCTGTAAGGAGCCACGGGATGAGGGCAAGCTCACATTCCTCTCCCACACCCCCAACATAACTCCCTTTACCCACTCACCCAGGCGGCAGGCACCGGTGATTGGGTCGCACGACTCTTCATGGCAGCTGCAGATCTGGGCGCAGTCCACGCCATGGAGTCCAGGCGGGCACGTCAGGTTACAGCTGCGGGGGCGCAGGATCAGGGAGGGCTACAGCGGCTACATGTCTCCGGCTCCTCGCCCCTGTGGCCAGCCAGCCTCGGTCCCAGAGCGGTTCTCTACTTCCATTTTTTAGGGACTAAGTCCACCCTACCCCTGAGAGCACCCTGGGCGATCATTGTTTTGGAAATGAATGTGTGCACAAACTGAGGGAGGGGGCCACTCAGCTGTTGTGCCCATTTCTGGGGTTGACTCTCGTCTACGTGGGAGGAGAGGCTGCCAGATCAGCCCCCTGGCTATAAGTGAGCTGGTAGTGCTCACACTACCAGCTCAGAGTCAGCTCAGCCCTGTAGCGCTCAGGAGCCCACTGGTCACAGGCTAACCTGGTCGCCAACTCTTGCTGGCGTGCCAACAGGAAACTGCCCACTTAGTGCTTGCTGCCACTCTGAAGTAGTCGGTTGGGGGTGGGGTTAAGGCCGAGGGCCAAGTCCGGGTCCCACCTCGTTGACTACTACCACAGCAGTGCTTGGGTTCTGGCTACAGCCCTGTGTCATACACCCCCCTTCCCTTCCCCCTCTGGGTCCCTAGGCACTCACTGGGGTCCATGAACACCGGGGCTGCACAGGCAGCGCCCAGACTGGAAGTCGCAGTGGCCGCTGCCGCAATCAGCGCACACGAATGCGCAGTCCTCGCCGTAAGTGCCATTGCTGCACTTGGTCTCGCACCTCGGAAGGCGGGAAGGGGGCGTCAACAAAATGGGGGCGAATGGACCCCAAAGGTCACGTGCCCTCCGGGGAGGGCATTCCAGGGTTGGGGACTGTGATGTGGGCCCAGGCTGCTCACCGATCGCCAATCCAGCCCGCGTTGCAGCGCGTGCACTTGCCGGTGACGTGGTTACAAGCGTGACCGTCGCGGCATGGCGGGCAGCGGTGGCCACAGCCTTCGCCGTAGAAGCCTGTGGCGCACGGTTGGTCGCACTTGGTGCCGTTCCAGCCGGGCTCGCACGTCAGGCATCGGCCCTCGGCCACGGTGCATGGCTGTTGGCCCTTGCACTGACCGCATCTGGGAAAGGGGCGGGAGGATAGGCGGGGCCGGGAGCCACTAACCCTCCACCCCCTCGCTTCCGCGGCCCGCCTGTTCCCTCCACCCTGCTCAGTCCCCGGCCCACGCTTACCGGCGGCGGCAGCCCAGGCCGTAAAAGCCAGCCGGGCATGGCTCTCTGCAGTACTTCCCGCGGTAGCCCGGCTCGCAGGCGCATGTACCATCCACGGGGTGGCAGCGGCCGCGGAAGCATTGACAGTAGCGCTCGCAGCGCGCACCGAACGTGCGCTCCCTGCACTGACAGCGGCCGCTTTGTTGCTCGCACGGCGACGTGTTGCAGGCGCACTGATTATTGCAGCTGCGGCCCCACCACCCTGCGTGGCACAGGCACGCGCCCGTCTGCGGGTCACAGCGCGACGTGGCGCTGCAATAGCACGCGCTGGCACACTGCGCGCCCCACCAGCCAGGCTCGCATCGACACGCGCCGCTCCGCGGGTGGCACGCGCCGTGCTGGCACTGGCACGCATGCTCGCAGCGTGCGCCCCAGCGCCGCGCGTGGCATGTGCACTGGCCCGTCACGTCTTCACACTGCCCGTGCGGGTGGCAAATACAAAGCTCCTTGCAGTCGGGGCCCCAGAACTGGCGCGGGCACTCTACAGAGGAGAGCGAGAGGTCAAGCGAGGGGGCTCTCGCGGGAGAGGCCAGCCCCAACTTTAACCTGCCTGCGTCCCAATCCTGTCCCACTCCTGGCTTTGGGGACCCGTCTCCAAGCTGGACTGAGTTCAGAAACCAAACCCCACCCTACTCACAGGCCCCGCCTATTTCTCTAGGATCTCATCTCAATACCAGCACCCTCCAGACCCACACTCACTGGTGTCGCAGTTAGCACCGAAGTAGCCGTGCCGGCAGCGGCACTCCCCTGGCCGCACACACACTTCGTTCTCCGAACAGGTAGAGTTGCCTTCACACACCGCTACAGAGAAAAGGGGGCCAGACTGTGTGTCTAGTTTACCATTGTCCCTCCCTGTCCCCAGGTTTCCAAAATGCCCCACTCACCAATTCCACACTCATCCCCCTGCTGTCTCCAGCCGGTGCAGCACGTGGGCTCCTGGGAGCTGCAGAAAGATCACCTGGGCCTGACTCTTTTTCCTGCACCATCTTCCAATCCCTTCTCTCCTAGACTCCCAGCACAGTCCACTAGGCCTCTTTGCCTCTGAAATCTGCGCCCTACCCTTGGGAGGTGACCTGCTTCCTGCCCAATGCCAGCCAGGCTCTGTTGTATAGGTTCAGGAGCCTCCCTGAGTAAGACATACACAAGTTCCAACCACAGGCTCTGGGAGGCAACAGAAAGCAGATTACAGACAGATCTAACCTCCAGGAACCTCCCAGTGCCTTTTATAGGTGAACCACCCTATTCCACCCCACCTACTTAAGCCCTCTGCATCCTCATCCCCATCTATTAGCCCAGGTGTCCCAGAAGGGGCAGCAGTGAGGTGGGGCCTGGGAAGAGGGTCCTCAGTCTCTGGGACTTGCTCAAGTAAGAGTGTCTAGGGCATCTCTGGAAGCTACAGGGTCAGCCAGTGGGTGAAAGGGGTCTAGGTGTGATGGGACCTGAACAGAGCCAGGACTGGCAGGACCAGGACATACCTGTAGGCCCAATTCAAGCTAAGCACAAAGGCAGGTTGGTATGAACAGTGAAGTGTCCACTCATGGAAGGGCATGTGAGGAAGGAGAGTAGACCCGACTCCTGTGCATCAGGACAAGACTTGCAGGGGAAGAAGACAGTAAAGCATCTATTTATACTTTTTACATTCTTGTTCTTGTTTAATTTGGCTTTGCAATATATATATATATATATATATTACCTCAGTAGGAGGTTATAGTTTATAACTGTTACACCCACAAAAGGGGATGACAGGGCATATGGTCTCTAAAACCATGGGTTGATAGGGTATGTTGACACAGGCTTGAGGGTCCTTTTCAAATGAAACCATGATCACTAGACAGGGTGCATGAAGGCTGAACTGTGATGTCCCATATAAGCAACAGAGAGGAACTGCAAGTGCTAAACTAGGGTCTGCCCACATTTGGGGGCGGGGGCACAGGAGGTTAAGAAGGAACAGACTCTCAGGTTGCACATGCAGGTTCACAGGGTCTCATGGACCTAGAACTTTACCCAAATACTAAGGGGCACATAGACAGTCACAGTTCAAAGAAAAAGAATGTGCTTGTTCAGAAGGATCTGAATCTGAAACCAGGATGTGGTGGCAGGAGGAAGTTAGGAGGGGAACCTGGGTCCCTGGTGGGTTGAAACAGCTAGTAAGCGGAAGGCTGCCCTGCATCATGGCCCACAGAAGATATCCTCCAACTGTTCTCCAGCTCCAGATAATCACCACACTCCACATTGTAGTGTGAGGCCCAGAGGGAGGGCCCTCACTTGAAAAGGGTGATTGTCCCTCAAGCCAATGGTGTGGGACCCATAAAATCCAGAGCTACAGGGGATGGACTCAGCTTATTTTTCACAAATAAAACTGGAAATCAGAGCCATAAGAGTCCTGATTTTTCCTGCTCCCCACTGTTTGTACCCACGCAGCCCTGCCCTAGGGCTAGAAGGTGCCCATCTGTGGGGACACCCAAGTATGAGAGATCACCACTTTCCTACCTCTTCTGCCAGTTCTGTGCCTGGATCAGAGACCCAGGTGGAGAGCCGGAGGTGCCCCTCTCCAGGCAGCCCTTCCAGCTGGCTGCCAGGATGACTCTGGAAGAACCACCTATTGTCCTGAACAGCCTGGCCCTGAGGCTCTAGGGTCAGGAGCCTGGGTTTAGGGCCATAGTTAGCTAGATTTGATGCCTGGATCTACTACTTGCTTGGGCATGAAACTGAGTCTCTAAAGTGGAGTGGGTGTTTGTGTTTGGTATGAACTAAGAGCACAGTTATGCTGCAGTATGAACTAAGAGCTCAGTTGAAACTGAAGTCAGGTCTCCACCCCTGATGAGCAGGGTCCAGGGAGCACCTGACTTCACTGTTCCCTGCAACATGATGGTGACAAGACCCTACGCCAGCAGAGCTGACATGTACCTGCAAGATGAAGCCCATGTGGGTTCACCAAGAACAGGTGAGACTGTGTGCTGCCACCTTTCCTTTTGAGACTCAAAATTTTATGAAATTGAGATGGAGAAGGATGGCCCGGTACAGGGGGCTATTCCCACAATTGAGTAGAAAGTCAGGAAGACCTAAGTTAGGAGCCAAGCCACAGGCTGGGCCTAAAGCCTGAGCCAGACAGCCACACAGCAGGCTGCCCCACTATAGATCACTGTTACTATTACTGCAAACAAAGCGACACTGCAGCAAAGCTCCCTGAGAGCACTGCTTGCTCACGATGCCAGTATTTGTTCCCATTCTCTCCTCAATCCCTGCCATGATACCTGGGATCCCACACCTGCTCTTTTCTCCTCCCAGTGCCTCCCACCCCCAGTCTCCAATAACCTGCCTCTGGTTCCCATGCTTTTCCTCAGCTTTCACCTCTCTGTCCACAATAATTTATTTGGGAAGCTCACTGGATCCCATCAAGACACTGACAATGCCTAGGGCCTTGCAGCAGACCCTCCTCCTCCAAACTGAACTCTTGGCCCTATCTGGAGTATTCCCCATCTCAGGTAAGCCCTATCTTTCCAGATGGAAGGCAGAAATCCTGCAGGCACCTCGACCCTGCTCTCACCTTGTGCAGGGCACACCAGATCCACAGAGAAATACCTGCCCCTACCTTCCATAATGGATGTCGAATGGATGGATCACTTCTCTCCTGCCCTGAGTGGCCTGTGAGAACCACCTTCGTGTTTTCTAATTTTTTTCTCCTCACTGACTTCCTAACTGTCCCCACTTCTACCCTCTTGTTCCCAAGTTCACTTGACAGTCATCTGTGGTCAGATCCCACCCAACCTTTGTACCCAGGGGTGTGCACAGCATCAGAGAAAAAGCCAAATCTCAGAACAGTGGGCAGAGTCCTTGTCTGGCCACGTTTATGCTCTGGTCTCTGCACCATCCTCCTCCTGACTTCTCCTCATTCCAACAATACCCCCCTTCACTTTACCCTGCTATGCTTCATCTGAAGACAAGAGGCCAACACTCATCACCTGTCTGGGTATCTCCAGATCACCCTAAAGGAACCAGCCCTCCTCAGTTCAATACCTCTGCCCCAGCACTTGCTGAGTGTCAGTCTCTTCCATGAACCAGGGCGATTGTTCCCTGCTGTTGTGTGTCCCAGATCTAAATGAGGCTTGGCACACAGTAAATGCATGGGGTTTAACTGAGTGCCTGCCCCCTGATCCTCTTGCATCTGGGGTAAAGAGACCCACTGTGGGAACATTTCAAGGGACCAACCTGTATCCTTGGTAAGATGCCTAAAGAAATGGATTAGCCCCAGAGTGGCTGGTTGTGCTTGCCATCAGCTCAATGAGGTAGTGGTACCATAGCCAACCCTATTTCACAGAGGCAGAGGCACCTGGAGAGCACAAATGGTTTGCCCAGGTCTACATTGGAGGGCAGAGGTGGCACCAGGACCTGGAACCCAAGCCCTGGCTCTGGGCTACTTGGAACTGGCCAAGTCTTGGCGAAGTCTCAAGGCAAGGAATGGGAGAGACAAGCTCAGGCTCCCAACAGCTCGAGCCTGCCACTGGATCTCCCAGCACCGACCCTCATCAGGGAAACGGGGCTGAGGAAGACAGACCCAGCCTTGCGGAGATCGCGCCTTCCCTCCCTCCAAGCACAGCCCCGCCCGCCACCGCCGCTGCATTCCTGGGGCCGGGTAGGCCCGGGAGGCGGCGGCAGTGTGGATGCGAAGCAGATGGCGGGCCAGGCTGGCCCCCGCCCCGGAGGCGGGGCTCACAGCGGGGAGGGGTCTGCGCGCCTCGGGATCAGAGCTCGGAAACCCCGCGCAGCCCCTTGTCTACCGCGACCGCTAAGCCCCCAGAAGCGGCCTCCTACCGCCCCGTGGTCAAGGCGCCCCGATGGGACCTAGCTAGGAGTCCCGTGGCCGCCCCTCCAGCTTCTGACTCTGGCAGCGCACCCTATCGTGCGCCAAGGCACCCCCCCACACCCGCTCCTGGCCCCGACACTGGAGATGCCCTTGACATTGCCCTGGCCTCTGACCTGCCAACCAGGTCTTCGGATCCCTGCGCCCACTGCTGGCGTTCCTGTTCTCCGCTCTCCATCCTCCACTGAAGGTCCTGGGCCTGCTATCCTTGGGCAGGGCCTGTCCCTTGTTTGTGCTACTGGTTTCCCCAGCTGCTCCTCCTAGCGCCCCATCTCTGCTCGGCCCCTGGGTGCGCCCAGTATCCCCACCTGAGAAGAGCCACATCAGCTCCACCCCAGTGCACATCATTGTCTTTTCAAGCGGCTTCTGAGCCACTTGGGGCACCCCGCACGAGCTCCTCCCTGCCCACCTCTTTCACCACACTAACCGCGTGTACTCTCTCTAAGACACAAGTCAGTCCTGAGTCGGTCCTGCCTCGAGACCTCCTCAGCATCTACTTCTCGGAGGAGCTGCTCCATCTCCCCCTCGGCCCTCATCCTCCCTCCACACTGGTGCCCTGGGACTTTGCACATGCCATTCCTTCTGCTTCTAGTGCCCTTCCCGGGCTTTCCCTTACGCCTTCACAATCCGGTTCAGGGTCCCTCTTTCTAGGTCTTACAATCTCGGATACCGTGTCATCCTCCCGGCGCCCACTGCACTCCGTTCTCCCCTCAGCTGACTTCTCGCCCCGGGTATCCTGGATGCACAGTCGTGGCACGGCGCCCAGGCTCCGCCTGGAGCAGCCTGGTCGGCCGCCCGGCCGCTGGGGCCGGCGACTTTGGCGTGGGGAGGTCCGGGCAGCCCGTGCCCACCCCCGCCCCGAGCATGCCCCCTCCCCCAGTCAGGCCGGGCTCCTACCCCGGCGCGCGGCACACGTTGCGGCCGCGAGGGTTCAGCTCCTGGGGCGCCGCGGGGCCGGGTAGTAGCCAGAGCAGCAACAGCAGCGGGAGTAGCAGCGGCGGCGGCAGCGGCCCCCCGGCTCCCCGGCGCC
>NW_004567152.1:679015-698361 GCF_000260355.1 Condylura cristata | reverse complement strand
CCGCGGCCGGCCAGGCGGCAGCGCCCGCCCCAAGCGCCAGACCCCACCCTCCGGCCGTGCCACCACCCCTCCACGCAGGTCCCGCCCCCACGCGGCCGCTAGCAAACTTCGGGGCGAACTTAAGAGGCCCTAGGAGCGTTAGAGGAGGAAGGAAGCTCGGGAGCCACCCGAGGAATTCCGCAGCCCCGGTGCCTTTCCTCCCTTCCCGACACCCACTGGAGATGCCGTCCCTGCGCTCTCACTGAGCCGCCGAGGCTGGAGTGGGAAAGTAGGGTGGGAGGTAAGGGTGTCACATACTACCCCCTACCTCCCTATCCCACACACTTTTCTCCCCTCGGGTCTCAAATGGGTTGGGAATGACCCACAGATAGCCCAATTCAAAGAAGCAAGCTGGCCTCTGCTCCCCCACAGTTGGCCTTTGTAGTGCCCAAATGTTGGGTCACCTCCACCTATCCACCCAGTGCAATAGAAGCCTGCTAAGGAGCTAGTGCAGGGTGCTTGAGGTCTGTGGGTAGACTTGGTGTGGCCCAGAAGCCCAATAGAAGGGGGTTTGCTTTGGAGGCGTTAGAAAGATGACCAGGACGTAGAATGGCCCAGGCATGGCTCCTATAGAATGTGGAGGTAAAGATAGGTAGGGCTAAAGTAGGAGGCCAAAGGAGAGCTCATATACTGAGACCCCACAGTCCTGTCAAGAGAGAAAGGGAGCTGGGGACCCTGGGGAAGGGATTACCCTTGAGAAGACTGTTGGATCACCAGAAGGAGAAATCCGGAAGGTGGAATCAGGGCTGGAGACTAAGGAGTTTTTGAATCAGAAGTAGGGAGATGTACAAATCTGAGAAGGGGGTGGGGAAGTCAGGGGAGGGATAGTGGGAAGGTGAGGGAATCCAGTCTAGAGAGAGAGGGAGTGTGGTAGCGGGAACTCTGGTCTGGGAAGCAGAGGAGTGGAGCAGGAAGGAGCAGGCCTGAGGATGGAACAAAATGGGCAAGGAAGTACTTGTATTTTGAGAACTTGAGAGAACTGGCAGGGTAGCCTGAGCAGGGAGCCAAACTGCCTTCTCTTGGGGGGCAGGCTGAATCATATTCTCTAAGGAGGCAGGAGGGTAGAGGGAGATCAGGAAAGGCCCCTTCCTTCCTCAGTTGAATGGAGCCAACAGCAGTGTAGTGTAGTGCTGGAGGAGGGGGATTGTAACAAGCCACTGACAGGCCCAATGCTGTGGGTATCTGGGCAAGAGGCCTCAACACAAAGGTTGGCAGAGGTGGCAAGGAGCCCCTCCCTTGAGCAGTGATAGTGCAGGATAGAGGCTAGGGCAGTGGGTGAAGGGGGTGGGCTGGGAGGGGAAGTTGCACCCGTGTGGTCACAAATGCAAACACTTCTTGGGACAAGTAAACAGCCCAACCACTTCTGGGCAGCTCAGCCTGGGCATGGCCCTGACCTCAGCAGTGCCCTCCCTGAGCTGGGGTCCCTCCCAGGGAGGTGTGCATTGGCTGACACTAACAGAGGCCAGCAGAGGTCCATGTAACTGCAGTATCCATCCTAGCAGCGTGTGACAGCCCAGCTCCTGATTTTAAAGCACAGACCATGTGGGGACCCTCACCCCAACTGGACTGGATTTCATGAATAGGCACCTCAAACTCCCACTATCTTCCCTCCAGACCTGCTCCCTACCCCCAATTTTTTTTTTTTTTTTGGTAAAGGGCACCACCTAGAGGATGCCCATCCTTCACACTCATCATTAACATCTAATTGTTTAAGTGTTCATTTTGGGGGTTGGGGGAGGAATTATTGCCCTGGGGTGGGGATCGCTGGTCTCAGCCCTATAGCATCCTGGGAAAGCATCCCTACTTGCATGGGCTACCTCACTAACAATTACCCTGCCTACCTTACTCCCTGGCATCCACCTTATTATAGCAGACAGCCCTGAAAATCAGACCACCTGAGTTCAAATCTCAGCCCCTATTCTACGATCTGTGAAACCTTGGGTAAACTCCTTCCCTCTGCAGCCTACTCTCACCTCTGCAAAACAGGGTAATTTACCTACTTAGCTACATGATTGCTAAGAACTTTCAATGTTGGCAGTGCATCAAGTTGTAAATTCCCAGGCTCTCATCCAGAACTGATCAGCATCACCATGGATGGGACCTGGAAATAGTAAATTCAAATTCCTGAAGAGTGCCTGGCACATTACCTCCTACCTCTCAATCTGGGGTTACTGTCATTCTCAGGAAGAAATGTTCAATCATTGGGCCCTCCCTGGTGGCAGAACGAGTTGAAACACTATGAAACTATCTGAAGTCACTGCAACAGGAGCTCAATCCCGGGTCAGGGAGGTAACCCACATGGTACGGCAGGCCTCTTCTGACCCACCTTCTGCTCCCCACTCTTTCTCTGGTGAATCTTCTCACACCTGCCCCTTTGCATCTCTGGACTGTACCCAGTTTTTGTATGCATTAATTAAAAAAAAATTTTTGGAAAAAAAAAAAAAAAAGATCAGTCATCATTTCCCTCTACAAAAGGTGTTCAGGACCTAACTTCAATCCCCAGAAAATATTCATGGATGTTAAAACTGCAAACCCCTTGGGCCCTCCCTGGTGGCACAATGTGGTTAAAGCACAGCACTATGAAGCTATCACAGCCATTACAGCATGAGTTCAATCTCTGGCCAGGGGGGTGATCAACATGGCATGGCAGACTCTGACCTGCCCGCAGCTCCTCTCAGTAGTGTATTTCATCGATCTGTCTGTTCTGCTTCCCAGTCTGTCTCTGGTGAATCCTCTCACCCCCTGCACCTCTGGCCTATACCAACGTTTTATATGTATAAATAAATCTTTAAAAAAAAAACAAAAAACTACAAACCCCTTAGTGCCTAATTGAGGGTTAGGACCTGCCATGGAGCTAGTTTTCCAGGGTCATCAAGTACCATGGAAAGCACTGAAGCCAGGGGGTTAGGAGATTTGGAGCTCAGGTCCAGCTTTAACCAGAATTTGGTGTGTGACCTCAGAAAAGTCTAGTGAGCCCTAGGGGCTGGGATAGGGTTCAGACACTGTGGGCTCCTGGGTTGGGGATGGGGACTTCTCAGAGAAGATGGGACCTAAGACCTCAGGCTGGGGGTCTTCATGTCGTCATCCTCCCCAGGCCTATGCCCTGCCAGTCTTTTGCTGGCTTCATACAGCTAGTGAGCTAAAGGTCATCTGTCAGTATGGGGGGGATCTCCTCTACATGGGTACTGGCAATGTACCATGTAGAGTGGCTCAGTGCCCTTCTATAAAGTGCAGGACGAGGGTACCTGGGTACCTCATCTTGGTGCCCTCAGCATCAGTCAAGCCAGTGGGCACTGCCATTCCAGAACATGGCACAGGAGTAGCTCTGAATTCACAGGCATGGGTTGGCTGCATAGCAATTAACACCAGTGCCCTCATGCTGGGTGGCAAGCTTGGCCAATGTTGGCCAGCTTACTGTTGGCTTATATCCACAGCTCCTGCTACCAGTTCACCACTGGGTGGTTTGGATATGTGAAGTTGAGCCACCTAGTGGTATGGGCAGCTGAGGGCACCACTAACATGTGGCTAGGGGCATGTCTTCAGCTAGGGCAGTAGCAGACTTTTCTGCAGGAAGGGGTTGACGTAGTTTTCTTGTAGTGGGGGAGTTAAATGGCTCACGGGCTTGATCACAGGAATTTATCCTGGCATGGTGGATCAGTGTATCTAGCCACAGCTGAGCTCATAAAGGCAGAGGCAAAGTTCTTCACAGATGTCAAATGGACCAAGACCATGAAGATGGCTCACTGTTCCATGGGCATGGCAGGGCGTTCACCAGGTTGTAGCAGACAAGCACACGGGCGTCCAGTAGCTTAGCTTCTGCGCTTCTGCACTTCCAGGCCCCCCACCATGGATCACTTCCTGACCGCTGCCAACCCACTCGCACTGTCCTACGAGGGCGTCAGGTGCACCTCAGCCTAGAGGCACTGGGGAGGAAGAAGGCACCAAGCTTGGATATATGGGAGTGGGAGGCATGTCTAACTTTCCTCTTTTCCAGAGATCTTGGTGCTGCAGAAGCTGCTGCCCTGGGCTGCAGAGTGGTGAAGCAGAAAGTGCTGGCTGAGACCAGAGTAGGGTCTCTATTCCAAGTTCATGTCAGTTTCAGGCATAGGGGAGTCAATCCTGGAGAATGTGGCCATTCTGTCCCAGTGGGGTCAATGATGGGTTTGCCACCAGGAAGTGCAAATGCATAATGTCTCAATGCAGTGAAGGAGCACTAGGATGTTTCCTCAGCGGTACCTGGGCCCCAAGAATCAATGAGGAAGGTTACTTGTTACCCTGAGACAGAAGCTCCCACCACACACCACCCCCTAAATCCTTAAGAGATCCAGAAAGAGCCCAGAGCACCTTTCTGCTCCTCTCCACCCCACCCCCTTCTTCCTAGCTAATCGCACATGCCGTACCCTGCTCCCTCTCTCCCATAACAGCTCTGGAAGGTACCAGAGTACAGAGAAAACCCACCTGGCCCTATGATCTGCCCAACTGACAAGAGGACAAGACCTCAGGAAGTCACCACTGTCAAACCACCGTTGAAGGTGCCAGGCAGGGTGGCCTGTGGTGGTTACTGATAGTAAGGTATTCGGGTCGATGTTCCACTGTGTGAAAGTGAGATTGGTGCCAGGACCACAGCACCCCTAACTGGTAGCTCTGAGGGAGGCCCTCTGCTGCACCAGCAAGACTTTTAAGACAATGTGTGAAGAGTGACCTGGCACTCTTTGTAGGCAGCTCCTATCACCCACACAGACCCAAGAGGTCCAGAAAAGCCAGAGACAGACAGGTAGGGTCCTCCTCCCTTCTTCAGATTACATGTCCTGGCCCCAGTTGCTGAGGCTGCTTCTGAAGCTCAGACTCGGGTTTCTCAGAGCTAGGAGCCAGCTAACTGGAGGTGGACAAAGTTCAGAAAAGAGCTTCTCACCAGAGAGTTCAGTGCTCAGTTAGGGGCCACTCATCACCAGTGTCTTATGGGGGATACAGGGTTGTGGGGGGCTCACAGTGCTCTTCCATGGAGGCAGGCTCTGGGCCTCCAGCTGTAACTCTTTTTTGCTCCTACACCAGAGCCTCTGTCCTCAGCACTGACTCCAGAAATCTGTGCTTCTGGTACTGCAGTCTTGGACAAGCTGTGAAAGAAGGTCCAGGGAAACAATTCACACCTTTTGTAAGATGATTTATTTCATTTATCAACAAGATAGGATTAGAAAAGCCCAGGTGTAAGGGGATACTTATCACTAGAACCAGTCTCAGGCAACTTTATGTGTCTCTGTATCCTCCCTGGCCCCTGGCAGCAAGCAATCACTCAAGCCCCTGCTGTGGGGCAGGATGACAGCTCATCCCGCCACCTTCCCTGCCCACAGTGTGCCTTGGCCTCCCACCAGATGCCAGTCCCCCGGTTCCACTGGAGCAGGTATCTTTCAAGGACCAGCCAGGGAGCAGAAAGGTTGAGACAGCTGGTGTGGTGTGCCCATCCGGGTTGAGGAGTGGGTCTGGTAAACTCAAGTCAGAGGGCCACAGCCCTTTTGAACATTTCCCACTATAGGGGAATCCACAGCTGCAGGGGTGCAGCCCTGTGAATACCTGCAGCTGGCCAGTGGAGGGGCTGCTGTGAAGAAAGGGTGGCAGAAGCCTCAAACCAGCAGTGACAGCAGGAAGGACTGTCTATACCCCAGGAAAAAGTACTCTGGGTCTAGGCCACCCTGGGTTCCCACTGCCCTCGTAGCTTCTACCATCTTTCCCCTCTACCACTGGCCCCTAGGACCCTAGTCCTCGCTGGAGTTGTCAAACTCCTCCCAGTCAGACACACTCATCACCTCAGAGGCAAAATCTGGGTCAGCCTGGCTGCGATGGGGGGTCCCTCTAGGCTGTTCGAGGAGTAGAGAGCGGGGCAGGGTTAGCACACAGGCTGCTAGGCCCGAAATGGAATTGTCCAGCTGAGGTCCCTCCTCCCAGCAGTCCTTCCCCACGTCGTAGATGTGCACATAGCCAGTGCGGCTGCCACGGTTGTGCGAGCGACCACCCAGCACGTAGATCCTGTTGTCCAGCACAGCAATGCCAGGTTCACCATGCCCCGCTGGGAGCGGGCAGACTGATGACCACTGCCCAGATGTGCAGCTGTAGCAGGCCACCTGCAAAGCCAAGACTGGAATAAAGCTGGGCACCCGCTGGGACAAGGATGACAACACTCAATTGGACAGGCACTGGACTCACAGCAAGGTTGACAGATGTAGTGGGCCCCTTGGAGGAAGACATGGGCCTGGGTCAGAACGTCCCATTTCTAGGCCAGCCTAACATTGGCTGACTCCAGGCTCTTCTACAAGCCTGTGGCCCTTGGGTGTGCAGGCATGCATGCTGTTATTTTCCATAACCTGAGGGGCTGGTCCTCACCCTTCTATAAGATGGAAGCTATCTGAGGACATGAGACCTACATAGCTGTATTTACCTTCCCCACAGCATCCAATACCAGAGGAAAGTACAGGCAAAATGTGTTACTAGCAATAGCTGACTAAACTGACTATCAATGTTATCTTCAAAATTAGTCCAAATGTATGGGAAAGAATTGGATCTATTATTGACCTAAGACATGCAAAAAACACCAAGAACAAATGTTTAACAAACTAGTGGCACTAGTCCAGTGCTGTGGAAGTGTAATAAAGTCATACTACTGTGCAATTTGGCAATAGATATTAAGAACCATACAAATTTTCTACTTAATTGCCTCTGGTTCTCCAGCTATTGTAGGCAGAATAACAGCATCCAAAGAAACCCATGCCCTCATCTTTGGAATGGCAAAAGGGAATACACAGATTTGACTAAGGACTGACTAAGGATCTCCTCAAGCTCCTTATAGAAGAAGCAGGTTATCCTAAATTTTCCCAGTGGAGTATTTATTGAGTTGTTAAAGTCACAATGTATTTTTTTCCCAATAACCCAATAGTTGCAAGAGCCCTTGCCAGTAGAAAGGGAAGGCCAGACAGGAGAGAAGGGAGAAGGTCAACCTGCTGCTTCTGGCTTTGAAGATTAAGTAGCCCTGCACCAGGGAGCAGAGGCCTGGAGAAACTGAGAAGACCTCTGTCCTACAACCACAAGGAATTAAGTTCCAACAACCTGAGTAAACAAGGAATTGGATTCTCACCAAGGCCTATGAAAAAGGGAGTCTTGAAGACACCAATTATTATAGACCTACAGAACTGAAAAAATGTATTTGCATTATTTTAAGTTGCTACATCAAAGGTGACTTGTTCCAGTAGTTGTCACTGGGTGGGGGTGGGGATGCCTGTTAACACAGATTGCTGAGTATCATGCCTGAAACTTCCAATTCAGTGGCGGGGATCTGAGAATCTGTATTACTAAACAAGTTCCATGGGAGTGTGGATACTGTTGGTCTGGGGACCACACCTAAAAAGAATCACAGCTGTAGCCAAAAAAAAATACTCCAAATTATGAGAAAATACTCAACTATTATTTTCAATATTATTTGGAACTCAGAACTACCCATATGATGTAGCAGCCTGACAGTGCACACAGTAAGTGGACTTTGGAATCAGGAGGTAGATTTTATATTAAACTGGCAAACACAAATTTAACTTCACCCAGAACAGAACGGGAAACTTCTGCCTACAATTAGGTGAAAACTATGTGTAGATAAAAGGACTTAAACATTGTGGCACAGGGGCTGGATTATGAGTATTATTTCTTATCCTGGTCCACTTTTAAAAAGTTCTGTAATTGTGATTATATTATTATTATATTAAAGCTCTTAATAATAAAAACAAGTGAAACCATTCTATATGTTACTAAAGTGGTAATTATATGTCATTTATTGAAATTCACAGGGTGTACAATCCCAGGGTAAATCCTGATGTAAACCGAACTAAGATGATGACGATGAGTCAAGGTAGGTGCATTAACTGTGGCAAACTGGTCATAGTGTGGGATATGAAAATTCTCTGAACTTTTCTGCTCAATTTTGCTGTGAAGTTAAACTGGTTTTAAAAGTAAAGCCAATTTTTAAAGTGTATAAATTTCTACTAACTTTTCATCAATAACAACTCCAAGAAATGAGAATAATTGTGTTTGTATAAACAGCTCCCCACTCACCTGGTGCACATCCCTCCTGTAGCCAGCATCATTGTTGCTGCCCCCAATCACGTACAGCTTCGCCAGGAGGGTGGCCATGCCGTGCCAGGCCCGCCGCACAGGACCTTCAGCCAGAGTGTGCCAGGTATTGCTGTCTGGGTCATAGCAGTGTGTCTCTTTTAAGTAGTCCTCCCCGCGACGGCCGCAGGTAATGTACATCTTCCCATCCAGCGTGGCGCCTGCATGGGCGTACACCTGTGCAGTGAACCAAGGGTGGGCAGCGAGGGGCAAGAGGACAGTGAGGGAAGATGGTCAGGAGCCATAGCTGCCCAATTCTTCATAGCTCTGTCAACTTCCCCCTCATATTCTAACAAGAATGTCCTCTGAATTCTTGCTGGACATCCTGTCCTCAACATCTACCCTTAACATCTTCCCAATAGGGATGAAGTCTATGGACACAGAGATGAACCTCATTTAGAGTGGAAACATTATTTTCCCCTGCTTCTAAGGGACACATCTGCACAGGGGATCTCAAGCAATCAAAGCATCACTTTCAGAGTTAGTCATGAGAGAAGGGACAGCACTTCTGGACTTCTGACCCACCTTTAGTGGCTTTCCTCTTCCCCATTCCCAGCAACAAGCAATAGTCTAGACCTGCTGACCTCACTTTCAAAACCTGTTTGCAAAAAGTGTCTAATGATATGGTGAGAAGAGTGAGGTGCAAAATCAAATAAAACAAGTACAATGCCACGTTAGCAATGGGTAACATGGGGGAAGGAAACACCACCCTGCTCTTGATTTCTGCATGATTTCTACTGCACCCTGATGGAGATCTCCCTGCTGCCTAGCCAGACCCACCACATGCACACTTCATGCTGGCCCACTGCTTCCTTTTTCATAGTATGCTAAGTCAAACTGACCCTGATCACAGCCCTCCATGCTGTGCCCCCGACCCCCAGGCAGGGTACTGTATGCTCATAGGGAAGAGGCATTCACAGGGTGTGGAAGATGCAGGGTTTTACAGGTACAACCACTAAGACTGTGTTATCACAGCAAGTTGGTGGAGAGGGAGAAGGGCAGGGGACAGAGAGCAGTGGGTAGAATACTCAGTAAAGTCTTTGAATCTTCTCCCATCAACAGCAGGGATCTGGGAAAGGTTTCTTTAATTAAACTTTTCACTTTGATGTAAGTGTACACTCACAACTAATTGCAATAAAGTGCAACAAGATGAGAGGAAAGAGAACATTCTGGTATGTATCCTCCACATACTAACAACCAAACTGCATAGCAAAGTCAAAATCCCTGAAAAAATAAATGGATAACTATATACACACCAGGAGCAACTGTCTGGTGAAAAGGGGTAGGAACAACTCTAACTGAACTGGGTTTACAGAAATACCAGGGCAGTACCACCCACAAGAGAGAGGAGTGGCAGCTGTCCAGAGTCCCTTACAGATATTGACTCATGGTCACATAACCGCATCAGACACTTTGGAAATGCCGCACTTTGATGGAGGTTGTGTGTGGGTGTGTGTATGCAAAGATTTGGTGTCTAGGACAAAGAATGCTCTACTGGAGAACTACAGGAGCAAGTGTGCAGAGTGATGCTTACTGACTTGAGCCTGTCTCAACTACAGTATGTGGCCACCACTGTATCCAGTGCTTAAACATAGTCTAGAGTTAGAAGCTGGCATGAGACTATTAGTCAATTAGATAATAAGAGATATAACTGGTGGGTCTCCCTGGGTGCTCAAGGGATTAAGTGTCAGCACTATGGTAGCCACTGTAGCACGAGTTTGATCCCCCCAGCCAGCTAACCCACATGGCGCAGCAGATCTTTCTTGTCTTGCCTGCTGCTGCTTCCTACTCTGTCTCTGGTGAATCCTCTCATTCCCGCACCTCTGGCTACACCCCAGCTCTTATATGCATAAATAAATAAAATAAGCCTAAAAAAAAAAAAAAGCAAATAGTGGTGACTATATTATAATTAAGGGTGTAATACAACAAGAAAAAATGCAGAACAAACATGCACCGGGGTGGAGCACTCAGGTATGTAAGACAATAATAATACAAGTCAGAATAAGGAAACAAAAACCTTAAATGAGCAGCTAGAGAAAAAAAATTTTTAACACATCTACAGAACACATCCATCCAAAAGCCACTGCATTTACATTCTTTTCAAGTGCACATGGAACATTTTCAAAACTAGATCATGTGCTGGGAAACAAGTCAACTGCCAATAAAACTACCAAGATCAAAACTGTACCAAGTAGTTTCTCTGAACAAAATGCCATACAGCTAGAAATCAAGTATTTTAACAACAATGGGGAGGCCCTCCTTGGTGGCGCAGCAGGTTAAAGCACAGCACTAAGAAGTTTAAGCCACTTCCGCATGAGTTTGATCCCCACCTGCCCCGGAGGTGACCACATGGTGTGGCAGACCTCTCCTGACCCGCCCACTGCTCCCCTCAGCAGTGTACTTCGTTGATCTGCCTGTTCTGCTCCCCGCTCTGTCTCTGGTAAATCCTCTCACCCTCTGCATCTCTGGCCTGTACCCCAGTTCCATATGAATAAATAAATAAATCTTTAAAAATAAATAAATAAATAAATAAAATAAAAAAACAATGGGGAAAAACTTTACAGCTTTAATAGCTACTGGATAAAAGAGGAAATTAAAACAAAAAAAAATCTTGAGACTAAAGAAAATTATACAAGCTACCACCATCTATGTGTGGTAGCAAAAGCGGTCTTAAGGGGGGAAGTAATTGCAATACAGGCCTATATTAAGAAGTAAGAAACAGTCCAAATAAACAATCAATACTATACCTAAAAGTACCTTGACAGTACCTTGAAAAGGAAGATCAAATAAGATCCAAAGTTTGCAGAAGGAAAGAAAAATAAAATTATTTAATTTATAATAAATTAAAGAGAGACATAAAAGACTATACTAAAAAATGTCAGTGAAAATAAGAGTTGATCCTTTGAAAAGATAAACAAAATAAACTTCTAGACAGGCTAACAAAGACACACAGAGAGAATATTACTATACAGAATCACAAGTGAAAGAGAAATCACCACTGACAGCATAGAAATACTAGATCATAAGAGATTACTAAGACCAACTGTCTGCCAATAAATCAATAACCTTGAAGAAATCACCAAATTTCTAGATCAACTAAGAGTAACACAGGAAGAACAAGATAAGGTGAAGAAACCATTCACAAGCACGCATAAAAAAATCTTTCAAAAAACAAAAGTCCAAGACCAGATGATGGCTTTACAAATGAATTTTATCAAACTTGTTCCAGTTGCTTTTAAAAATATAAAGAATGCCCCCAATACATTTCATGATGCTAACATTACCTAATACTGAAACCAGACAAAGAAGCAAAAAAGGGAAAATAGACCAATATCCCTGATGAACATTGATTCCAAAAATTTTCAATAAAATCCAAAAATTGTCAACAAAATACTAACAACTCTAATTTAACAGTGTATCACAAAGATTATACACCATGATCTAGCTGGATCCCAGCATGGTTTAATATATGTATATCAATTAATATAACATACCTTACCAACAAAAGTAAAGATAAAATCATGGTACTATCAACAGATGCGGAGGAAGCACTTGATAAAGATTTACACCCATTTATGATAAAAACTCTATATAAGTGGCAATAGGAGGAACCTACCTCAATATAATAAAGGCCATATAACACAAACCAACAGCCAATACAACATTTAATGGTGAAAAATTTAAAAGTTTTCCCCTTAAGATCAGGAACAAGACAAGGATGCCCAATGTTTCCACTTCTATTTTGGCCAGAGCTATCAGACAAAATAGGAAATAAAAGGAGTCCAGGTCAGAAAAGAAGTGAGACTAACAGTATCCACATATGCTATGTATTATGTATATAAAATCTTAAAGACATCAACCAAGAGAACCATTAGAAACACCATAGCAAAGTGGCAGGTCATAAAATTAACACAGAGAAGTCTGTATGTTGCATTTTTATATACAAAGAACAAAGGAGAAGGAGGGGGGAAGAAAAAAAATCAAGCAATGATCTTCTTATACAGTTGCTTCACAAAGAATTAAATACCTTGAAATTAACCTAACTGAGGAGGTGAAGGACCTATTCAATAAGAATTATAAGTCGTTATTAAAGTAGTTAGTGACATATGAGATGGAAGGATATCCCATGTTCATGGATGGGAAGAATCAAAATAATCAAAATGACTTCCTGTTTAAAGCAATACATAGATTTAATGCAATCTCCATCAAAATACCAACAATGTTTCAAAGAAATACTAAAATTTATATGGGATTATAAAAAGTCTCAAATAGAAGAGCAATCTTGAGATAAAAGAACCGGGGATATTATGTTACCTTACTAAAAACAACATGGTCCTTACATAGGAAAAGGTTCCTGAATCAACACAACAGAATCCAAAACCCAGAAATAAATTTATGTACATGTCAGTATTAAAATATGATAAAGCAGCCGTAACTATACAATGTGTAAAGGAGAGTCTCTTTAATAAATGATGCTGGGCAAAAGGGACATAGAATGAGCTTGGATCACTCTTAACTCCATAAACAAAAATAGATTCCAGTGGATTAAAGATTCAGAACCTCCATGATAATAAAATGTAGAAAAGAAAGCACTAGTGAGGTGTCCCCATGATATCAACAATAAAGGTATTTTTGGAGACTTATGGCAAGAGAAAGAAAAACAAAACAAACAATTGGGATTACCGCAAGTTAAAAAGCTTTAGATACAAATCAGCTATAACAAAATAAACAACCCTATTAATAAGTGGACAGCATATAATAATAGACAATTCACCAAAGGGGAGAGCCAGAAGGCCAACACACATCATCACCACTTCTAATAAGAGAGATGAGATATAGGTTAAAACCAGAGTGAGATACCATCGCACACTGTGAGAACAGCAGATATCAAAAAGACCCAACAAGTGCTGAAGACAACTCAGAGAATGAGAAATCCGATTATACTGTTGGTGGGAATATAAACTGGTGTAGATATTTAGAAAAGAGATCTGTATTAACTTTTTAAAAAGCTAAAAATGGAATCACTATATAGGCCAGGAATCCCACTCTTGAGCGTCTACCCAAAGAATATGAAGCCATTAACACCAAAAACCTATACACTCTACAATGTATACTGCAGCACTATTTACAACAGCTAGGACATAAAAGCAGCATAAATGCCCACTGACAGACAACTGTACCAAGAAGATGTGGTACATTCACATTATGGAATATTATTCAGCCATAAGATGAAATGCTATTATAGCAAAATGAAAAAAGTTCAAGGGAATTATATACAGCAAAGCAAGTCAGAATGACTAATATTGGACATTTACACAACAAATTGACAAAGTAGAATACTTATAAAAACTAACAGGCAAAGCAATGGTTCTGAGGTTAAGGAGGTAGGGAGGGAATATAGGACAGGGGATGGAAGGGATGGTGGTGGGAAAGAGAAAATAAAATCAAATACATTTTTGGTCTTCATCTTAGAGCTAATTATGCTGAATATCCAAAGACAGAGGTCAGGAGTTTTATGTTTTCAATCAATCAATCAATCAATAAATGAATAAATAAATATTGTTTCCACTAGAACAACTGAAGTATTTGTAATCACTGTCAGCATTAAGAATGCAAGTTTTGTAGACAGACTGACTGGAGTTTAGTACCAATGCTTTTTTTAACAAAAATAAAAGTCTTATTTTTATTATTTATGTACACAAGAGCTAGAGTGTAGACCACAGGTGTGGGGAGTGAGAGGACTCACTGGAGACAGAGTGGGGAGCAGATCAGGTGGATTTACTGAAATGCACTGCTGTGAAGAGCAGCAGGTGAGAGAGAAGTCTGTTGAGCCAAATGAGTTAGCTCCTTAGCCAAGGGAAGAACTCAGCCTGCAGTGGCTGGTGACTGCTTGACAGTGCTGAGGCTTTAACCCTTGTGCCACCAGGAAGGCCTGAGTTTAATGCCAAATTTAATGAATTAGACTCTACTTATTCATAGACTTGTGACTTGGGGCAACATACAATAAAGAAAGAATATTGAGCCCAAAGATTCTTCACCCAGATTCCCTTAATAGTAAGAACTTGTTTAGCTCGTACAGCATTTCATCAGGAAGCTGACACTGACTAAGTCAAAACATCAGACTTTTCCATGTCCATTAGGAACTCTCCCATTGCTTGCTTATAGTGACATCCACCTCCCTCCTGCCCCAAACCCTCTCAGTAATCCTGTCAACCACTGGACTGTTGTCCATTCCTGTAATTTTGCCATTTCAAAAGTATCATATGCAGCATGTACACAAGACCAGTTTTCTACACCAATCCAGGATGGGGTACAGGCCAGAGGCTCAGGGGCGGCGAGAGGCTTCACCAGAGACAGAGTGGGGAGCAGAATAGGCAGATCGACGAAGTACACTACTGAGGGGAGCAGCAGGTGGGTCAGGAGAGGTCTGCCACGCCATGTGGTCACCTCCGGGGCAGGTGGGAATCGAACTCATGCGGAAGTGGGTTTAGCTTCTCAGTGCAGTGCTTTAACCCGCTGTGCCACCAGGGAGGGCCGGTTTGTTCCTTTTTTACTGTTGCATATCCCAGAATGTGTACACCTGCCACAGTTTGCTTAGTCATTTATGTATGGAAGAACATCTCATTTGTTTCCAGCTTCTGGTTATTGCCAATAAACCTGTTATAAATATTTATGTACAGCAAACTTTTCATTTCTCTAGGATTTACTCAGGATAAAAACATTTTACCAGGTTAGTAGGTGGATGGAAGCTCACTTCTTAAAGATACTAATAAACTTCTGTCTGTGTGGTAGTATCATTTACAGCATTTGGTATTATCCCCCATTTTTATTTTAGTCATTATGATAGTGTTTTTCTCAAAATATATCTCCCTGTTGACCAAAGATGTCAAACACTGTGCTATTTGCTACCTGTGTATCTTCCACAATGAAGTATCTCCTTAAACATTTTGCCTTTGTTCCATAATGCAGCTTGTCTTTTTTTTTTTTTTTATTTGTACAGAACTGGGGTACAGGCCAGAGATGTGGAGGGTGAGAGGATTCACCAGAGACAGAGTGGGGAGCAGAACAGGCAGATCGACGAAGCACACTGCTGAGGGGAGCAGCGGGTGGTCAGGAGAGGTCTGCCACACCATGTGGTCACCTCCGGGGCAGGCGGGAATCGAACTCATGCGGAAGCGGCTTTAGCTTCTCAGTGCAGTGCTTTAACCCGCTGCGCCACCAGGGAGGGCCCAATGCAGCTTGTCTTTTTAACTGCTTAACAGGGTCTTCCACAAAGTGGAAATATATAATTTGGAGATAAAGTCCAATTTCTCAATTTTTCTTCTCTCTTAAGCTTTTGTGGTCAAGTCTAAGAACTCGTTGCCAAGCTCTTAGGCCCAGAAGGAATTTTTTCTCTTGAAAAGTTGTGTTTTACATTTAAGTTTCCATCATTTTGAGTTAACTTTTATATAAGGGTGGGTTTTGTTCACTTTTTTTTTTTTTTTTTGCCTATAGAAGGCCAAATGTCCAGTATTATTTGTTGATAGGTTACCTTTCCTCCATTAAGTGCCTTTGCATTTTTGTTAAAAAATGGTTCTCGGCCCTGGTGGTGCAATGGGTTAGGACGCAGCACTGCAAGCTAGCTGCAGCTGATTCAGTCCAAGTTCCATCCCTGGCCCCAGAGGTGATTCACATGGTGCAGCAAACCTCTCCTGTCTCACCTGCTGTTCCCCTCAGCAGTATATTTCATCAATATGCCTATTCCGCTCCCCACTCTGTCTCTGGTGAAGCCTCTCACCACTCCTGCACCTCTCGCCTGTACCTCAGTTCTGTATGCATAAATAAATCTTAAAAAAAACTGTTCCAAAAACTTAAATGTCTCTCTCTTCATCAATACCAGTCTTAGTTCTAGCACGTAAGACCTGTAAAAATTTTGTTACATTTATACTGACATATTTCTTTTTTTTTTTTTTTGAGCAACAGTAAATTTTAAAATGGAAGGATTGATTCTTTCCACTTTGTTCTCAAAATGATTTGAGTTATTCTACACGCTTTGTTTCTCCATACAATTTTCAGAAGACTATCACCCTTATTTCTAAATAAAAATCACTTGATGGAGTGTGGAGAGGAACTGAGTTAAAGAATTGGTATCTCTATTTTTTTAGTTTTCTAATACATGAACATGGTATGTCTCCCTATTCATTTACATTTTCTTTCATCATCATGTTATCATTTTCAGCATGGAAGAACTATAAAAACTTCATTAGATTTAGAGTAACACATTTCATTTCTTTGAGCAATAGGAATTGTATTATATTTTAAATTTCAAGGTCCATGTGTTTAGAAGCCACATGTGTAGAAGTACAATGGATTTTTGTGTTTGTTTTTTATATCTTGCTGAACTCAGAGTGCTAAGATTTTGGGGGGTAGTTTTTTTTTTAGACTTTTTGACAATTTTATCATCTGAAAATAGTTCATTTCTTTCCTTTCAATTGACATACGTTTTCTTATCTTACCGTTTTTCACTGGCTAGAACCTTCAACTATTCTGAATTAAGGGTGCTGAGAGAAGACATCCTTACCTTGTTTTCCATCTTAGGAAAAAGCATTCAAATCAGTCTTCACCACTGCATAGTTAGTGGTAGGAATTTTGTAGATGTTCTTCATCAAGTTGAAGGAATTCATCTCTAATCTCTTATTTTGTTAATTCCCTTGCCTAGTTCCCTCCCCTTCTCTCTTACTTCAGATCCTTCAATGTTTACTAATATCTCTTTGTTTTTGTTAAGTATTTTACTTTATCAAATCCAGTAGCTTTTACTAAGCAGCATATTGTTAGTCTACATATACGTGCATTTTTCTTTTGACATTATAGTCAGATGAGAGTACTTACAATCTCTTCTTGAAAATGTTCCATGTGCACTTAAAAAAAAAAAAGTGTGGCCCTCCTTGGTGACACAATGGCTTAAAATACAGCACTGCAAAGCTATTAGCAGCCACTTTGATTTGAACCCCGGCCAGAGAGGTGACCCACATGGTACAGCAGGCTTCTCCTGACCTGCCCGCTGCTCCCCTCAGTAGTGTTTCACTCAACCTGCTTTTTCCCAACACACTAACTCTGGTGAATCCTCTCACCACCCCTGTATCTCTAGCCTGTACCCCAGTTCTGTAGGCATAAATAAATCTTTTTAAAAAATGTGTAAATCCTGGTCACATTGTGGTGTACTCTTGTTAAAACTGTTCTGTCCACACATACCTTTTGCAGCAACATGGATGGAGCTGGAAGGGATTATGCTTAGTGAAATAAGTCAGAAAGAAAAAGAAAATACCAGATGGTTTGACTCATAGCAGGAGCATAAAGGACTGGGGGGGGGGAAATAATAATGAACAACTATATACCAGAGACATTTTATGGGGGTGGAGTGGGAAATGGGATCAAAAATGGAGATGAGGGAGGGAAAGTACACTGGACTATGGTGATAACACATGGGTGATTTGGTGATGGGAAGACCACAGGGAATACAACTGAGGTGGAAAAAGGCACAAAATGATATAAAAATAAACTTATAATAAAAAAATCTTTTTTAATTAAAAAAAAAAAACTATTCCATCTAGCTCCTCATTTAAGGTTATTGTTACCTCACTTCTTCCCTGTCTTGTTAATATACACCGAGTTATGGTGTATTAAGATCTCCCAATATTACTGTGTTGTGAATAACTCTTCAGTTCTGTTATTGTCTTATGTATCTTGGTGTCCCATCACACAGTGCATATATATTCATGTGTTTTATCATTGTGTTATCATAATATGTCATTTTCTTTATCTTACTATTTTTTTAATTGGAAATCTATTTTATCTGGTTAAGTATAACTATACCTGACTTTTAAAAAAGTCAGCACTGTCTTCTAGTCTTTAACTTTTCTGTTTGTTGGTAAGATTTAGGTTGATGTTCACTTATATTTCTTTCCTATAAACAGCAGAAGGTTTCTGAAAGCCATACAAAATTACAACTTTTGACTGGTGAATTTAAGACATTTATACTTAAGATGATAAGGAGACATAAGTGTTTACTGCCATTTTTTAAATTAATGGCATATCTAACACTATTATTTTTTTGAAGCCATTTAGCATTTTGTTTAGTTTCCATTTTTGCTGTTCTATTAATTTTTGGTTTTATTTATTATTATTTTTTGTCTATTGAGTTTTGTTTGAAGATTCTTCTGAGGTTCACCTGGACTATTTGTGTGACCTGCAGGACCATCTGGTCTCATTCAATGTCGGGCTCCTCCTTCATTTTATATGAATTAGGTGTCTGTACCTCTACATTTGCTGTTGCTTGATAATAATCCCTTCAGTCATGTATGCCTGTTGATATATTCTTTACATTTTTGCTTTTTAGTGAAGGTCCTTATACTTCCTTCTGTCTTGAATGTTAATCTTGCTGGGTAAAGAGTTCTGGGTTGGAAATCTTTAATCACTTTAATCATTTCCTGCCAATTCCTTCTTGCTTGAAATATTTCCACTGAAAAATTTGCTATTAGTCTTTCTAGTTTTCCCTTATAGGTTACCATTGTAACCTTGTTTTGAGTATTCTGTTCTGTCACTGGCTTTTTTTTTTTTTTTTTATTCATACAGAACGGGGGTACAGGCCAGAGATGCAGAGGGTGAGAGGATTCACCAGAGACAAAGTGGGGAGCAGAAGAGGCAGATCGACGAAGTACACTGCTGAGGGGAGGAGCGGGAGGGTCAGGAGAGGTCTGCCACGCCATGTGGATCTCCTCCGGGGCAGGTGGGGATCGAACTCAAGTGGAATTGGCTTAAGCTTCTTAATGCAGTGCTTTAACCCGCTGCGCCACCAGGGAGGGCCCCTGTCACTGGCTTTTAATACTGTTATGAAAATGTGTCTGCTTGGTATTATTTTGTTTTGAGCTCTTTGGGCTTCCTGAATGAAGATATTCGAATCATTTCCTAGATCAAGATGGTTTTGAGCAATTATTTTCTTTAAATAAAATTTCTATGCTTTTCTCTTCTCTTTCTAGGACCTTCATGGTACAAATGTTACTCTGTTATGTCACCCCAAGGAACTCTTTTTTTTTTTTATGTCCTACTATAAGCCTGTTTATTCTTATTCATTTTCTTTTTTTAATTAAAAAGTTTATTTTTACATCATTTTGCACATTTTTTTT
>NW_004567152.1:640734-678550 GCF_000260355.1 Condylura cristata | reverse complement strand
TTGCTGGGTCATAGGGAAGCTCCATGTTTAGCAGTTTGAGGAACCTCCAAACAGTTTTCCATAGTGGTTGTACTAGTCTGCATTCCCACCAGCAATGCAGGAGAGTTCCTTTTTCACCCCAAGGAACTCTTATACATTTCCCCTTTTAAAATATTTTCCTCCCAAGCCTTCCCTGGTGGTACAACAGGTTAAAGCATAGCACTGTGAAGCTAGCTGCAGCTGCTTCATTGGGAGTTCAATCCACTGCCCCGGATGTGACCCACATGGCACAGCAGACCTCTCCTCTCAGCAGTGTACTTCATGTTCGTGGATCTGCCTGTTCTGCTTCCCACTTTGTCTCTTGTGAATCCTCTCACTGCCCCTGCACCTCTGGCCTAGATTCCAGATCTGTATGCATAATAAATCTTTAAAAAAATATTTCCCTCCATGTTGTTCTAGCTATCTGTTCTCCAACAATGTGCTTCTGAGTTTATTAATTCCCATTACTTGAGTTTGTCTCAGTTGTATATTTTAGTCCAGTTATAGTATTTCTTAGCTCTGTTACATTTATTTGTAACTACCTCATATCTTCTTGGTCTTCATTCTGTTTCTGTGTTATAGATCCCCCCCTTTTAAAAAAAAAAAAAAGATTGATTTATTTATGCATACAGAACTGGAGTACAGGCAAGAGGTGCAGGGGCAGTGAGAAGATTCACCAGAGACAGAGTGGGGAGCAGAACAGGCCGGCTGACAAATAACACTGCTGAGGGGAGCAGCAGGCTGGTCAGGAGAAGTCTGCTGCGCCATGTGGATCATCTCTGGGGTGGGGATCGAACTCATGCTGAAGTAGCTTTAGCTTCTTATTGCTGTGCTTTAACCCCCTGTGCCACCAGGGAGAGCCCCCATAAACATTTCATTGTTACCTTGAACTCTTTTCATTCATATACTGTAGTTCTGCTAGAATGACTCTTCTCAGGATTTTTTTTGCTCCAGCATTTGTGGTATAGTCTTTTATTTTTTTTTTTATTAGGTGTAATGAGATAGATATTTTAATTTCTGCCTCTCTGTCTGCTGAAGTGATTCAAGAACAGCAGGAAGGAGTAACAGATAGAAGGGAACTGGAACAGTAAGGCACCAAGGGATCACCTCCAGTAAGCATCACAGATTCAAACACCCTCTTGTTCTGCAGTTGTGGGAGCTGTATGGTAGACTGTCAGTGTGATCCCCTTCTGTATATTAGCTCCTCCTTCAAAGTGTCTCTGATGGTCATGCCAGCTTCCACTTTTAGGCACTGAGTGTAGATTGTAGCTGAGAAGGGGCCATAGACTTGGAGGTGTTCTCTTTTTTTTCCAATACAAAGCCATATCTGGGGTGTTTGCTCCTACTGCTAATAGGTGCTAAAACCTTGGCTTCTGCAATGTTCATTTGTTGTCTTGGTTTTAGCTGAGGGGATAGGAGTGGCACATTTTTCAAATATCCCAACATTGGACCTCCCTGGTGGCCTAAAGATTAAGTCTCAGCGTTTTTTTCATTATGAAGACTCACAGTTGACCTGAGTTTGATCCCCAGCTAAGGAGCTGACCCACATAGCACAGCAGACCTTTCTCACCCACTGGTCCTCTTAGCAGTGTATTTCAGTAAATGTGCTGTTCTGCTCCCCACTCTGTCTCACCACCCCCACACCTCTAGCCTGCACCCATGTTCTATGCAAAAATAAATAAAATCTTTTAAAAAACCCTCAAATATCCCAACCTTAATTTCAAGTAAAGCCTGTTCTATGAGGAGACACAGGTGATATGACCCATTTCTCCTTATTGTTTAAGGCTACAGCTCTTCTATACTGAGAGAATCAGTTTTAAGGCTATAATCCTTGCTCTGTACCCAATCCCACTTTTTTGTTTTTTGGTTTTTTTTGTTTTTTTTTTTAACAGAAAGGCACAAGCTACTACCTACTTGGGATTGCTCTCCTGTTCCTCTCATTTAAACTCCTCTTTCTCTGTAAGTATACCCCACACTTACCTCTTCCTCGGAATAAATTCCTGGTCTGGAAAACATTTCCTCACTCCAGATGGCTTCTCACCTTCCTTTACATACTAATCTAACTGACATCTCCCTAGATGTATCTTCTTCAAATAGTCTACTGAAATTTACCTGCTGGTGCCTCTTCCCTGGGCATTCTTTAGCTCAATCCCTCTTAACTTCCTAATTGCACTTAGCACAATCAATAATTACTTTTAATTGAAATGTTTAGTGAATAAGGTTGGTCTTTCTGGATGGATTGTAAACACCAGGGGGTTTACACCTTTGTTATTTCTTTTTCCTTTGTCATTACTATTCCCCAGGTCTAAAAATAGGACAGGTGCTTAGTAAGTAGTTGCTGGATGATGAGTGAAATGAACACTGGCAGTAAGAAATTAGTTGAAGGCAGAGACTGCCTCTCTGTGGCCATTCTGGAGAATTGCAGCTCCCCAGTAAGACCCAGACAAAGAAGTCAAGTCACTATCCAGAAGCCACCTGATAATGTCCCTTATACCATCTTCTTTGTCTGGGAAGCTAGAGGGTCTAGCAGGTGCTCTACAAATGACAATGCTGCTGCTTAGCAGGATGTGTACCATGTTCTCAGAGACTGTGATCCAGGACATAAGGGAACAGCAAGGCCTGTACTTGCCCTAGGATCTCATGCCTGGCATCAGGCCCAGGGTCCACGTAGCCCAAGGCCATAGGATAACAGAAAGGCACCTCTCTAAAACATGATCTTAGTACATGAATTTAACTTTTAAATATCTTCAAATTGTAACAAATCAAAGTATTATGCAGGGTGCACAGGATTTATAAAAAAAGAAAAACTTCAAGGTTTTTTGGTTTCTGAAAGGCCCCACTCTCCAGGAAGTCTTATCAGCAGGCTTATTTAAGGCTTCTGAGCCTCTCTCAGCACCCCTTCTGCTTAACATCTTAGGACTTGTCCCAGCTCATTTAGCTGTGCACAGACTAGGGGAAGGCTTTGTCTCATTTGAACTGCAATTAAAAGCAAGGACCTACGTCTCCCCATGGGAAAGAAATTCTGGGGAGTGAGGTCTAGACACTTGAAGAGGCTCTCCTCAGGAAGTTGGCTGACCCTCATAACACCTCCCAGTACTCAGTGCAGGGAGTACTTGGGGGGACACCCTACCAAAAGAAAGTGGGCTGAAAAAGGCCCTTCTTGAAGGGTTCCTTACCTCCCTCTTGAGTGGAGCCACATAGGCCCAGGAGTTGGTGGCAGGGTCATAGCGCTCCACAGCATTCAGGTCATTGTGGTAGTCCCGGCCTGCCACTGCATAGATGTATCCGCCCACGACACACACACAGAGGTCGGCGTGTTCCTGCTGCAGGGACTGGATCTGGAACCAGCGGTTGTGCCGTGGGTCATACCTTTCAAGAGGACACAAGGACAGCAAATCACTGAGAGGTGAGAGGGCCTGCCCAACAGGCCCGACTCTTGCTGTATCTGCCCCCACTCACCAGCACGTGCTCACCCAACACTCCGGAAGGGATGGCCGGGATCCTCTGGGGTTTCTGTCTACAACTTTGGGCCCTTGCAGGTATAACCCCTCAGGTGGTTTCTAGCCTGCCTAGCTGTCCACAACCAGGCTGCCCCACTGCTGTGGCCACAGCCATTGCCTTCTCATCTGTTTCACCTTATGGTCCCATTGACTCTTCCCCATTCAGAAAAACCATACTATGGGAGTCTTGCTGAGTTAAGCCCTGGAAGGGTGGCGCAGGTAAGGAAGGAAAGTCACTCTCCTGACAGAGTTACCTTCCTGCACTTTTCACTTCAGATACAGCTATCTGTAAGCCACAGACCTGCCTTCTCCTTCCTCCCCAAGTGCCAGCTTCACCTTGCACTCCTACTCAATTGTCCCACTCATGCTGCCCAGACCACTTAACATTCTCACTTAACATTTTTCTCCTGCACTTTAGACTCATTGCACATACACCTGCCAGTCACCTCCAGCTGGTTGCTCACCTATCCTGAATGGAACTCCAAGTTCCCTCTTTCCATCTGGTCTCATCCTTATCCCTGATCATACACCAGAATCTTAAAGCCTTAACTAACACCTAAGGCCTTTTGCAGCCCAAGTCCACATCCACCTTTCTAGCATTCAGACATCCCCCAGGTCTCCCCCCACTTCCAAAGGAGGGACACTCCCTGCCCCTTCGCCCTCTCTCCATGCCCCAGGACTGGTAATGTGCTGGGCCCATAGGAGGTGCACAGGCAGGTATGCTATTTGGGTGAATACATGAGATGGACCAGACCCCTGGGAGCTGGAAGCTCTTAAGTCCACTTTTCCTTGACCTGTGGAACCCTTTCCCCTCAGCATCCAACCAGGTAGCAGTATTGGCACTCCTGATTCTGAAGTCTCCTTGCTCAATAGTCCACGCACAGTTATAACCTCAGATAACTGCTTTTATTTCTCCACAGTAAGTGCAACACCAATGAAAGAGAACAAGTGAAATTTCAACTGGCTAGAAAATGAACAAATTCTCTTGGCCTAGGTTGTATGCTGGTTGAAGAAACTGGTTTTACCCCGTGCCCCAAAGCACAATTAGAGATTCTTTAACTGCTTCTTCTATCATCTGTCCAGCCCCCTCCATGCCAACAAGAAGTGACAAGAAACAGGGTGCCTCAGGAGTTGGGGTCAAAAGGAAGAAAGGAGAGAACCCAGGTGTGAACCCCAGCTCTAGCTTCCATCTAGCTGGGGTAACACTAGTAAGTTTTACACATTATTCACTCAGTTTCTGCACTGACTGGCAGTGATATCACCTGCCTAGATAAGCTATCATGAGGGACTATAAGCGACAAGCTCCTTGTTAACTTGAAGGGCATTCATAAAAAATGAGGTCAGGGCCCTCCCTGGTGGTTCAACAGTTTGAAGCGCAGCAACATGAAGCTTGCCACAGCTGCTTCACTGTGGGTTTGATCCCTGGCCAAGGAGGTGACCCACACGGGGTGACAGAACTCTCCTGGCCTGTTCACTGCTCCCCTCAGCGGTGTACTTCATCAATCTGCCTTTTCTGCTCCCCGCTCTGCCTCTGGTGAATCCTCTCACCACTCCAGCACCTCTGGCCTGTACCCCAGTTCTGTATACATAATTAAATAAAATCTTTGGGGGAAAAAAGGTTAATTTCCACATTCCTAGACCTCAGAATAACTCCTGGCTCAGGATAGATCACACTGCCTACTAAATGAATTAAACATAGGAGTAAAAGTACTAGCAGTGAGATAACTCATTCATCCTGTTCATCCACTGGCCACCCAACATGGATTAGGGTAGGCACAGTGCTCAGTACTGGGAACTGAGAGGCCCTGCTTTCCACTGTAGAACAGGAAAAATGGCTAAAGAGAGCAGAGTACATATTCAAGTATTCAACATATGACAGGTAACAGGAAGGGGAAAAGGAGAGTATGATCTACCCAGCATTGGGGGCTGGGAGGGCAGAGCTCTCTTATGGAAACCAGGCAGTGCCTCCTGAGAAACAGGGAGACCTGAGTAGCTGTGGCGCTTACCAGGCAACAGGTCTGGGCAGAGACAAGCAGAACAGCCCCCAAGCACCTCACTCACAAAAGCCCTATCAACTAGCTTAGAGGGTACCACTGCCTTTCCCAAGCAAGATGCTTGTTTTCAGTCAAGAGAAATTAGCATCTTCCACCAGAGTGAGACAAGACCCTCCAGAGAGTTCAACTTCTTTCCCTCTGGTCTCCCGCCATCACAGCTTCTCAGGCTGAGTTCATTTGGATTTGTGGTTTCAGAGTTAAGGAAACAAACACACACATACATACACATCTATATAGACAGCACACATTAAAATTCAGACATAACCACAGGTTCACTGATCTCTTATCTCCCCTCTATATCCTATATCCCACATTTTCCTCTTTAATTTTTCACTTTGTCAGAATAAATTCTCAAGTTTTTTTCCTAATAAGTTTTATTATAACACACAAGGATATAAACAGTTTTTGCCACTTTTATGCAGTTTTGGATTGTGCTATTGCAAACTCAGAAGTCTAAAGTTGGAACAAAATGTTCTAGGATCCTTGTTAAATTTAGTAAACTGGGGCCTCCCTTGTGGCACAACACGTTAAAGCTCAGCACCATGGAAGTTAGCCTAGCCCCAAGCATTTTAGCAGGAGCTTGATCCCTGGCCATGGGGGTGACCCACATGGCGCAGTAGACCTCTCCTGTCTCGCCCACTGCTCCCCTCAGCAGAATACTTTGTAAATCTGCCTATTCTGCTCCCAATTCTGTCTCTGGTAAATCCTGTAACTGCCCCTGCACCTCTGGCCTGTACCCAGTTCTGTATGCATAAATAAATATATCCTTTTTTTTTTTTAAAGATTTATTTATATTATGCTTACAGAACTGGGTACAGGCCAGAGGTGTGCGAGGTGAGAGGATTCACCAGAGACAGAGTGGGGAGCAGAACAGCAGATCTACTGAAGTACACTGCTGAAGGGAGCAGCAGGTAGGTCAGAAGAAGTCTGCCACACCATGTGGGTCAGCTCCCCAGCCAAAAATAAAACTCGTAACTGCAGTGGCTTCGAAGAGCTTCATAATGTGGTGCTTTGACCTGCTATGCCACCAGGGAGAACTCCAAATAAATATACCTAAAAAAAAATTTAGTACACTGTTTTTCTTCTATATTTCTAGGATTTAAGCAGTCTCCTGACTAGTACTTTTAAAATCCCCTAGAATTAAAACAATTTTTGAAATACACTTTAAGATGTTAAGTCATAGAAACGTCTGAGTTGTTACTCTAAGTTGGGTCAGGGCACAAGACAATATGGGGCCATCTACTAACAGGTAAGGGCAGTCCGTATACTGGAGCACACAGGATGATACTATAGAAAAGGGGCAATGGGGCAATCGAGACCCCCATCAAAAAAAGAGAAGAGAAACTGCGGTATCTTGGCAAAAACAACTTCATATGCAGTTTATGTGCTGACGCTTTACAATAGACCCTGGTAAGTCCCTAACTCCCCACCAAAAGACAAGCCCTAATTTACTACAAAATCTTGTTTTCTAATTTTGAGAGTCTACAGAGCTATGAGATGGGAAAGAGGAGAAAGAAACATGACTATTAAACCATTCAAATGAAAATCCAAGAGAATGTAGAGATGACAGACTATAGAGTCCTCCCAATCATATTCTCCACACTGCGTGGCCTGGCCTTTCAGTGGGTGCTTATTTCTGCCAGGCAGCTGTCACCAACCCTACCAACCACAGTTTAAGGATGTGGTTATTGACCAGAGGGTTGACATGAACATTTCCCAATTTAGCTTTAGCCTCACAGCCCATGCTCACAAAAAAGGAAATTTAGACCAGTCTTGAGTGGAACTGACTTCCATGGCACATAGCTGGACAGAATGCAAGGGCACACACCTGCCCCCAGCTGTCACTCCAGAGACTGCCCACGATGTGCTGAGGAGACAACACTCTCTGGAGGAGTTTATTAACAGACCTATGGGGTGCTGTCAGCTTTGACCTCAAACTAAGATCCCTAAAAAAGCAGCTTTGATGACCTCTCTTGGTAGCACAGGAATTAAAAGACAAGCTGTCACAGACACTGCAGCACAAGTTTGGTCCCTGGTCAGGGTATGCTGGAAGACTTCGCCTGTCTTGCCCACTGTTCCCCTCAACGGTATATTTCAGTAGATCCTCCTATTCTGCTCCCCATTCTGTCTGATAAATTCTCTTCCCTCCCACAACTCTGGCTTAGAGTCTAGTTCTGGTGTGCTTTAATAAATAGTTCTTCAGGGGCTCTCCCTGGTGGTGATATGGGTTAAAATGCAGCACTGTGAAGCTACCCTCAGCCACTGTGGCATGAGTGCAATCCCCCACCAAGGAGGGGACCCACATGGCGTGGCAGACTTCTCCTGTTTTGCCCACTGCTCCCCTCAGCCGTGTATTTCATTACATCTGCCTGTTCTGCTCCCCACTTTCACCCCACACAAACACCTCTGGCTATCCCAATTCTCATACACATAAGTGAAAAAATCCTAAAAAAAAAGTTTAAAAAAAAATAAATCTTTTTTAAAAAGTAGCTTTGATTTACCATAGGTAAGACATGGAATCAACCAAATGCCCAAAAGTAGATAACTGGATTAAAAAGATATGGTACATATACACAATGGAATATTACTCAACAATCAAAAAAATAAACTCATGCCTTTTGCAGCAGCATGGATGGAGCTGGAAGGGATCATGCTTAGTGAAATAAGCCAAAAAGAAAAAGAAAAATATGGGATGGTTTCACTCATCGCAGGAGCATAAGGGACCAGGGGGTAAAATAAATAATAATGATGAACAACTATATACCAGAGACATTTTACGGGGGTGGAGTGGGGAATGGGATCAAAAATGTGGGGGGGGTGGGGAAGTGCACTGGACTATGATGATTGCAGATGGGTGTTCTGGTGATGGGAAGTCCACTGGGATTACAACTGAGATGGAAAAAGGCACAAAATGATGTAAAAACAAACTATTATATTAAAATAATAAAACAAAAAAGGAGCTTTGAGATTTGGCCACAAGGAAGTCCAAACTGGTGCTGCCATACCCACAAAGGATACCCACAAATTTTCGGTTAGGGACCAAATTAAGGTATGTTTTCCTCTTTTCTAAGTTGTCTGTCCTCACATTTACAACACGCAACTGGGTCTCACTCCAGGTTTACAAAGATGATCACTTCCTGGAACAAGAGGGTGGAGGCAGCTAAACAACGGCCACCTCTTCCTCAAGAGGTCCACTTGCTTCCAGGGACCCTAAGGTCAACCACACCCTAGAAGATGGAGCCATGAACATGAAAATGGGTAGTGCCAAGTCACAGCTTCTAGCAGCAGTTGGCAGGACTGTCCTTCAGCTCTTGGGGGGGCAGACTATCCCCCCTAAATCCCAAGAAATCAGACCAAGGTGCAGCAGAGGAGACCCTGGGATTCACCCAATTTCTCTTACTCTACCTAAAGAAATGGATTTATGAGCCAAAGATCCCAGAAGTATCCTACAGATCACAGCAATCCCTCTTGGAAATCTGCCTCCTCCAGGGATCTTGTGCCCATTATATCAACAGGGCTGGATAAGTGAGCAGACATTTGCTCACTTATGAGACTCAGTGACATCTGTCACGCTTTTGCTCTCCTGAAGACTAAGGGCTGTGTGCGCAGTGGGAGCAGCAGCAACAAGGAGCCATCACTCACCATACACTTATTATGATCAGGAGAGCAGAGTGAAACAGACATGCAAAGGGAAGATGAGCTGTGGGGGAGGCAGGAGAGACTGCCCTGTCCAACCTCCCAGTGCCTAGGTTTCCTCCTTCGAGGCACAACTGTCCCTGCTTCAAGGCCCCCTCTCCCGAGTTTAGTCAAGTGCAGTAAAAATCCAGGCCCTCACCCACAAGAAGCAGGGTGTGATCCAGGGTGATGGATTTCTAAGAAGAGAAGTATGCCAGGCTCCCTTTCCCTAGTGGCACTGCTATTTGCATTCTCTGATAACTAGGACTTTGTTCCACAAAACAGATGTACCCCAATAAGTCACAAGATTAATTTACCAGGCTGACCACCTTGGCCCTTGCAGAACTCACTCCCCTAACCAGCCCTCTGAGCTGACTCCTGCACCACAGGGCCACCACAGACCAAGGGTCCTTTCCTACCTCCAGCATCGGGACTCAGCACGAAAGCCCTGGACGTTGTTGTCCCCTCCGATTAGGTACACAAAGTTGTTGAGTACTGCAATGCCCTGGTTGGACATTCGGGGGGCCAGGGAAGCAGTGAAGTGTTTCCATTCTCCCAGCAGGGGGTTCAGGTACTTGGCCTGGTCACTGAGGACAGTGGATGGTGTGGAGTGAATGCCCCCAAAGCCCACGACGCACTGGAAGTCTGACCGCAGCTCTGTCTGTGGGCCCTGCAGACTAGGCTGCAGGCTCTCATTCCGGTGATACATGAGAGCACTGGCCACTGTGTCCCTCAGTGGGCTGGGCTCTAGCTTGTCATGCAGCTGCTGGAGGACCTCAACTTCCATGAGGGGAAATCGCACTGTCTCAAGGAGCTTGGGTGGCTCATGCAGCGAGATCTGGTCAGCCTGTACCTGCTCCAGGGTGTAATGGTAGAGCAGTGCACCCTCATACACCTCAGTCTCACAGGAGACCTCCAGGCGGTTGCTGCTGAGAAGGGAGTAGACCTTCTCCAAGGGAAGTTGGCGGTACTTGTCAGTCCTAGAGAAGGCCACAAAGTTTTTGAGGATGTAGGTGTCTAGCTGCTCAGTCAGGCGGCTCAGGTCAAACAGCTCTGCCAGCCGGTAGACGTCAAGGATGTTCTCCTCATCCACCCAGGACATGAGGAAGTCACAGCAGAAATGGATGATTTCTGGGATCTGTGAAGACAAAATGACCCATTCAAACCCAAGCTGGGGACAGCGTCTGGGTATGGGAGATAGAGAATGCCACTGGACTCATGGTTTATGTGGCTATCCACTGCAGCTGGCCCCCCTCAGTTGTCCCCGAACATTCCTGGCACAGAGATCTGGCACAGCATCTCCCCCAACACACTGAAGATTAGGAAGGCTCACTACAGACTATGTAGGCTTATATCCCAGCTTGGTGATTTGTAGCCTGTATCCTCATCTATAAACCACGGATAAAGTGGAGAGGAATAGGCTGAAACAGGAACTATCCAGCACAGAGCAACCCCCTGATATGTTAGTCACCTTTCAAATAAAAAATCTTGGACCTCTAGAGAAGCAGGACACAGCATAAATGGCCATTATTTTAGTTATTACTGGTTTGGAAGATACCTGGAACTCCTCCCCTCCTTCCTGATCCTCTAGAAGACAGCCCTTCCTCCTGTCACACTGGAGGACAATCAAAGTTGTGGGCCCAAGGAACTCACTTCTTCCTCAGGAGCAAGGGCTGAGACTGCCCTGCCCTATGAACTGTGAATAAAACATCCCTGGATGCTCATCCAGCACCCATCCTGGGACTATGATTCAGAGTCCTTGAAAAGTAGGCAAACTGTCCTGCTTGAGCAGAAACCTGCTCAATTCCAGTTAGTGTGGAGGCCCCCAGGCAGCCTACTTTCTCTTTGCTAATCATGCAGAATAACAGGTCAGATGGAAGGAAGCATAAGACAGAATAGCACTTAGGTGGGAGCTAAGAACTAGGTCACATAGGTCTCTAGGACACTCTTGGTTAGGGTGCGGCAGAATAAAGGAGGCAGAAGGACTCAGGGAAAGCTGCCTAGATAGTGCTAAATCCTTTAGGAGACCAGAATTTTAGGATTTCTCTAAAAAGTGAGGAATACCTCACTTATTCAACATCATCATCAAATTATATATAAGGAATTTTGCCGGAATCTGTCACCTTATTAATAAACATGTAAACTCTTTTTATTTCTGCTTCAAGAAGTTTAGTTCTTGTTAAGTGATGTGCTAATACTAAGGAGACAAGTCAAGTGTCAGCCCAGTGTTTCTCCCACATGGGATGGTCCCATAGTGCTTTGTTAGGTCCTGAATATCTTTATTTGTTCATCCATATTCTTCCTCAGCAGACATTTCTTCTTTACTCTTTTTTCTAAACACTAATTCTGATTTGTCCTGGGTCAGGACAATGGAGACCAAATTCTGGGTATGAACCTAATGCTCACATAGCCCTAGGTGGGCCTAAGAAGCAGTTCCATAAGAACCCGCTTGTCCCATCCTCATGAGCAGGGTAGTGTGCTCTCTGCCAGGTGGTTTATCACAGAGAGATCACCCCGGAAATGCCTTCAGGAGTCCATTGAAAAGTTCAAAGAAGGGGGCTCATTTGTTGGGGGTGATCCAGTGGGGATGGTATCAATGGAGTTCAGACCATGAAGCACATGCAGAGCAAGCACAATTGTGATCTTAGTGGGCCTACAAACCTAGGAGTTATGATAAGTAAAATTTGATTCAAAAACAACAGTGCATACAGGACCAATACATTAAAAACAAAACAAAACAGACCCTGGCTGCTCAAGGTAAAGTGGGGGCTCCCACTCTTAGGCTGCCACAGTGATGGCACTGGGCACTATGACATTAAGGAGCACAGGCCAAGCCTTGCTAGGAGTGACAGCAGACTGCAGGTGGGGGGAGGAAGGTGGTATTTGGGAAGATGTTTTAGGTGGTATTTGGGAAGATGTTTTGATGTTGGTGTGTGTGATGGATGCAGAGGAGAAGGAGAAGGGGTCAGCTGAGGAGAAGAATAGAGAGAGGACAAAGGTGAAAGGACAAAGAACTGAGAGAGCTACAGGAAATATTTCACAGCCCACAGTCTACACTTGCAAACAGGGAACAAAGGTGGAAAGACTGAACAAGACACAGGTGTGGCACCTCGGGTGCTGGCAGAATGGTCGGTCATGGGACAAAGCTCAGTGGGAGGGAAAGAGGCAGGAGGAGTAGATACACTGAGCTTTCTGTTTGGATAGGATCTGGGGAGTTGAATACAGGACATGAAGTGTTACAAGTTCAGGGAACTAAATGGGGTTCCCAAAGCAACAATGAGAAAGACTCAAGGACCAAAGAGTTCTCTGAGTAAAAGAAAATCAACCCTCTTTCCCATCTTGCAAAATGGCAGGTGAAAGAACTGAATAAGAAGAAACCTGAAGACTGATGCTGGTGGGAAGGTGAAGAAGGGTACTCCTAAGCCAAACAACACCTGTGGGGAAGCCCCATTGCAGCCAAAACTTTGTCTTAGAAGAATTGGCAGCCATTCCTCACCTGCTATGTTTTTCAGAGATTCCACATACAGGTGGAAGTATTCAGCAATTAAGTCCAGAATTCAAAGGAAAAGGTTTTTGCTACTGTCACAAAACTAAATGACAGTACCTAGAGTGGTATAACTTTGCAAAATGCCTACTGTCCTACTGAGGTGTGCCTCAAAAGCTGTTGAGTCATAGCAAAAGACCCTTCAGCTGGCATGTGAGAAGGCTGCAGGCTAATCTCACTCCTGGCAATGATCAGCCTTACTGGGTGACACAGAGCAGCCAAGCAGTGTTTTGCTACCTGTAAACAGACCTCTGTCCATCAATTGAATTCCCCTGTGTAGGACATACCAGAATTCTGTCATTACCACTTCTACCAAAACCAATACCAGTAGTGTGAAAATATCAAAATATCTCACTGATTCTTACAAGCGCAGCAGCTGTGTAAGCCCCAACACCAGAAAGGGGAGATCTGTGACACAGTAGGAGAAACCCAAGATTACCAAGCAGGGTACGGTAGATCAGAAAGCTGTGGACTCGCAAGTTCTGCCAAAAGCAAAGAGTTCCTCAGCTCCAGGGCTACCTGTGCTCTGTATCTGCACTCACAAATGCCATTAACTCATAAACTGGTATTCTAAATTTCTTACAATAAGCCTAGTAAGTGGTCCACAAGCAAAACAAAACTGATCATTCCGGCTAAACTCTACCCATCACACAAGCATGGCAAGCCATGCTCAAAGCAACCCAAAGCTCACAAAGCACCACCCAATTGCACACTGAGAGGAACAGGGCACCACAAGGATAGTACCCACAGACACCCCTGAACAGCTTAGTTTTCCTAAAACTTCATTTTTCCAGATTGCCTCAAAAATGCTCTGACCCCAGAAAAGGTCCGGATAATGAACTCAGCCTAACATTTTGTTTCATTTTTAAGAAATATGAGCACAGATATCTCTCAATTCCATCCCAGGATTCTAAATGACAGCTTCTAAGAGTAAAGATTTGTGCTGACCCAGCCCTGGTAACAACAGACACCATCAAGTTAACAGAACCTTCTAAAATATACATATGTGAAAGACTCAGTAAACTATTTGAATTCTGTAAGAAACATGTACTAAAAACTGAGTGGCAAAAAGAAAGTAGTTTTAGAAGTCAATGAAGTAAATTGTAGAGGACAGGCAGGCTGAAAGGAGCTAATGGCCATGTTGGAAAAACTCACACTAGATGCCCAGCCCAGGGTGCTTGTCTCCCTGATCTTTTCAGGGGCTTAGAGACCCAGCAGTAGGAAAGGAGTGAGCAGAATAGCAGAGAGCAAAGGCAGAGGAGTGACCTGGGTCAGAAGACCATCAGAGCAGCTCCAATTTGGTGCCCAGGGATGGCTTTACCCCACTCCAGCCCCTGCCTGCCCAATGCATCCCCCTGCCGTTACCCAGCAGGGATCTAGAGAAAACCTGGTCTGCCTTGATCAAACAGGGAATACTCACCTGAAGCTGGCAGGCAGCTACCAGTGTCTCCTGGACATTGCTCAAGCTGAGCTCTAGTTCAGAGGTGTATATGAAATGCAGGATTTGGCACATGGCATTGTAGGATACACCGTGGATCAGGACTTCCTCCTGCTCCATCTCCTTCAATCCCCCAGCAAACATTCCTCTGCAAAGCAAAGATAAAACAATGGAGTTCTACCAACTGGGACACCAGCCCAGGCTGACAGGAGAACATCCTGATGTGGCAAGTGGTGGGCCCTACCACTGAGTCATACTACAGAAGTCACCTGAAGCTCTTGGCCAAGTTTGGGCAGTCATCCTAGAAATCACCCTGTTCTATTTCAGATGGATAACCACCATTCTTCTTTCTTACTCAGCAGCCTCTTGAGATGGGGACCATGTTTAGCTGGCTCTCTGATATACATACTACTCGTCCTACTGAATAACAGCATCAGCCTGGAGCATGTTAGAAATGAATAAAGAGTAATAAAACCATAAAAGCCATTCTATTCAACATATACTTACTTAGTACCCGCTAAGTACCATTTGAAGAACAGGAGTGACAGTGAAGCCAAGTGACATGGCTGCTATGTATACTGTGTGTAATGCTAAAGAAGGCAACAATAAAGAAAGGTATTTCAGATTGAAATAGGGCACATCTGGATTACATCTGAGTGCTTATTATTTCACCCAGTAAAATAATAATATCCCATGACATTTTGCTCATGTCATCCCAGAATTAATTTCCATGAAAGCAAGGACCTTGTTTTCTTATTGTCATCCTCCTTGGCATTATATAGGGCATACATAGCAGTCTTGTCACTGCTTCACTGCTACTCCTTGGGCTCTTTCAATGGTACTTGGTGGGCACTCAGTAAATATATGTTGAATAGAATGGCTTTTATGACTGTTATTTTTATTCATTATATACATTAATACCTTGATAAAGTATTGACCAAAGTTCAAGTGTCACCATTCCCAAGAGGGGTCAAGAGGCTGGTATAACTGAAATGTTACTAGGTCCAACTACCATGGAAATAGGGAGAAACCTTAAGCCAACAGAAAAGCCTGTCAAATGTCAAAGTCCATTTCTATACTCCTTTCTGAACTATCCAGAATTTTTCCCATTTACTGTTAGAACTACATGGTACTGTCAATTTGAAGAAATCTGCCCTTTTAAAAAATGAGTTCAATTTCTTTTAGTGATCTCAAATTGTTGGATTTTTTTTAAAGATTTATTTATTTATGCATACAGAATTGGGGTACAGGCCAGAGGTACAGGGGTGGGGAGAGGATTCACCAGAGACAGAATGGGGAGCAGAAAGGATGACTGACAAAGTACACTGCTGAGGGGAACAGCGGGCAGGTCAGAAGAGATGTGCCATGCCATGTGGGTCACCTCCAGGGCGGGGGGTCAAACTCATGCTGAAGTAGCTTTAGCTTCCTCAGTGCTATATTTTAACCCACTGAAACACCAGGGAAGGCCTGAATTGTTGGATCTTATGATACTTTCTGCCATGAAGAAGTTTATCTGTTTTGCATGAGAATTTATTTTCTTTTTAGAGATTTATTTATATATGCATACAAGAGCTGGGGTGTAGGCCAGAAGGAGGAATGCAGTGAGAAGATTCACCAAAGAGAAAATGCGGAGCAGAAGAGGTAGACTGTCTGAAATATACTGCTGAGAAGAGCAACAAGCAAGACAGAAGAGGTCTGCTATGCCATGTGGGCCAGCTCCCTGGTCTGGAATCAAGCTCATGCTGCAGTGGCTTTGACAGCTTGATAATGCTTAGACTTAACCCCTTGCACCACCAGGGAGGCCCCTTCTTATTTCCTTTTCTTTTAATATTTATTTTTTTATGTATATAAGAACTGGGCTACAGGCCAGAGGTGCAGTGGTTACAGGATCTATTAAGACAGAGTGGAGCATAATAGGCAGATCTACTGAAATACAATGCTGAGGGTGTTAAGGGGAAGGATGTCCTAAAGGAACTCTGCAGAGTGTTGTGGACTCCATCCTCTACTCTGGCTTTCTGGACTCTACCCCCTACTCATGATAGAAAACTACAACTTCCAGCAGTACCAGGGAAAGAACTGTAAGGACCCAAGGGCGGAGCTAAGCAGGAATTCTGGGACACTGGGGGATAAATAGGGTGCCATTGCGTCTCTCACTTGGAAACGGCTCTCCAGACAGCATGACTTGGGGCTTTCAGTTAGTTTGCTATCAGAGCTCCAAGTCAGCCCAGCCCAGATATTCCAGTTGTTTCTTTTCTTTTCCCTTTTTGTAAATAAACCCATTTTGACCCTTTTGTGTGTGCCTGCAGTACAACTGAATTTTAAGGTGTGGATGAGGCCCCATCGACAGGCGGCCCAGTTCACACTGGGGTGCCCTGTAACAAGGGGAGCAGTGGGTGAGACAGGAAAGGTCTGCTACACTATGTGGGTCACCTCCCTGCCTGAAGATCAAAATTGTGCTGTAGTGGCTGCAGAAAGCTTCATAATGCTTTAACCTGCTGTGCCACTAAGCTGGGGAGAGAGGGGGCTTATATTCTTCTTTGCCTATGAGTTGTGTCAAACTTAGAAAGGTTTTCTCCTTCTGAGTGTATCAAAAAATATTTGCCCATGTTTTCCTCTTTTTGCCCTTCATGTACTCTTTCACATTTAAATTGTTCATCCAGGCAGCTCTCCTGCCTGCCTGTGATTATCCAGGTGCCTCTTTTTCTCTTTTCCTAATAAACATGACCTTTTAGGCCCTCTCTGGTGGTGCAAAGGGTTAAAGCACAGCACTAAGAATTGAAAGCCACTTCTGCATGAGTTCAATCCCCACCTGCCCTGGAGGTGACCACATGGTGTGGCAGGCCTCTCCTGACCCACCAGCTGCTCCCCTCAGCAGTGTACTTTGTTGATCTGCCTGTTCTGCTCCCCACTCTGTCTCTGGTGAATCCTCTCACTGCCCCTGTGCATCTGGCCTGTACCCCAGTTCTGTATGCACAAATAAATAAATCTTTAAAAAAAAGTCCTTTTAAAATGTAAATAAATAAAACACAAAATGAAATTGGTGACCCACCTACATTAATTTTGGTACAAGGTAAGAAAGGTTTCAATTTTGTTTTCCTAAATGGTCACCCAGTTGTGACGTCCCCTGACTTGTGACACTGTCTTTATTACACACAAAAATCCTTAAAGACCTGTTTAAGGTCTTGGTGCTACAATGGATTAAAGTGTAGCACTATGAAGCTATCTGCAGCCACTGGAGCATGAGCTGATCCTCGGCCAGGGGGGGACCCACATGATGTGGCAGACCTCTCCTGTCCCGTCTACTACTCCCTCAGCAGTATACTTCAGTAGATCTTTCTGTTCTGCTCCCCACTCTGTCTCTGGTTAATCCACTCACCTCCTACACCTCTGGCCTTTACCCCAGTTCTTGTACGTATAAATATATAAATCTTTAATAATAAAAAAAAAAATTGTGTTTTCAAATGCCTGTCCAGTTCCAATAATCCTCCTATCTCCACTCATCAGAAGCAGTCTCCATGCTGCACTGAGATCTTATTAATATAGAGTAGGACTGTTTTTTTGTTACCTTTGTTATCACCACTTTTCTGGTTGTTGCTTATTTTAAAATTTTGAACTTTACGTAATTGCCCCTGATAAGCCATCTTGGAATTTTTATTAGGAATGCACAAAACAGGTGCAGAGATATGGAGAACCAGAATCTCTGTAATGAACAAACTGGGTTTGTCTGTTACAGCAAACTCCGGGTCTTTGGAGATCTAGCAGGTCATCTCCCCATAGATTTGGCATTTGTACATTATGCTTCTCCCTACATACTTTCTCCACATGCAAGCCCTTGGGGCACTTTCCCAGGGTGTATACTTTGAAGCACTCTCTGGAGTGGTCTGGCAGGTTCTCCCAGATTTCCCAGGACTGGCTATTGCATGCTGGCCCCTCAAGGAACATACGGGCCACAGTGAGGACAGCAACACTGGGGCGTGCCCTCTAGCAGGGTGCAGGCCCGTGGACTGACTCAGACCTATTTACCATCTGATGGCAGGTTCCCAGCAATGTATGGACCTTGACTAGATCCTAAATGGATGGGGGAAGGAGCAGACTTAAGATATTTTGGGGATAATTGGGAAAATGTGGATGTGGAATCACTTTCAGATGAAGCTAAATTATAAATTTTCTTAGATTTGTAATGGCATTATAGATGTCAGACAGTGTCCTTCTTCTTAGAGGCACAAAGTATTTTAAGATGAACTGTTATATCTGCAACTTACCCTGAAAAGAAAATGGGAAAATATCCATAATTGATTAATCTAGGTGAGGGGCATAGGTGTTCAAGGTACCCATCTTCCAATTTTTCTGAAGGATCTTTCTCAAAAAAAGAATTAATGAGAATTAAAAAAGGCCAAAGAAAAATATTTCCAGTCCTCCTCTGTGTTGTTTTAACCCAACAGTACATGTTTAATTCTTTATCATATTATCACTGCTTTTCTGTTAACTCTGAAATAACATCAAAAATAAAAACTTAAAAGGGGGAAAAAGTTTAAATGTCCAAATCTTACACCATTAGACCTGCCAATATCAAAAAGCTGAAAAAAACAAGTGTTGGGAAGGATGGAGAAGAACTGAATGGGAATGAAAAATAATAGAAAACTATAGAAAACAGTATGATAGTTCCTTAAAAAAACTGAAGAGTTACCCAATGATTCAGCAATCCCACTTCCAGGTATTTACCCCAAAGAACTAAAAGTAGGATCTTGACAATACATTTGTACACCCACACACTTTGCAGCAATATTCCCGACAGCCAAGATGTAGAATCAACCATTGTCTATTGGTGCATGCATGAACAGATACTCAAAATACGGCACATTCATTCAGTTCAGTCTTAAAAAGGAAATTCGTTACAAAAGAAAAAATGTTATATGCTTCCACTTATACTGGGGTCCCTGAGGTAGTCACATTCATGGAATAGAAAATAGGATGGTAGATATGCAGGCCTGGAAAAGGAGGAAATGGGGTGTTAATTAATGGGTTCAAAGTTCTGTAAGAGAAAAAGCTGCAAGGGATTGGATGTACAATAATGTGACTATACTTAATTATCCACTTAGAAATGGTTAAGATGATAAACTTTACATGTTTTCTTTTTAAATAATAGTTTATTTTTACATAATTTAGTGCCTTTTTCCATCTCCGTTGTAATCCCTGTGGGTTTCCCATCATCAAATCACCCGTGTGCCATGACCAAAGTCCAGTGCACTTCTCCCCTCCCCCCCATTTTTGATCCCATTCCCGACTCTATCCCTGTAAAATGTCTCTGGTATATAGTTGTTCATTATTAGTATTATTTCCCGCCTTGGTCCTTTATACTCCTGCTATAAGTGAAACCATCCAGTATTTTACTTTCTTTCTGGCTTATTTCACCAAGCATGATCCCTTTCAACTCCATCCATGCTGCTGCAAAAAGCATGAGTTTGTCTTTTTTGGTTGCTGAGTAATATTCCATTGTGTATATGTACCACATGATGTGTTTTTCTCTCTCTTTTCACACACACACACACACAGTTCACCAGGCAGTAGGGGACTGACCAAATAAGCAGAAGGCACAGGATAACACAGAACACTCCACAGTTGAGTCACTTCTACTGCCAGATTTTATCATACCTGGGATGGCTCAAGATGCCAATGAACTGGCCCAGATTTAAAGTATGTGTGTTGAGAGGAGGGGAGAGCATCCTCTGTTACCGTGGTTCAGACCCCTAACATCTCATCCAAACTTTTTTTTTTAATTTTTATTGTATTAGTTTATTTTTACATATTTTTGTGCATTTTTCCATCTCAGTTGCAATCTCATCCAAACTTTTAAGCGAAGCATGTTTCAAAATTTAGGTTTCAACTCAGGAAATATGTACACACCATATATGATGTCACATTCATTTGGCACATTTGGGCTATGTACTTTTATGAGTGTATAACTTTCTCTTGAGAGTGAGGCTCTATTAATTTATATTTTCTTAAAACATCCATTTTATACAAATTTTCAAAATCACAGACACTAAATTAAGCTGTCTAATAATTCACAGATGTTAAAATTAAGGGAGGAATGAGATGACATGTCACTGTACCATGTCACTCAGCTCTGGCTTGTCATCCCACATGACATCCAGAAAAGTAGACATCCACTGCAGCATCAAGGCTGCTGGCCACCCACCTAGAGCTTGCTTTCTACTCTTGCCCACATCAGACATTACAAATCCTTGACGTTTTCACCAGTCTTCTGGTCCTTTACCATTTTTTCTAAATCAAATAAGTGAAAAAAACAACATGCTAATGTGTGGAGTATTATAGCTTATGTATCTATCTGAGATAAGTCTAGGTTCTCCCAATGTTACTCTCACACACACCCCTTCCCATTCCTAATGGAAAAGGGGGTATCAACATGCATGGTGACCATTCTGAAAGGAGGCCCCCTCCTATGAGAGGCCTTCCTGAGGGCAGCTGTGCAAACAGCAAGGAATCACTCTTGGAGGAGGTGGAAATAGAGAGGTTTTTGATCAGTTTAGGAAAAGGTGGTGTCTGTATCTTTGAGAAGAGTGATATGGCCATGACAGTCCAGATCACCAGCACATGGGGAACTCCTGAGCTTGAAGGGCTGCAAGGGTGTGTCAAGGAGTTCACTTTCATTCCATAGAGGCCCACCAGCCTCTCCCACACAGGCCCTGAGCTGTTTAACTCCGGAACACAGGGCTAGGACTTCTAGGCTCAGGTACTCCCTGCAGTAGTTCTTGGAAACTCAACTCTAACCTCTGTCCTGTGTGTTATTCAGAGCTATGTAACAGCTTCAGCTGAATCCACAATGAACTAATGGAATACTGCTATCCCTGGACATGTCTGTCCCAAGGAACCACTGGGTCACATTCTCCAAAAATTTCTTCTGGACAGCAGGGGGTATTTAAACCATAAAGGACCATCTTGTTTGATAGCACTTAAAAGCAAAAAATGAGAACCACAAGCAAGAACTGAAGATAAAATAATCAATGCTGGAATCCCACTCCTAGGTATCTACCCAAAAGACACAAAAACACTGATTGAAAAAGATACTTGTACCCCCATGTTTATTGCTGCTTTATTTACAATTGGAAAAACATGGAAGCAGCCCAAATGCCCCAAAGTAGATGACTGGATTAGAAAGATGTGGTACATATATACAATGGAATATTACTCAGCAACCAAAAAAGAGAAACACATGTCTTTTGCAGCAACTTGGATGGAGCTGGAAAAGATCATGCTTAGTGAGATAAGCCAGAAAGAGAAAGAAAAATACCGGATGGTTTCACTCATAGCAGGAGTATAATGGACCAGGCGAGAAAATAACAAAAATAATGAACAACCATAGACCAGAGACATTCTGTGGGGGTGGAGTGGGGAATGGGATCAAAAAGAGGGGGGAGGGGGGAGGGAGGGAAATGCACGGGACTATGGTGGTGGCACAGGGGTGATTTGGTGATGGGAAACCCGCGGGTTACAATCAAGATGGAAAAAAAAAAAATGTGCAAAATGATGTAAAAATAAACTTTGTAATAATAAAAAAAAAATAATCAATGCTGGAAAGGACTATGTCTTTGTGTCCCATGAAGCCCCCACTGGTGGTCAAGGTAGATTTCACTCCTCCTGAATTGGATCTCATCTGTATGAAGTGAAAAGGTAGTGCCAATTCTTCCTAGTGTGCCAAGGGCTGGAATGGAATCATGCGGGAGGCTGTGAGGCGCCTGGAACCCAAGGAAGATCAGTTCTAAGACCTCAGGAATGAGAAGGCTTGAGCCAAACAGGTAACAGACAGGAAGGGGGCACAAAGGCTGGGTGAATGATACATATGCAGAACTTATGAACCAGCCTCACCTCCCATACCCATACCAGAGGTCCTGAGAAGTGACCAGAGCTCATGTGGGCATCTAGCTGGCATTACAAGAACACGTGGGGTGGGGGAGTTGCCACTGCAAGACTAAGGTAAAAAGTGTCATAGTGTCTTAAAAAACATGTATACATAAGAGGAAAAGCAAATATGACAAAATGTCAACAACTAGTATTCAGGTATAATGTTATTCTCTTCCATAGAGAGAACATGCCCTAGACACAAAAAGACCAAAAAACAAACAAACAAACAAAAAAACCCAAACTCTTTGTGGCTCTCTGTTGAGTGATCCCAAGAAGCCAGCGAGGAGCTCTGTGTGGGGAAGCTGGGAGTTTCTGACAGACCCCTCCAGCGCTGTCTGTACCAGGGATGAGTAACTCACCTGAAGTAATCACAGGACGCAGCTAGCAGGATGCGGTGGGCCTCAATGTGTCTCCCCTCCACCACCAGCACGACGTCAAAAAGGATGCCGCTGTCCCGGAGAGCCAGCAGTCCCCGGAGCAAGGCCTGGGAGTGCTGCGTGCTCCGGTAGGTGTTGTTGACACAGTGCGGATGTGAGGGCTGCACCGGCGCCTTGCACAGCTGGGTAAACTCCTGCTCCTCAGCCATCCTGACCACCACACCAGCCCTCACCACTGAGGCCGTCAGCTGGCAAGACAGAGGGGACAGCAAATGAAGAAGGGTAGCAGTACCATGAAGTGCCAGCCCTGTTTCCTGGAGGACCTGTGGCTCACTGCTTGTGCTCCTCCCTCCAGTTCACCTGTGCGTTTCCTGTTGTCTCTTCTGCCCTCCCATTGCTTATCCAAAGTTGCCTTCTTCATGATGACTAGTGTTCCTTCATCAACAAGATTCTCCATCCCCTATTAACTCCTTCAGCTTGCTGCGAAACAAACGGGCCCTGAAGACACACCAACCTTGACTGGAGCTCCTATCCCACCATGCATTCCTGTATCACCAACCTGCATCTCAGGGTCCTCGAGTGAAGAAAAAGGGAAACAAAAGCAGCCAGTGTGATGGGGGAATCTAAAATTGGTCACCAATGAACATAAAGCACCAGCACAGACCAGCTTTTCAAGAGCCCTCCTCTCTGAGAAAGAACTGGGTTCCCTACAGGAATGGATAAAAAATTATTAAGGCCTCACTGAGCAGTGTACAGGAGACCCAACACTGTAAGGAAGAGCGGACGTGGTTCCAGGACCTGCCTCCCTTTACTGCCACAGTAATTTTAAGGTTTGAGTCAGTGGAGGTCACCTGCATTGTGTTTTACATTCAAGCTAAAATAAATACATGCATACACAAATAAATAAATATGATGTTACCTTCTAATAATTGAGTCAGTAAATTAAGAAAAAATGCACAACAGGGCCTCCTTGGTGGCACAAGGGGTTAGTCTCAGCACTATCAAGGCAGCCACTGAAGTACCAGTTCAGGGAATTGACCCACACAGCACAATCTTGCCCACTGCTCCCCTCGGCAGTGTATTTTAGTAGATGCACATGTTCTGCTCCCCACTCCGTCTCTGGTGAATCCTTTTACTTTCCCGCTCCAGCACCTCTATACCCCAGCTCTTGTGTGCATAAATAAATCTTTTTTTAAAAAAACACACACTGGGCCCTCCCTGTTGGCGCAGCGGGTAAATGCAGCACTAAGAAGCTAAAGCCACTTCAGTACAAGTTTGATCCCTGGCCCCAGAGGTGACCCACATGGTGCAGCAGACCTCTTCTGACCCATCCACTGCTCCCCTCAGCAGTGTACTTCATCAGTCAGCATTTTTACTTCCCACTCTGTCTCCATGAAGCCTCTCACCACCCCTGTACCTCTGTCCTGTACCCCAGTTCTGTACGCATAAATAAATCTTTAAAAAAAAAACACACATTAATTTGAGTAGGAGCTTCAGAAACCCTAGCAGTAAGCCAAATTTATGCAAACACTATGACCACAAGCTACATCCCACTAGAAGTGACCATGGGCAGCTGCTATGGGGTCAGAGTGGTCAGGACTGCACTGCCAGCCAGCCAGCATGTGGAGCTAGAAGTTAAGTGCCTTCCCTACTGCAGTTACTCCAGCATTCACTTCCTCAAGTGTGTGGCTCTTCCAATTTCCTACCATAGCTTTTAGTGAGAAAATGGAAAATAGATTCTACTACAAATCAGTCAAAAAGGACTCCCTTCTCACTACCACTTCCTTTGCTTCCTCCTCTCCAGGGCCCTGCTTGCCCTGGACAATCCAATGTTTATTATCAAGCATGTGTTTCTTTTAAAGATTTATTTATTTATGCATACAGAACTGGGGTGCAGGCCAGAGGTGCAGGGGTGGTGAGAGGATTCACCAGAGATGGAGTAGGGAGCAGAACAGGAGATTGATGAAGTATACTACAGAGGGGAGAAGAGGTCTGCTGCACCATGTGGATGACCTCCAGGGCTGGGGATCAAACTCAAGCCACTGCAGCTAGCTTGTAGTGCTGTGCTTTAACCTGTTGCACCACTAGGAAAAGACACTATCAAACATGTTTAACTCTCCTCTTCAGTCTGCTTTCTGGCCTTAGGACCTCCAGCCCCGTCCCCAACTGCCTATCTATTACTCCCTAACCTGAACTGGCTCCTGCTTTCCTACTAAGGCTACAAGCTAAGGCACATCTCCCTGCCCCTTGCCTGTAAACTGTGCGCCAAGACAATGACCCCTTTTTTGACACAGCTTGCCCTAGGTCACCCATTTCCCATGAAACAACCTCAAACACAATTAAGGAACTAAATTCAGTGCTAAGGGATGTGAAGAAAAGTGAACTGCTTTCCTGCTCTGAAGGAGCTCCTAGTGTATGTAACTCATTCAAGACCACCTATCACAAGCCCTCCCTGGCAGCACAGAGGTTAAAGTCTCAGCCATATCAAGCTATTACCAGCCACTTCAGCATGAGTTCTATCCCCTGCCAGGGAGCTAACTGTCTTGCCTACTGCCTCCCTCAGCATTTCAGTAGCTCAATCTGTCCTGCTTCCTACTCTGTGGTGAATCCTCTCACTCCCCCATCCCAGTTCTTATATGCATAAATAAATAAAATAAATCTTAAGGAGAAAAAACACATCACAGCCTTATTCGTACAGCAAGCATTAGCTATGTAGCTCAAATGTCTCTCCTTGGGAATGGTGTCACAGCATTATAACTCAACAGAACACCAGACAACACCAGCAAACTAGAATTTAACTAGTTAGCAACTTGTGGAGCTCTCATAATCCACACAGTAGAATTTCATTTACAAAAAGTACAGACACACAAAACAATACTGCATAATATTGCTTATACATAGGTGTTATGGCATAAAATAACAGATACATACTATAGGAATTCAGTGTCGTGATTATTTTCTGGAAGGAAAATGAGAATGCTTATTTGTTAAAAAGAAATTAAGAAAAAAAGACAAAACTTTAGGATCTCTAGAGATGGTACTCTATTATCTGTGCTTTTTTATTAGTGTGGAATATTTAATAAATTCTCAAACTTACTTCTGAATATGTAATACAGTCACAGGATTCAAATTTAAAAGGTATATTATGGATTAAATTTCCCTCTCATCTGTGTCCTAAACAGATCTTCTCTCAGAGAAAACTATTCTATTCCCCTGCCCCTACCTCTCTACACCCTTCCAGATGGCATCTATGGATTCACAGGCAAATCTGTACATCTACAACATTTCTCTCCTTTGATTAGCTTTTGCAAGACAACTTAAAATCCTTCCCACAGTCCACTGTTTGGATAACCACATTTTTATTTAATCATTACTTTTCAGGGACATCTGGGTTTCCTCCATATTTCACATTGCAAACAGTTTTGTACTGAAAATCATTTTGATGTGCTATATATGCAGCAGCTATGAGTAAAATGTATGATACAGAATTGCTGGATCATGTTAATTTTAATGTGCATTTTCCACTTTAGTGGATTTGCCAAATTGCTGTCCACAGAAATTTTCCCAATCAATCTTCTACCAGAAAAGTATGTGAATGTTAATTCCAATCACTGACTAGCTCACCAAGTGTTTTTTAATCGCTGCTGACTTAACAGATGAAAAACAGCATCTCACAGTGTAGTCATATTTTTGTAATTGACAATATTTCAAAAAATAGAAAATCAGGTAGAATGTGGCACACCCTTTGTGTTTCTTACCCATGGCTGTCTTTCTGAAATAAAAGATGTTCTCACTCAGTGGCACCCTCATCCGATTAATTTTACTGGGGTTACTCTATCCTGAAGTTCCTTCCAACATCAAGTTCCATCAGGTCTCATAATGTTCCTCATTCTATTTATCAAAAGCAAGGCCACTCCATTCTTAGCTGATTAGAGCTTTCTATAAAGGGGAGCTGGAAGGAAGCTTTATGTACCAAGAAGGTAGAAATGGAACAACATAAAATTAATTTTTGTAAATTCATGGATGACAATGTCAAAAGCATCTTAGGATTTTAACATCAACACCATTTACTGAGTAGATCCTCAGCTCGCCATAGGCCCCCAAGCAGAATCTGTCCACTATGAACCTCAATTCTCCACGAAGCAAAGTATGCAACAAATACTAAGTGCAGGGCTAGGGTGCTAATTTCCAGAAGGGGGAGCCTTCACAGGGGTGCTGATTCAAACGAGCTCTGGTATAAGGCTCCCAGAAGAGTTGGAGCATCTTCGCGCGCCAAACCTGAGGCTCACGTCTGGCCGACGCCGCGAATCGGCCCCAGGGCAGAAAATACGGGCGGCGCCGCCACTCCGGCTGGCCCACGATTAGAAAAAGTCTGAATGGGCAGCCTTCGCGACCCCAAAGGTTTTGCACTGACAGCGTTAAGTCCGGCTTTTTTCAGGAAACCGGGTAAGCGAGAGAGACTGGGATCCTTCGGCTGCAGCCCTCGGCCTTGGTGCACCACTGATAAACTGAGGCTTGGCCGGCCGAAGTCCAAGGTCATCAGGTGGCAGCCAGGTCCTAACCCGCCCGCCTGTTGCAGGATCATACGCCCTCCCCCGCCCCCCAACACATACAGCGCAAGGCGGAGGGTCTCTCCCCGGAAGGCCGCGCTCGGTGACCCGCCTCAGGCGAAGAGCAGGTGAGGCCCCTCAGGCGCGCGGAAACCCCGGATCTCGAGAGCGTCAGCTCCGGCCCGGCTACACCCGGGGGTCTAGCCCGCCGCGCCCCAGCCACGTCAGGCCGCAAGCTCGACTCAAGCCACCGCCCCCGCGCCTCCGGCCCGCTTCCACGCCCCCCGCGCGGCTCGCCCCCACTGGCGAGCGGTCGACTTCCACCGCAAGCCGCCAGCGCTCTCAGCCAACCCGCCCACCCCGCCCGCGCCTCGCAGCTCACCTGGCGCCGCCGCAAGCCGAGGCCGCTCTCGCTGGAGGCGGGGGCGGGGCCTTGGGCGTGTCACGTGGTCACACTGCGCAGGCGCGCGCGGGCGTGGACGGAGGCCCGGGGGCGCCGGCCAGGGGGCGCCACATTGTGGGCCGCCGGGAGGGGCGCCACCTGCAGCCGTCCTGCTGTCGGAGCAGCTCTTGTAGATGTTTTTGCGGAGTGCGATGCATCTCCCAACCAGGCACACTCCTGGAGGAGCTGAACGAATGAAGGAGTGAATAATAGAAGGAATAAATTTTGGAGAAGGTAGCATCCTGTAAATCCACTTCCTACTTCCCTAAGTCCTTCTTAACCGTGTCATCCCCTCCCACATTCACTCATTCTCTTCCTCCCTTCCCACTGATGCATTCACATATTCCTTCCAGCCCTGCTTTCTTTCTTTTAAAGATTATTTATTTATGCATACAGAAATGGGGTACCGAGGTGCTGGAACCGTGAGAGGATTCATCAGAGACAGCGTGGAGAGCAGAACAGGCAGATCAACGAAGTACACAGCTGAGGGGAGCAGCGGGCAGGGCAGAAGAGGTCTGCCACGCCATGTGGGCTACCACCCTGGCCTGGGATCGAACTTGCTCCTTGCTGAAGTGCGGTGCTTTAACCTGTTGTGCCACCAGGGGGACCCCATGCCTGCTTTTTTCCTTACTCCCTCCTTTCCTCCCTCCTTACTCCCTCTGTCACTCTTGCCGTTCTGCCCGCCTCACTTCTTCCGTCTCAGAGTCTCAGACTACTGGGTGAGAAGTGAGAAAGGAGTGAAGAGATCACTTTTCTGTGTTAGATTTCTGACCCTGTCCCATCCAAGCCAAACAGCGGTACCACTTCATTTCTTCTTTCATTGCTTTTACTCATTCCCTCCCTCTTATATCCTCCCATCGCTCATTTCCTCCTACCTTTTAGACCCAAAAGTCTAGTCTGCCTCTGCTGGATGTTGGGGGAAATTGGTAAACACAGTCAGGGCAAACAGGTGTCTGTTTTCCTGTTTACTCAAAGCCCTATTCCCAGCCCAAAGTCTTGGTTTCAGCAATCCAGAAGTAAGTTCTATGTATTCATTTTTCTCCACTCCATCTCCAAAAGGATTCCGCCCTCTGAGACTCATCTCTAAAAGTGCACCCAGAGGTTAGGGCCAGTGGGGCCTCCTAGTGATAGGAGTCAGGATGTCCTGTTGTTCTGTGTGTGTGTGTGTGTGTGTGTGTGTGTGTGTGTGTGTGTGTGTGAAGACTTATTTTCTTCTATTTACACATACAAAAACAGGGGTATGGGCCAGAGATGTGGGGTGACTGGTGATAGTGAGAGGATTCGCCAGAGACAGAGTGGGGAGCAGAACAGGCGGATTGTCTGAAATACACTGCTGAGAGGAGCAGCAGGCGAGACAGGAGAAGTCTGCTGTACCATTGGGTCACCTCCCTGTCCAGGAATCAAACTCATGTTACAGTGGCTGTGCATTGCTTCAGAGTGCTGCACTTTAACCCATTGTGGCACCAGGGAGGGCCCCTGTCTTTTTCTTTGGAAAGGAAATATGAATCTTGTCAAAAGCAAGATGGAAGGGAATATAAAAGAGGAAGAAAAAAAGAAAAGCACTCTATTAGCTGAGCCCTGAGTGTTGTTTGAGAATCCAGACAAGGGCCAGAAGAGTAGTGTCAAACTTTCCCAATGGAAGTAAGATTCCAGGAAGACTTTCTGGAGAAAGTGATCACACCCAGATGCGGACTCTTCAGGAACAGGAAAAGCATTCCAGGAAAGAGATAGTGTCAGCAAAAGCATGGAAGCAAGATCCAACAAAGTGAGTGGCCAGGAGGCTTCCAGGAGGTTTTTTTTTTTTGTTTGTTTGTTTTTAAAGATTTATTTATTTACGCTTACAAAACTGGGATACAGGCCAGAGGTGTGATGGGTGAGAGGATTCACCAGAGACAGAGAGGGGAACAGAACAGGCGCATTGACAAAGTACAGTGATGAGGAGAGCAGCCAGCGGGGTGAGGAGAGGTCTGTCACGCCATGTGGGTCGGCTTCCTGGCTAGGGGTTGAACTCATGCAGCAGTGGCTTCTGAGAGCTTCATAATGCAGTGCTTTAACCTGTTATGCCACCAGGGAAAGCCCGCTTCCACGAGTTTTTAAGCCTAAAGGGAATATTGGAAGCTAGACTGTTCTCTGGAGGCTGAACATGGCAGTAAGGGCAGATTTCAGATAGGGCAGGCAGATGCCAATATGCATTGCAGAGGCTGGACTGGAGAGCAGGAGGGGACTGAGCAAGGCAGCAGCCAGACTGTGTTCTAGGGAGGTCTAAGAGAAAACTGAATGTAGTGTTGGCTGGAAATCTGGAAATGTGGCAAGTATGAGTGAGTGGGTGAGGAGGGGTGAGCACAAGAAATGATGGGGTAGATAATGTGACCACCTTGGTCACAAAGATGCTGGGGCAAGAACAGATTTGAAGGAAGATAAGACCTGCCTTAACTCTAAACAGGCTGAGGAAGCTGCAGATAACGAACGGCCTTTCTGGGTAAGACAGGCTACAGATGAGGAAGTGATAAAATGAGCCAGAACAAGAATGGGGTAAAGATGAGAGGGCTGAAAGAGCACCAGGCACATTGATGTTTCCAGGGGCACCCAGAGAGCGGGAACTCACAGAGGGGACAGGGAAGAGTAATCTCAAAGGTCAAATGGGACCTGGTATAAGTGGTGACCCCCAAAGGGGAGAGGAGGCAAATCTGAATATGCCACAGGGAGGCCTCTGGTGTACTTGTAGAAGCCCTTTCCTTGGAGTGATGAAGCTAGCCTGTAGTGATTGAGGTATAAAGGAGGTGAGGACAGGGAGACTGCAGGAATGTGTCTGGCCTCAGAGATGAAGACAGATGAAAGAGAGCTGGAGAGACTAAAGGAGAGCATTTCAGGGTAGGAGGAAGGAGTTGGTGTGAAAAGAATGAGTAGGGGCAAGAGACCAGGAACAAAGGGTAAGGGACCATGTGGAGAGGCATTTTCCCATCTTTGAGCTAGAAAAACTATCTCAAAATATACCCCAGATGAAGTCGGTGGTTTCCGCCACTAGAAAGTTCTTGAAAAGTGCAAGATAGGAGAAGGCCTATCATGGATGTATTTGTTACCTGGAGACTCTCCATTTCCCAAGGACTCGAACTATATATGCCATTCACGGCTGTACCCTCAGTATCTAAAACAGGGGTAAAACTCAGTAGTATTCAAATCGAGGGCATTGACATAGAAAAAAATGAGAAGCAGAGATATTGGGTTTCAGTAAGTGGGATCCTTGGGTTTCTCTGACAATGATTTCATCAGAGTTCCTGTTCAGCAGCACAAAGCAATTTTATTATTAGGGAAAAATGAAACAAACAAGCAACATTTGCATGGCCACAAATGCAGTAGACTGCATTTTAAAAGGGCAGGTTTATTAGGAAAAAGGGATGCCTGCTTAGGCACTGACAGGCAGTCTTAGGGCAACAAGAATCTTTATATAGTGTTATTGGGAGGGGTTCATTTATTTGTGGAATTTTATTTATTGTGGAATCTATGACTTCTAAGGTTGGCTTGGGTTAACCTATCAGAACTGGTGCTCTTCTTTGTAATGATTGGCAATTTACCATCCCCCACTTCTAGTTTCTGCCCTTTAAGATCTTCCACAGGCATTTTAATGACATTGATAATTTCTACCCTACCTCTGTTTTCTGGCCTTGTGAAACTTCCACCTTAAATTTTATACTCTAAAAACTTCTAACAGTGACTTTGTTAAAGAACTGGTTTAAATAATGGAAGGCTTTTGAAGCTTCAACCCAGTGGAAGATATACAAAGAAACAGAGTTTTCAGGTAACATCTCATCTCCTAGAAAAAATAACCATGGGAAGGGTTAAGTCTCAGTGCCCAGTGACACCCCCACACCCACTCTCACCCCCCATAGCAGCTTGAGTTTGATCCCTGGGCAGGGGGCTGTCCCACCTGGCACAACAGACCTCTACTGTTTCACCTGCTGCTCCCCTCAGCAGTGTATTTCAGTAGATTTGCCTGTTCGCCTTCCCACTCTGTCTCTGGTGAATCTTCACACAGACACCTTCCTCCTCTGCATCTCTGGCCTCTACTCAGTTCTTCTATGCACAAATAAATAAATAAAATCTTAAACACACACAAACACGGGAGGCAGAACTAAGATGCCTGACTCATGTCACGAAGATGGACAACATTCAAAGTGAGGGATGCTCAGTTTGTTACAGTCCTGGACTTACATTTGAGTTACACCAGACTTGTGTTTTTCTATTTCTTTTTCATAAATACTTCCCAAAGTCCCATCCTTGGGGGAAACTGATATAAAAGCCTTGCCACAGTCTCCTGCCAGGTGACCTTGCATTTTAGCTGGTTCTTTTCTCAAAAGATGGTGACATGGTTTTTGGTTTCCTTGCCATTGAATTAAGTAGGCTCCCATTCAGCAGCAGCATCTAAAGAGGAGAGCAGTCTTGTAGGACTGGGCCCTTTACTTGTAGAACTGAATGTGTAGAGAGTGTCACAAATGAATTTGAATTCTCAAACCCCCTGTTGGTGCTTGGAGAATTGATTATGGGTGTGGGGAAGACTCCATACATACATTGGAATTGGGTCCAAGAACTCTTTCAGACAGTGATACATATTTGCAATATATATCAAACAAAAGCTAGTTATCTATAAAATATAAAGAAATAAGGAACTTCTAAAAATCAATTATTAGTTAACTAGGTAGGAAAACTATAGAGGAAACTTGCAGAAAAGAAAGTCCTAGTATATGTATACAAAGGAAGTAGAGTTCAATCTTATTAATAATCAGTAAATGCAAATGATATGCTTACATTTTCACACACTATGAAAATAAAACTTTACTCTGACACTTGTTTAAACAGTAAGAATGGGGCTAAGTTGAGAAGAGAGATTGGATTCTATCTTGAAATACAGCAGGGAAAAACAAACAAAAAAAGAATACAGCAGGGACATGGCCCTCCCTGGTTGCACAAGGGGCTAAAGAACAGCACTATGAAGTGATCTGCAGCCACTGCAGCATGAGTTCAATCCCAGGCCAGGGAGTTGACCCATATGGCTCAGCAGACCTCTCCTGCCCACTGCTCCCCTGAGTGGTGTGTTTCAGTGAATCTGCCTATTCTTCTCCTCACTCTGTCTCTTGTAAATACTCTCACCCACCACTCCACACCTCTGGCCTGTACCCCAGTTCTTGTGTGCATAAATAAATCTTAAAGAAAAAAAAAAGAAATACAGCAGGCATAGCTGAGATTTATATTCTAGGTGCAGACTGAGGGATCAGTGGTAGAAAATCACTAAGATGATATATCAATAGTAGAATTCTTGCTAAACTGACCTACCAGCCAAGGGGAATGAGCAGAATCTATGCTAAGACAGCAGTAAGCAAGGCCATAAATGGGCCAAGGGCCAAGGTCAAGACCTAGTAAAGAAGGCTTAGGTCAACCTGACTAAAGAGTGATCAAGGAGAGAGTCTTCATTAATATCAACATGGTAAGATATGAAACTGGATGACCTCAAGCTTTGGTTTGTGAGAGTGGCATGTAAATACACTGCTCGATAGGGAAATAAACTGTGATAGCTAGTCCAAATTGGTATGTTATCATTTAAAAATATTCTTTGACTTGCCTGCCTTCAAAAGGTACATCTCCAGGCCCTTCCTCGTGGTGCAGCAGGTTAAAGCACAACACTGAGAAGCTAAAGCCACTTTAGCATGAGTTCAATCCCTGCCCCGGAGGTGACCCACCATGGCGTGTCAGACCTCTCCTGTCCCCACCACTGCTCCCCTCAGCAGTGTACTTCGTCATTCTGCCTATTCTGCTCCCCACTCTGCCTCTGGTGAATCCTCCCACCGTCCGCATCTCTGACCTGTACCCCAGCTCTGTATGCATAAATAAATAAATCTTTAAAAAAAAAGTATGTGGTATTTAAGACTGGGTCGTAAAATGTCCTGCAGCTCCTGTGAGGAATGAGCCACCATGTCACAAGGACACACAAGCGATCCAAGGAGAGGCCTCCATGGAACTGAGGCTTCCTGTCAAAACCAGCACCAACTTGTCAAGCATGAGTGGGCTACCTTGGAAACAGATCCTCCAGCCCCAGCCATACCTTCAGATGATTATATTTCTGGGAATTCCAGCATCTACCTGGAATCTCAAGCGAGACTGAGCCTAACCTCTCCAGCTGAAACGCTCCTGAATTCCTGACCTACAGATATAGTGAAAGATAATATTTTCTCTTTTTCATTTATTTTTATAATATACAGCATTGTGCAGTTTTGTACAGTGAATGCTTTCTCAGGTGTAGTTCCTATAAAATTCACACCACCAGTTCATCTGTGCACCATCACCATAGTTCCTTATGCTCTTCCCTCCCCACGCTCTCTTTTTAATTGACATAACATAAATTGAAGTAACACACATTGAATTAACATAGTTTTAAGTGTGCCTCACTAAAAATCAATGTGTATAGACTACATTAAGTTAATCACAAAAATCCAATTCTATCTCGCACCATGGCAATTATTGTTGCTTTAAGCTGCTTGGCTGTGGTATAATTTACTGTGCAGTAGCATTAGATGACTAATATAGAGAACAACTGGCAGTAGCTATTAACATTTAAGTAAAATGTAAAGTACCTCTCTGCAAACAACAGTTTCACTCCTGGTATTTATATTGGAGATGAAAATAAGACAGCTTGGTCAAGGGTATTTATTGCAGCATATTTTCAATTATAAAAAAGTAGAACAAAGTGAATGTTCATAAATTATGATTCATTGGTACTTTGGAATGTGAAGCAGGTGATTGCCAGAAGAAGGCTGAGATGTAATAATAACTCTTATTAAGTAACAAGGACAAGTTGTGGAAAGATACACACCATTTTTGCAAAAAGCAACCAGAGCTTTGAGTATTTTTTTTTTAAAGATTTATTTATTTGTGCATACAGAACTGGGGTACAGGCCAGAGGCTCAGGGGCGGTGAGAGGCTTCACCAGAGACAGAGTGGGGAACAGAACAGGCAGATCGACGAAGTACACTGCTGAGGGGAGCAGCGGGCGGTCAGGAGAGGTCTGCCACACCATGTGGTCACCTCCAGGGCAGGCGGGAATCGAACTCATGCAGAAGCGGCTTTAGATTCTCAATGCTGTGCTTTAACCCACTGCACCACCAGGGAGGGCCAGCTTTGAGTATTTAACCAACCCACAACTTTCAACTTATCATCTCTATAAAGGTGACTATGGTAACTATGGTAACTATGGTAATCTAAATGAACAGAACTTATTCTGGAAAGAAGATGTTGGCAATAGTGTATTGTTTCTTTCAGGAACTTCCTTAGATTTCCTTTTTTTCCTTTTTGCTGAGCAATAGGTTGCTTAATTAGTCCTCCTCAGAAGGAATTGTCCTACATCAGAACAATATATGGCTCCTCTAGATACCTTTAAGGCCTGTTAACTCTAAGAGGTGTTTCTAACCCTTAGCTAGCTATGATTATCACCCCTGAATTTTTGTGTTAGCAGCTCTGCCCAATTCTACTCATGCTTCCTCCTTGAAAGACCTATCCTGAAAACCTTAGAAATATAAACATCCTGTTTTTGACCACCTCCTCCCACACAAATCCATTCTTACATATGCAAAATCAGCAATCCTTTTTTTTAAAAGATTTATTTATACATACAGAACTGGGGTACAAGCCAGAGGTGCAGGGGCAGTGAGAGGCTTCAGAGACAGAGTGGGGAGCACAACAGGCAGATAGATGAAGTACACTGCTGAGGGGAGCAGTGGGCGGGTTAGTAGACCTGCCACACCATGTGGATCACCTCCAGGGCTGGAGATTGAACTCGTACTGAAGTGGCTGCGGACAGCTTGTAGTGCTACCTCCTCCTACCCATTGCACCACCAGGAAGGGCCCCCAACAATTATTTTTTATTATCAGAAAATATTCAGTCAAGTGATAATAGTTTCCAATTATCCTATACATATCCTTACTGGTTTTTTTTTTTTAAAGATTTATTTATGCATACAGAAGTGGGGCACAGGCCAGAGGTGCAGAGGTCATGCGAGAATTCACCAGAGACAGAGTAGGGAGCACAACAGGCCGACTGATGAAGTACACTGCTGAGAGAAGTAGCAGGCAGGTCAGGAGAGGTCTGCTGCACCATGTGGGTCACCTCCAGGGCAGGGATCAAACTCATGCTGAAGTGGTTTTAGCTTCTTAGTGCTATGCTTTAACCTGCTGCGCCACCAAGGAGGGCTCCCTTTACTGTTTTTTAACTTTGTTGGAATTGAGCTCTAAATGAGGGTCCTGCATTGCAGCCATTTGGGACTCCTTTAATTTGCGGATTCTCCTCCATCTTGTATTTTTCTCCTTGTTAAAGAATTACCCAGCTGACTTTTTGCAGTTTATAATGTTACAGCCTCTAGTGCCAGGAGGGTCTTGTGAGACCAGCATCTTCCACATCATTAGTCGATGCAAAGTGCTATCTTCTTGCAAGAAAGATTTTTTAGAAAGCAAAAATTGTATGGCATATATTTAGGGAAAATTTTGTACTCTAAGGATAGAACTATGTGAGAAGTATATACATATTACTCTGCTGAAAAATGTCTCCTTCTGCCTTGCAGGGTTGCCTTAAGAGGTTGGAGTCAGTACAGCAATGATTCTTTTTCACAGGGTAAAGAATGATCCAAAGACAGGCACTGAATGTCCCTGTCAAGTTTGTGATTTGTAGGAAGGAGCATGAGATAATCCACCTCACTGCACCCTCATGTCTGTAAGGGTACTTTTAGGATAAGAAATTTAAAGAACCTTTGGGGTTCAATGGTGGCACTTCCCAGCTCACCTTTGTACCTCCCTGCCAAGATTTCAACAGACCTGACCAAAATGCCATCTTAAACAGAACACACCATCGAGACAATGATGTTCATCTTTCACGAATTTGCTGGGAATTAAAGTCTACTTAACAAAGGAGGACTGACAGTACTAACAAAAAAGAAATTCCCTGAATTTCTGGAAAAAGAACCTCTGGCTGTAGACAAAATAATGAAGGACCTGGACCAGTGCCAAGATGGCACAGTGGGCTTCCAGAGCTTCTTTTTCCTGATTACTGGGCTCACCATCACCTGCAATGACTACTTTATCATACATAAAAGCAGAAAGGAAAGAAGTAAGCGACCAACAGTGTTCTCCCACAGTGAGAACCGCTTAATGGTTCTGCCCCCCCACTTCCCCTACAGCTCATGAAAGCATTTCTTAAGCTGACAATGTACAGATCAAATCCAACCCCTATCTGACTGGAAAAGAAAGAAAAGTCAATTCAAGTCAGATAAACTTTCAGTTTTTAAACACCTTGCCTCCTCTTGCCGTCAATAAGCAAATTCCTGGGGAGAAAAGTCTTTCCAAACACAGATAGTTCTGATTGAATTAGCTCTGTAAAATCAGGGGATTGCTCTGAAGATATGAACAGTGTTTCTTCTTCATCATGCACTAACTGTGTTAGAAACCACACTCCTTTACTTCACTAAAAATGTTAGAAATTAATTGATAACTCCTTTCCTTTGTTAAGGGAAGAAAACATGTCCTTTCTGTGTGTGCAACTTACATATAAAAACTCAGGTGAAAAACCTGAGGGGAGGGGCCAGCCACTCAGAAATCTCATCTTGGTCTGTCTGGTCCTTGTCCTGAATAGGATTCTGAATAGTGTTAACACATTTCCTTCTTATTTAAATTTAAAATTACTTCATGGTGGTGATTAGTTTAGTGGGGTATGTGTTGTCTAGAACATACCCTTCTGGGTTATCAAATTCTTGTGTTTTATTACCTTTGAGTTAGTTCAAACAGTGCATTATAAGATTTTATTTATTTATTTTTGTGTAGAGCATCTGGGTGTAGGCCAGCAGTGCAGGGGTGAGAGGATTCACCAGAGACAGAGTGGAGAGCGGAACAGGTGGATCTACTAAATTAATACTCTGTTGATAGGTGCAGCGGGCAAAGCAGAAGAGGTCTGCTGCGCTATGTGGGTCAGCTCCCTGGCCCGGGACTGGCCCGGCATCCAACTCATGCTACTGCGTGGGTTGCTGCAGTGATAGCGCTGAGACTTAACATCTAGGCCACCAGGGAGACAATGCAAAATTATTCTTGTCCACTGATGTGTCAATTCTGTCAGGTGGAGAGTCGACAGATTTGCCTCCCCCACAATGGGAGAAGCCAGTTTTGTGCCATTTGCACTTTCATCTCAATGTTCCTGAATACTGAAAACCTAAGTAGGGAGTTTGGCATACATTGTCATTAACTTTCTCATCAATGAGAAAAAAAAA
>NW_004567152.1:611022-640119 GCF_000260355.1 Condylura cristata | reverse complement strand
CCTCCACATCTCTGGCCTGTACCCCAGTTCTGCATGAATAAATAAATTAATCTAAAAAAATGCTAATGCTATATAATGTCAGGTTTATAAAACAGGATCCAAATGATATCTATAACATGACTTGTTATATTTTTTAAACAGAGGGAAAAGGGAAATTTGCCAAAATATGAACAATGTCACCTCTGAATAATTTAAAATGCTTGGTCCTTTATGAAGTTTCTTATTATGTATTGTTTTTAGAACCTACAACCATTCCCCACCTCAACACACCTAGGTGACAGCAGGTTCCAGGCCAAACACAGCACAGACATTGCATGTGTAGGATATAAGGAGGGGTACTAGGATGAAAGGTATCAGGATGGCAGCAGGGCAGGGCAGCATTTCCAGGGACAGCACCAAAGCCAAAGGGGGATTTCAAATGTTCCCATGTGAAGCTGGAAGGGAGCACCAGTTTCAGAGCATAGCAAGTTTTTTACGCTTGGGAATTTTTTAGCTTCCACTTCCTGCAGCTCCCACTAGGATGGTATCCAATGTTAAAAACAAGATAATGGGCCTCCCTGGTGGTGCAAGGGATTAAGTCTCAGTACTGTGAGCTATATGCAGCCACTGCAGCACTGAGTTCAGTTCCCAGCCAGGAAGCTGACCCACATGGTGCAGCAGACCTCTCCTGTCTCACCTGTTATTCTCCTCAGCAGTACATTTCGGTAGATTTGCCTGTTCTGCTCCCCACTCTGTCTCTGGTGAATCCTCTCGGGCCCCCCTCCAGTTCTTGGACACATAAATAAATCTTTTTATTTATGCATGCATACAGAACTGGGGTACAGGCCAGAGGTGCAGGGGCAGTGAGAGGATTTACCAGCGACAGAGTGGGGAGCAGAACAGGCAGATCAACTAAGTACACTGCTGAGGGGAGCAGTGGGCAGGACAGGAGAGGTCTACCACGCCATGTGGATCACCTCTGGGGCAAGGATCGAACTCAGTAAAAGTGGCTTAGCTTCTTAGTGCTGTGCTAATTTAACCCGCTGCAGGACCAGGGAGGGTCCATAAGTACATCTTAAAAAAAAAAAAAAAAAAGACAACAGGCCCCAAATGCAATCACTTATAGTCCCATGCCACTAAAACTGAGTCTTAACTAGCTTGGGGGTCCCCAGAAATGGACTCTTAGACTCATCAGTAATTTCCTGATCAGTACCAGTTAGGTAATCTGCCTGACAGACTCTTACCATCCTCTGAAGGAAGTAACCAAACTCTTTCTTTTTTTTTTAAGGAAATGATTTTTTAAAAAGATTTAGTTATTGATGCACACAAGAATTGGGGTCCAGGCCAGAGGTGCAGGGGGTGAGAGGATTCACCAGAAACAGAATGGGGAATAGATTGACTGAAATGCACTGTTGAGAGGAGCATCAGGCTGGTGAGGAAAGGTCTGTCCTTCCATGTAGGTCACCCCTCTGGCCAGGAATCGAACTTGCAGGAATCACTTGTACTGCAGCAGTGGCTGCAGATATCTTCATATTGTTTTAATCTGTTGTGCCACTGGCCAGGGCCCTCTTTCTTTCCCCCTAATATTTATTTATTTATGCATATAAGAACTGGGATCTAGGTTAGAGGTGTCAGGGTTGAGCAGATTCACCAGAGTGGAAAGTGTAACAGGCAGATATATCTACTAAAATAACACTGCTGATGGGAGCAGAGGGCAAGACAGAAGAGGTCTGCTGCACCATATGTGCTAGCTCCCTGGCAGGGGATTGAACTCATGCTGCAGTAACTGGTGACAGCTTGATAGAGCTGAGACTTTAACCCCTGTGCCAGCAGGGAGGGCCCTCCTCCAACCTCTTGTTTTGTTTAACATTCTTGTTAAAGCATAACAAGTACAACATTCTTGTTCTTTCCTGCTCCCTTCTGACTATAAAAGTTAAATTTATACAACTTCTTGTATCTCCTTCCTATCTGCTAGATTTAAAATGATTTTGCTCAAATAAGCTTTTAAAAGTTTTAATATGCGCTATTTTTTTTTTTAACACCATGAAATATGTGGCCAGTGTGGCTCCAGCATCTTGCAGGAACTGGCAGGTAGAGAGCACAGATGTGCCTGCTTTGAATGTCATGTGATTCAAATCAGGCCTTTGCAGGACTTAGCTATCTCCATCAATCATTTCCCCTCCAGGGTCTAAACTACCTGCTTTCAAGCAAGGAAGGTCTGCAGGTACTGAGGGAGTACAGGTTCATTACAGGATCCCCCTTCCTAGGCCGCCTCTTTCCCTGAGGCCAGGTAGTCTGTGGCTGTCACTCCCCAGTCTTCCCAGACAGATCTACTGCCTCCAGCTATCCTGCCAGCAACGCGCCTCCAGCAAAGATCTAGGCTATGTTCTCTATAAACAGGGCATAATTGTTGGGTCAAACAGTAAAGTCCATATCTAAAGATTAATAAAATGTGGCTTGGGTTCCTTATTCCCAATGTCTGCAAGATGGATCTTAGCGGGCTAAGATGATAGCAATAGCCTAACCGAAAGATGCAACGATGAGTCTATCTGGTCACTTTCCTAATGTGGCCCTGAAAAGCAGCAAGGCCTGGATTATGTTAATACAGTACTTGGCACACTGTTGGGGAGCATATACAACGGACAGTCTCTACACCGCATCTGCTGTAGATGCAGTTTAGAGCAGGTTCCTGAAGAGGCGCTGATCTCTAAGACTTAGTTAAGCCAGCACATAGTAGGGTTGTTGGAAATAATAGACTAGGTGCTTGCCTGCAGCAGGCAGCACCAAAAGCCCTATGTAGTCACGGCTACGCCTCACTTTCCTCAGCTCCGGTCGTCTGGGGTCCCAGGATAGTGCGACAGACGCCCTGTGAGAGGGACTTGTGGAGCCGCAAGAGTCAGAAAACCGCTGGGGAACTCAATTTCCCAGAGGCTCGCGCGTGAACAACTCTATTTCCCACAATTCCCTCTCCGCTTCCGGCGCGGCCGAGGAGCCGCCGACGGCTTCCGGGTTTGGGCCTGGCGCTGTGGTTCGCTCGGCGGCGGCGGCGGCGGCGGCGGCGGCGGCAGAGCAAGACGCGGTGGTGGGAGTTGGGGAACTGGCATGGACGTTTCGGGGCAGGAGACCGATTGGCGGAGCGCCGGCTTCCGGCAGAAGCTGGTCAGTCAAATGTGAGTAGAGGCCTGGGCTACGGTCGGAACCGCGGAATCTTTCTGGCCCCCCTCGCTCGGCGGGCGAGGCCTGGGCTGGACCCGTGGGAGACCTAAGGCATCAGGACCCTCCGGGCCGGGTGCCAGGAGGCTCAAAGCACCCGGGACGCCCGCGAGTTCCAGGGCGCGGCCCTTCCCCGGCTTTCCCCTTCGTTCCCGGCGGACATGGGCAGCTCCTTCGCTATCCTGAGGCTGAACTCTGCAAACCTACGAGCCCTGGTTATGAGTCATCGTCTTGAGCTTTCTCGCTCGTCATTTGTGTGCTTTGGATGCATACTTTCCTCCTCTTTGAATCACACTGAATACGAAAAAGGAAAGGGACAGCGGGGCCACAGCAGGACTGGTGCTTTCTGATTCCTCGTCCAGAAAAGTGCATCAGGGTGGGGGAACGAGATTGAAGGGAGTGGGTGGAAGATGAGGTTGGGAGGCTAAGGCTGTGAGTAGTGGGAACGACTCCTCACGAAATACGGACTTCACTGACAGGAAAGAGGCTGTTAGAAGGCGTCTGTCCTTCCGAGGAGGTAGTGAAGAAGGATTAGTGCTTCCTGCATAGTTTCATCAGCTGAACCCTTTAGTATTGGGATGCCAGTGTTCCCTAGGCCTCACCTGCCATCGGAACTCCAGCCCCTCACCGCTGCTTGTTTCATACAGCAGCCTTTTTCTGAGTTTACTGGAGTGCTGCCCATTTGTTTGAGACAGCCCTTGTCCCCAGAGAACCCATCACCAGAATGGAACTGTAAAGTGCAATTTTAGGAATAATAGGCAGTTGTTTTGAGTAGGTCAGGAGCAGCCTTGTGGAGTATGTGACAAGTTGAGTCCTAATAGGATATAGGAGTGTCAAGGGTCGACATTCCATATTGAGGTGCAAAGAAGAGCAAGTGCTCACCGCATGGAGTTTATTGCTGTAGGTTGATAGGGTTCTGGGGTTGGAGGAGTAAGGAGGTTCAGGTGATGATAATGGAATGAGAGTGAGCAGGTGCTGACATGTTAATGGTGGGAGTGCTGTGCTAAGGAGTTGAGCCTGTATTTGGCATATGGCCTGCTTTGAAGCAGTGAAATGCCAGAGTTGGGAAGATCATCTGAATTGCTGGAGATGGATCAGAGAGAGGACAGGTAGGCCACTGTAAGTTTTTAGCTGTTGGGGCTGAGGACCAGTCCTTCATCTCTATATTCCTACTGCAGATCACTGCCTGTCACATTGCTCCAGAAATGACTGTAGATTGTCCCAGAAGGCACGGTATTATAAAGGTCTGCGCTACAGTGGCAGAAACTGAAAGAGGAAGATGGTTCCAGAGAAAGGGGAGAGCTGGCATAGATAGTCCTTGATGACTAATTAGATGGAGGGGGTGGGGTGTGGTGCGGTGCGGTGCGGCAGTGTGGATGGAAGGAAGTGGGGCTGAATGCTGGGAAACCTTAGTACAGGGGAGATAGTATTGTGAAGTACTGAAGAGTTAAGAGGCACTGGACACTGCCATGGAATAACCTGGGGACAATTTTGTAGATCTTTCAGAATCAGTGAACATTTTTTTTTTAGTGCACTAGAGTTGCTTTTAAGATGAAATCTTTAGGTATGGCCCATTCTTGGAAAAAAATAAAAAGTTCCCAGGTCAAAGAATCCTCTTTGGGGAATTCCAGAATTTAAGAACTGAAGAATGAATTGTCATCAAAGGAAATGTGGAGGGTAGGAAAGTGTCATTAAAGCATCATGGGTGTTGGGGGCTGACCAGAAATACTTCCATGATTTACCTCTCCCCCTTGCTTCCAGAAAAACTAGGCTTTCTTTGCTAGATTGCTGCTTGTGTTTCCATTACTTTTGTAACAAATTACCATAATAACTGTATCTTTAAAAAGCACAAATTTGGACCTCCCTGGTGGCGCGGCGGGTTGAAGCACAGCACTGAGAAGCTAAAGCCACTTCCGCATGAGTTCAATTCCCACCTGCCCCGGAGGTGACCACATGGTGTGGCAGACCTCTCCTGACCCGCCCGCTGCTCCCCTCAGCAGTGTACTTCGTAGATCTGCCTGTTCTGTTCCCTACTCTGTTTCTGGTGAAGCCTCTCATCGCGCCTGAGCCTCTGGCCTGTACCCCAGTTCTGTCTGAATAAATAAATAAGTCTTTTTTTAAAAAAAAGCACAAATTTATTATCTGGCAGTTTTATAGATCAGAGGATTAGATAGAATATGTTAGAAATCTTAACAAGGCTAAATTCAAACTGTTGCATTTCTTCCTGAAGGTTCTAGGGTAGAATTTCCAAGTCAATTCAGGTTGTTGGCCAAATTCAGTTCCTTGTGGTTGTCTTCATTTCTTACTGAAAGTTTGTTAGTCTGGGGTCAATCTTTGTTGCTATAGGCTGCCTTTTTCTATGGTGGGCCACTGTAGCAAAGCTGAGTTCTTTTGCCACCTCTTTGGCTTCAGCCAAAGAAAATTCTCTGCCAAGGGCCCACTCAGACTGTTTTATTTATTCATTTTTAAGATTTATTTATATATGCACACAAGAACTGGGGGTATAGGCCAGAGGTACGGGGGTGGGGGGACGACAAAGGGGCCTGCAGTGAGAGGATTCATCAGAGACAGTGAGAACAAACAGGTGGATCCACTAAAACACACAGCTGAGGGGAGCAGCAGGCAGGTCTAGAGATGTCTGCTGCCCCATGTGGGTCACCTCCCTTGCTGGGGATCAAACTCCTGTGGATATCGTCATAGTGCTGTGCTTTAACCTGTTGCATCACCAGGGAGGGCCCCACTCAAACTGTTTTAAAGTCTACAATTTAATTACATCTGGAAAATCCTTCCTGCCATAAAATGTAGTATATTCAGAGGTTCTGGTAGGAGTTCTTCTGTTTACTAGCATAAAGGTTTCAAAGACTGTCTTCCTAACATCATATGAATTTTCTCAGCTCTCAGATTTGTCTATTTTCTCTCCATGCTCCATTTTGAAAATGGTGCCTTGATTTAAATTGGGATACTTGACATTGTTAACTTTAACTAGTATTAAAGTTTCCATCTTTAAAACTTCCATAAAGTTTGATCTCAAGGAATTTATAATTGACTGAGGGCATGAAGAAAACATTAACAAACTGGGAAGTTTTAGTGGAAGGGAAAGCATCTCATCTAATACCTGGTTTGTTCTTTCTTCTTTGTTTCCAAGCATCTAACAAGAGCCTAGAGAACACTGCTTCAAAATATAGTCTAGGGCCCTCCCTCTTGGCACAGCAGGTTAAAGCACAGCGTTAAGAAGCTAAAGCCACTGCAGCATGAGTTTGATCTCCCTGCCCTGGAGGTGACCACATGGCACGGCAGACCTCTCCTGATCTGCCCGCTGCTCCCCTCAGCAGCGCACTTCCTCAGTCGGCCTGTTCTGCTCCCCACTCTGTCGCTGGTGAAGCCTCTCACTGCCCCTGCACCTCTGGCCTGTACCCCAGTTCTATACACATAAATAAATCTTAAAAAAAAAAAAAACCATGTTCTAGATAAACTACCCTCTCAGCTCCCTCTGGAAAACATGATTTTGAGTTGGTGCTGATTAGGACAGCCCTTGGGACTGTCTAGTCCCGCTTTCATCTTATCTGGGTCTATCTTGGACTTTTGCCTCCCCTTATTCACCACTGTCTTGATGAACACCTACCTGTCAGACCTACTTACATTACTTTACCATTATGACCTAAGTCCTGATGTCCTGCCCTCCCAGTCCCTCCCTAGGGGCCTTGCCATAGGTTCTGTTATCCTCCATGTTTACTCGCTCTCTCTCTTTACTTGAACAGTCCAAGTTCTTCTCTCTTTAAACAGTTTATTATCAAGTACTTAAGGTATTCAACAATGGATAGGTTTCTTTCTACTATATTCATAACTAGTTCTTCCCTTCGTTTCGGTATCTGCTTAAATATAAATTACACAGGCTGCTTCTCTGCCTAACATGGGTGTTACCTTTGATGTCTCTCAGTCCCTTTTGGTTCCCTGTAGGATTCAATTCCTGTGAAATGTGGCACAGTTGAATCACTTGTTGCAAGAGTGCAAAAGTGTTTTCTTGGGTTTTGTGTGTTTTACCATCATCCTACTGGGACCATGTTTTTCTTCCCATGCTGACATGCATTGTGAAGTACCCCTTTCCACTTGTTACCTGAGTGAACTTGGAATTGTAACCTTTCTGCATCGTTTCCCTGGTCTATAAAAAATGCTGTAAGTCCAGCCTGTCTCATAGGGAAGCCATGGAAGGGAAAAAGAAATCTTAGCAAAGGACACTGGACTCAGAGATAAATTCATTCCTTGATGCCTTTTCCCTGGGCCCTTGGAGAGTGAAGTTGAATGCTTTGAGCCTGGTTAGGGAATTGATGACATGTAAAGGACCCTGTGGGAAGGGTAGCTGTGAACAGCTGGTAGGTTCATATCTGTTCTTCATTGAATACCCACATTCCCTGCAGGACCACAGAAATCTTCAAGCTCCAGAGATGGTCTTTGGCCTTTCTCATGAAGTTATTGGTATTGAGCTGTGAATGGTCTGCAGGCTCCCATGGAACCAGCACCCACCTGTAGTGGTCAGATCTGTGCCTGAACAAGTGAAAGGATTCCAACAGTCATTTCTTTCCAGTTTTTTTGTTGTTGTTGTTGTTAACTTTTTTTGCAGTTTTATTCTTGACTTTATGCCTCCCACTCCTCAGTGCAGCAGATTGCACATACAGGTGTTAGTTGGGCTGAACACACTGTACAGGGGAAGAGACCCTAGTGGGAAGGACACTGTGTTGAGGCTCTAGTAAGATGCCAGGGAGATGAGCAGGGAGCGAAGTCAGGTCTGGGTAGACTCTTCAGCTGCCTCTTCTGGGGACGCGCTGTCAAGAGGAATATCAGTTCCAGAGTTTGCTCTAGACTGTTAAGAAGGTGAGTGCTGTTTAGCCAGGACAAAATAAAGCAAAGCAAAATCCAGAAGGAATAAAAGAACAAATAACTGAGCATCAGCTTTCAAGGGTAAATGAGTGAATCTGGCTTTTTTCCACCCTCCTGCTGCTGGCATGGATACTGGGGGCCCAGGGGCACAGGGCATGCGGCCTTTGATTGTCGACACTTGGGCCCAGAGGCACAGGCTGATGCGGGTGGGGCATGAGGAGGACCATTCCAGCCACATTTGGAGCCTGAGAATGCCAGAGTAAAGCCCTCGGTGGACCTCCCTGGTGGCACACCCAGTTGGGACGCAGCACTTCAGGCTGGCCTCAGCCACTTCAATGTGAGTTCAGTCCCTGGCCCTGGAGGTGATCCACATGGCGTGGACGGCACGGCAGACCTCTCCTGACCCGCCCACTGCTCCCCTCAGCAGTGTACTTCGTCCTTTTGCCTGTTCTGCTCCCCACTCTGTCTCTGGTGAAGCCTCTCACCCTCCTGCACCTCTGGCTTGTACCCCAGTTCTGTATGCATAAGTTAATCTTAAAGAAAAGAAAAGCCCTCGGTTGTCTCCCCATCCTCCCAGCCCCTCCTGGCTTCCCTGCCCTTGTAGTCTCTCATAGGCAAGTGAGGCTTGGCAGAACCTTGGCTGTAACTGTAATGCAAGTATGCTCAGGGCAGGCTCACCATCAGTTCAGGCAGACAGAAAGAAGAGTCTTGGAGCCCTGGACAGATTTTATAGGCCTTTAATGCTCTCTCAAGGAACCACTTTCACAGGTGGACTAGCTGGCAGGGAAGCCAGGTGGGGCTTTAGAGGTTGGGAAGGCAACTGAGGGCCTACAGTAACTTATTTTGTTTAGGGTTCCCAACAGCCCCATGCCCTGCTGAGTATGCTCTTGGTTCTTGCTATGCAGTGGGGAAGCTGCTTTCTCCATAGCCTGCTTGTTGTTCAAAGACTGGGCTGTCTTACAGGCTTCTGTGTCTCACCATCTGCTAGAGCATCTGCTCCCCAAGGCCAGATATCCTGTTTATCTGATCATCTCCAAGCCCCAGGGCCCTTGAAACAACCAAGAACTACGGTTAAGTCATTGACTCTGACCCACCATCCTCCTGCCAGGAGTGACAGTGAGGGACAGACTCTCTCAGCAGCAGCTGTCGTTCAGTGGTGTACTGTGCCAATCCCTACTACAGGAGTTTGCTATTGCAGCACATGTAACAACTCCAGCTCTTCACACTGGCCCTGTCAGTAGATAAACTGGTTACTCCCATTTTTAAGATGAGGAAACTGTGGCATAAAGGAGAGGCCACTTAATACTCTGCATGTTACAAATGAATGCTTACAGAACCATCGCAGGGCAAAGGTGGCAAACCATCTCTTAATCTTTGAAAGAGATATCATGCCTTTTTGGGGATGAGGCAAAACAGAAGCTGGCAGTTAGCTCTAGCCAATTGCACTTGGAGAGCTGGTGCTGCTGGGGAGCATTCTGTTGGTGGTTTTAGGAACTCCCATGAGTTGCTGGGCTTCAAACAGTGGCAAAAGGGCCATTTAGCAAGCTCTTGTTGATCTTTGGCCTCCATCAACTCCCTTGTGCCCCACCAACTCCCTTTTGTAAGTGACCCTCCAGTCAACTACAGCTGCAGCCCTCAGTCTGTTCCTGACCAGTAGTCTTTCAATTGTTAACTGCTATTTCTGATGGGCTGGCAGTGGTTAGTCCAGGACCTGTGTTGGGCATTTTGTGGTGGATAGTCCCTTGGCCACACAGTTATCTCTCTGCCATTGATACAAAGTATAAAGGGAGTTTGTACCCCTGTGAAAGCATTTCTTGAGCCACTAAGGCCACAATGGTTGGCCACATACTCAACTAGAGGCTACATTTTAAAAAGACTCCCGAAAAGTTTTTAAAAATTCAAAATGGAAAGTTTTATTCATTATACCAACTAGTATATTTTAAATATCCCATTCTTATGTACCCAGGGCTCATCTCTTCAAGTTATCAACTCTTGATCATGGACATCAGTTCTGCTCCCACCAATTTTTGTTCCTCAACTCAAAAAATGTTTCCCAGTTGAGAAATAAATCATAACCCTCAAGTTATTTTGATACTCAGAATGTGTGACTGACTGCCCATTGCTTGTGAATTCAGCCCTAAGCCTGAATATCTTCTTAATCAGCCCCGCTTGCCATCTGTAGGGCCACAGCTCCGTCTTTATGGCTGCTGTGCATCCTGCTGCTGTTCTCTGAAAGAACCATCTTGCTGAGGCTGAGCAACACCTTCCCATTCCTCTGGGCTTCTGTATACTCCCTCAGTTTTCACACACTTCCACAAAGAGTTAACAGTTTGCACTTGGATTGTTTTGATATTCTTCTAGTCTGAATCTCTCATGGGGGTGAATCAACAGTCCTCTGCTCCCAAGTGCTGTGTGTGCAGGATTCCCAAGCATCTCTGTGGACCGGTACAGGTGCTGTTCTAGTGGCAAGCCAGCATCTGTACCAGCTGCTGCTGTGGACATATAAGTTAGACCATGTTTCTGGAGGGTTATTATGGCAATATTGTTTATCGCAGTAACCTTAAAATGTTTATTTCCTTGGGTATTCCCTCCAGGCCTATAAGTAGGAAAGTGTTTGAAGCCTGATGGTGATGAGGGATCTTCACATCAAGCCAGCAGTGGGCGCAAGGGGAGATTTGTGGTAGCTGCAAATATTGTGTATAGTGCTGCTGTTAAAAATGACATGGAGGCACTCCATAACACAGGGATATCAAGAAGGGCAGGTTAGTAGGCACAGTATGAGTATGGACTGAGTTTTCTTAAATATATGTCCTTAGCTGTGATTTTAATTTACATTGTAGTTTTTAGCACATATATGTACCTGTGATTTTGTTAATAACTGTATATTCTTTTTATAATCCAGAATATTTTGCAGAAGAGGTACACCCTTTCTGTAGATGAGGTAGTGACCTATGGTCACAGATAACTACCTTAAGTTGGAAAGTCCTTTCATGTTCTGCCTTCAAGATGACTCCCTTACCTCATCTGGGCTCCTGATGCTAGCACAACCTTCCTAAGACCTTCTTGTTCTCTCTGCTCTTGCTAAGAAACAGTCCTCTCTTAACCTTTGTGCTTGGTGTAGGAGCTCCAGATTGGGACCTCTGATTGCCCTTATGGCTGGCTTTCCCCCTCTTTACTGACTGCAGCCAGTCTTTCAGTTCCTGGGCTTAAGCAAAAGGACCATAATAATGGGTGGTTAAGTTTATGAAAAATAGTGCTAGCTTCTCACTGCCTATCAGGGATTTTTCCTTCAGTGCTTTCTAACCACTGCAATGCTTCTTTATGAGCTTGTTACTTACCTGTTTATATTGATTGAGATATGTAATTAAAAACAAAGGAGAGTTCAGGTTGTTACATAGGTAGCTCTGTTTAATTGTTCAGCAAATGAATGCTCAATCCCAGAGGATCTCAGGTATAATTATTTAAAAACCACAGTCACAAAGGAGAGGCTTCTCTCCACTTAAATAACAAATTAATCCCTTGCTAATCTGGGTTGGAGCCCGTTACTAAAGGTCCATGATTGAATGAATGAAGTATCTCCAGGTGGAATAGCTTTTAGTTAGGGTATTGAGTCGTTGGCAGAAACATCTGACCTCTGTATCCCAGTACTTTTGAACTTTGAAGACAGTTGCAAACATCCAGAGAATTGCAGGGCTAGTTCAGATTGTATGTTTGGCCTTCCCTCGAATTCACTCATTCTCTCACTTAGACACAGCAAATATTCCTGCTTGAATAGCAGCTGGGGGGCTATCTTCTTCCTCCTGTTGGACCCTGTTTTCTTTTAGTCCTTGGCCTCACAGGCTTTGCTTAGTCTTCTGCCTGAGAACCTGCTAGAGAGATGGGGATGGGAAGAACAAGGATGAGGTGGGACCTGATTGCAAATCTGGCCTTTGAGCTGAACCACTTGGTGTCCAGTCTGGGAGAGGGATGGCAAAGGTTTATCCAAAGGCCCTGGACCAAAAAGGCCCCAGCCTTGGGAGTTCATGCTCTTCCCAGCCTAGGTACCCTCTGCAGGTTTCAGGGGTTGGTGGGAGGCAGTACTTATCAGTTAAAGAAATGGCTCACTCCTGACCCCACTGTCCTTCTGTTCTCCCCCGTTCCTGTTTCCATTCAGTCCTCATCAGCGGTGACCTTTGAGGAAGTGATCCAGCTGCTGTGTGTGGTGGAAAGGAGTCCTGTTATAAAGTATAGAGAATGCTGAATTTACCCTGAGGAGCCGTGGTGGGTCACCCTGGGCTCTTGAAATGCTGTCAGTCTGCTTTGGGCTGGGGAGGATTTACGTGAAAGTGCTGCACAGTTCCCCACCAGGTGCTATTAGTAGGCCTTCAGGTGTGAGGCTGTTCAAACTCAAACCCAAGGATTGGCAGAGCAGCTTCCTGGGGCCAGGGCTTAGGAGCGCTCACTGCCTCATGCATTCTTTACATTGAAGTGGTACACAGCTACTATAGTGGACAACACAAGGGTGCACATCTTTAGTGTGAAGCCAGATGAATATTCAGGCACAGAAATGGTCCCATCAGACTGACATCTAGAGCTGGTCCAGTACCCTGCAGGCTCCTCCACAGCAGATCCAGCCCCAATCTTCTGACATCCATGGCTTTGGAGACATTTATGCTTGAACTTCTTATCATTGGAATCACACTATGCAGTCTAATGTTTATTTCTTTCATTCAACATCCTGTCTCTGAAATTCATTCTTGAGGGTATCAGTTATTCTGTTGCAAGTTCAGTTCTTTCCTGCTTTGAAAAAGTATTGGGTTTAGTTTGTTACTGACCGTGACCGTGGGAAGAAGGCACCAGTGGGATTGGGGTCATGCTTTCTGGTGGGCGTGTGCACTTAAACTCTCTGGTTGTACACCCAAATGCTCAGTAGAGAGGTGCGCCAAATAGTTATTCCAGGTGGCACCGGTTTACAGTCCCACCACTTGTGGGGCAGAGCAGAAGTGGGCTGGAGTGAGAGGGTGTGGGTACAGGAAGCCAACCCCAGCAGCTTTGGCCTGTTGCAACCTCCTATTCGGTCATTGTTTTCAGGACTGTGGACGCAGTATTTCATTCCCTTCAGATAACATTGTAGAAGAGTTTAAAACAGAGAGGTTTTTCCATAATTTTCCTGTCCAAGGATGGTTACTGACATCCTGATTTTTTTCTCCAGTTTTGTTTTTATGTGCATATAACTTTATTTGTATGTTTTTTAAAATATGTAAATATACACATTTGTATTTTTTTTTAAAATATTTTATTTTATTTGTGCATACAGAACTGGGATACAGGCCAGATATGTGGAGGGTGAGAGAATTCACCAGAGACATTGTGGAGTGCAGAACAGGCAGATCAACGAAATACACTGCTGAGGGGAGCAGCGGGCGGGTCAGGAGAGGTCTGACACGCCATGTGGTCACCTCCGGGGCAGGCGGGAATCGAACTCATGAGGAAGCGGCTTTAGATTCTCAGTGCTGTGCTTTAACCCGCTGCGCCACCAGGGAGGGCCACACATTTGTATTTTTAAAGTGAAATTAGATTGTACCTGTGGCTTCAGTTTGAGTTGTAGCTTAGGTTGTGTTCCTCTTCTGCGGCATTCTGGCTGTGTATCCATGACTCAGATTCATGGAATTCTGAACACGGGACACCGATACATAGTTGGACTCTATCTCAGTTGCAAAGGACTGGATCAACTTGTGGTGTGGTGACAGGTTTTTGTTTTTTTTTTAACTTTCATTCTGATTTTTTTCACCCGTGTGCCATCACTACAGTCCAGTGCACTCTTCTCACCCAGTTCTGATCCCATTCTCCCTTCCACCCCCATAAATGTCTCTAGTTTATGGTTGCTCATTGTTTGCATTTTTACTCTACTACCTTTGTCTGTCTCCCCCTCACCCCCATCACTTATGTTCCTGCTATGAGTGAAACCATCCGGTACTTTTCTTCTTGGCTTATTTTACTAAGTGTAATCCCTTCCAATGCCATCCATGTTGCTGCAAAAGGCATGAGTTTATCTTTTTTGATTGCTGAGTAATATTCCATTGTGTATATGTACCACATTTTAAAATCCAGCCTTTCTATTTTTGGGCATTTGGGTTGACTCTGCATCTTCCCTATTGTAAGTAGAGTAGCGGTAAACATGGGGGTGCAGGTGTCCTTTTGAATTCGTGTTTTGTGTCCTTTGGGTTGATACCTAGGAGTGGGATTGCTGGGTCATATGGAAGCTCCATTTTTAGTAGTTTGAGAAATCTCCAAACAGCTTTCCATAGTGGATATATCAGCTTGCACTCCCACCAGTATTGTAGGAGAGTTCCTTTTTCTCCACATCTTCGCCAACATTTGTTGTTGTTAGTTGTTTTAAGATGTGCCATTCTCACTGGGGTGAGGTGGTATCTCATTGTGGTTTTAATTTGCATCTCCCTTATTACGAGTGATGTTGAACATTTTTTCATATGCCTGTTGGCCATCTGCATTTCCTCTTTGGAGAAGTGTCTTTTTAGCTCTTCTGCCCATTTTTGGATGGGGTTGTTCACTTTATTTTTGTTGAGTTTAATTCTTTGTGTACCTTTGTGATCAGACCTTTGTCATTAGTATTGTGTGCAAATATTTTCTCCCAATCAGTGGCATGTCTTTTTGTTTTGTGTAGTGTCTCTCTTGCTGTACAGAAGCTCTTTAATTTAATGTATTCCCAGCTATTTATCTTTTACTTCACTGTTGTTGCTTTGGGCAATGTATCTTTAAAGATATTATTGAGGTGTATGTCATGCAGAGTTTCACCTACCTTTTCTTCTATATATTTTATGGTTTCAGGTCTTATGTCTAATTCCTTAATCCATTTCGAGTTGGTTTTTATCCATGGTGTGAGGTAGTGGTCTGGGTTCATTTTTTTGCATGTAGCAGTCCAGTTTCCCCAGCCCCGTTTACTAAATAAATTTTCTTTGTTCCATTGTATATTCTTTGCTCTTTTGTCAAAGATTAGCTGTCCATAAACTTGTGGGTTTATACCTGGGTTTTCTATTTGAATCCATTGGTCTGTATGTCTGTTCTTGTTCCAGTACCATGGCTTTGTAGTATAATTTGAAGTCTGGGATTGTGATGCCTTCGGTCTCTTTCGTTTTAGTCAGGAGGGTTTTGGCTATTTGAGTTTTTTGTGGTTCCATATAAATCTCATCAATATTTGTTCTATTTCTTTGAAGAATGTCATTGAGATTTTTATTGGAATAGTATTAAATCTGTATATCGCTTTTGGTCGGATGGCAACTTTAGTGGTGTTAATTCTTCTGATCCATGAGCAGGGGATGTCTTTCCATTTTCTTGTGTCTTCCTGTGGTGACAGGTTTTTTAAGACATTTATTGTTACCAACTTCCAGATCCCAATCTCCTTCAGCCTGAGGGGCCCTGTAGCACATGTGACTTGGTGTGAATGTTCCCTTCTTCCTTGTGTGGTAGCTCAGACTGAGTCACTGTGGAGGTGCTCTTGGGAGGAAGTTTCCTGCAGGCTCCTTTGCATAGTCATCCCACATGCTTGACATGACAATTTTTTTTTTACTGACATGTTAAAAGCTCCATTATGGACTTTCCCAGACATTCACAGAGCTAGAAATAATAGAAAAATGGTCTCCAAGGTACTCAAGAGTATGACCAGTGATTCATTATCTCTCCTTATCTTTCTTGGGCTATTTTAAATCACATCCATATACCATGTGATGGTATTTTCTTTTTAATTGCTATGAATTTGAAATTACATGTTTTATTTTTCCATCTGGGATTTTGTTTACTTGAGACCTTATAGTAGAAATAGACATATTAGTCCATTGAGTCCCTGCAAAAACATACATTTTCAGAGTGTACTCATAATAAAGTCTTCAAATTACCCACACAAAGCTGACAGCTTACAAAGAATGTTTTAAACTCTAGTGATGATTTAGAAACAAGCATGCCAACATAAAAATGAAGGAATTTTCTTTTCAAAAGAAATGTTTTGTGAGAAGTTATCCTTTCTATACATTTTTGGTATTCTCGGTGAACCAGAATTGTCATTTCTGTCTCCTTCAGTGCTCCTCTTACCCTGAGCTTGTTCAGAGGGTGTCTCTCCCATATACAGCCCATAGTCTCTATAGAAGAAATATTCAAAAGGCCCCTTTCTTGTTTCCCTGTTTTCTGCTTCCTGCACACTTTCTCATAGCAGCGTTTGTTTCAGGTGGCCACATTAAGGACAAAACATCTCTGTTGTCTTCTATACTGGTTAACTTTAATATTGCACCTATTTGGAGAGCTGTCATCCAAAAGATACTAGTCAAAAATCTAGAAATCTTCCATTGGTATCATTTATGGGTTCTATAAATACAGCCAGACCTTAACTCCATAGTGTTGGTTCCTGTGGAGGATTGGAAAAGCCTGGTTGGCTCTGCAGGTCTTCCCGACAGTTTTGGAGCACTTCCAAAGTGGAACCAACATCAGCAAGGCTGACACTATATTTCTTTATACATGTGATTTCAGCTGCCATTACTGGAGTGTAGCTCTCTAGGTTTCCCAAGTCCCACAAAATGAGGAGTGAAGCATTGTAGCTTGGCAGAGAGCATCCTTACTCAGTGGTTCTCTGGTAGTGAGTGGGAGACTTCCTCAGGGTTGGGACATGGGAGCTGAGTGGTTCAGAGATCAGCATGTGACAGGGATTTCGAGGCTACCCCTTCTCTCCTGGTTCTCTGGAGGCCTAACAAGCAGACTGAAGTAAATGATGAAGCTTGTGTATGTATATGTAGTCTTCTGAACTGGCTCAGAAAACAACACTTTCTGTTGTTTTTTTTTAAGGGCAGCAGTGTTTTCTTTAGGTATAGTTTTTCTCATTAATCAAGTTCATTAGGAATTGAGAAATCTTGAGAGAAGAAATAAGAGAACTTTATGAAACAAACCAGGGAGTGTGAAGAGAAAGTATTTAAGTCTTAAGTTTGTACAATTAGAACATTTCTTTCTGCAAGTCTAAAATATATCCTTTGCTACATGTAGGTGGATGGTTAGATTCTGAAATGCATATATTTATCTTGTTAAATAAAAAACAAACTTCTATTTTTTTAAACTGATCAAAGAGGCACAATGCAGAACTGTGCTAACAAAGTAAAGGAAGAAGTTGCAGTTCTGGATACAGTTTAGTAAATATGTTTCCAGCTACCTGTGAGGCAAAAAATGCTCTCTCCTTAAGGCCAGGTGTTAACTTTGGTTACCGTTAGGGACTAAACATCAGTGTCTCATTTCCTGCCTCTAGGATGATACCCCCTGGCCTGCTGACACTGTAAACTTGGCCCTGGTAGCTGTGGAATGTGTAGTAGGCTTTTGGGACACTCCTGGGGGTCAAAAATTGCTAATGAAGTAGAAGCTTCCTTTGTCCTTGTTGACTGAGACAGGAGGTTTTGGCAAGTGACTGAGATCTTTCTTAATAGCCAGCATTGAACATTTCTCTTTCAGAGATACTGTGACATACTCTTTTTGTACATGTTGTCATTTAAGTTAATTTTTATTTTACTAACATAAATCAACACATAAATTCAAAAGTCAAGGATTAATAATAGACATGGAACTATTGTGGATCTAAGCTCACTGAACCCTCCCCTGTGACTCAGCTCCTTGAAGATTCTGGCACATGCCTGAGATTCTAAGGAGTGTACACATGTTGCCCTGGAGGCATGAGATTGGGTTTATGAGATTTATTAGTTGCCTGTTGGACTTTCTCTGTAGTTCCTTGCACAGCCTTATCTCTGCTTCTCCTCCTTCCCCCAGTATTTTTTACCTTCTGGGTAAATCAGTTGGAATGACTTATGCTTTATGCCTACAGAGATGACATTCACAACTGAGCAATAGTGGCATACTGTGATCTTCTTCAGCCTCTTCACCCTGAAAAAAAATTGCCTTTTCAAAGATGTGTCCTGTTTTCTGTGGACATGCTGCCAATTCTTTCCATTTCTTCCATTTACCTATTTGGTAGAATTATCCTGGTGCTCAGTATTGTCAGGCAGTCGGTGAGTCCCAGCTTTTCTCCTAGGCCTCCCTCTGGAACCTTAGTCCAGTGACCCTCCATTTTATGTTTTTCCAGTGATTAAATCTCTAGTTGTCTCCTCGTATGGAGGAGGTGTGAAGTAGAAAAGGTGATGCAGGCATAAATTTTACCCAGGAATCCTGCCGTTTACCTTGGTCCCTGAATACATGGTACACTGATTTGATCTTTGGGAGGATCTGGGGCAGTGTCCAAGCTGGTGCTCAGCTCTCCTCACTGTCACTTACTTGGGACACTGCCTTCTTGGTTGACTTGCTGTGTCTGATGCCACTTGCCCCATTAGCTTTCCAACTTCTGAAATGCTCTGTTGAGGACACCTCTCTGGTTCTTCCCATCTTTAGGGGTTTGCATTAGAGGAAAGCAAAAATCCTTTTTTCTGTGGTTTTAGTGAGGTTTGAGGATGGAATGAAATTAGATGTTCAGGTTGATGTCTCATTTAATTCTATTTTTAAAATGAAGATGTGTAAGGAATATATTTGGTTTGTAACTTTAACTTAATTGAAGTCAGGTGCCTCCCTCAACATAGGGCTTTGTTTTGCAGATAGGGTTTCTTTTCAGTGTGTCAGAACATGACATTTGGAACCTATATGCTTTTCATTATGACCAGTTCCTTACCATTTTCTCTCCAAATATTACTGAAAGTTTTTCAACATCTAAGAGAGTTTAAGATTTGGGGGGAAACAAACCATAGTTAATGAAAAATGGATCCTTTCTGAATTGGATGTATGAAAACCTTATCTGTGATACAAATCAGTCAAAATTGTGTTTTCCTCTTGGGGCTAATATGATTTGCTTTCTATCTGGTCTATCTGTGATTTGTGCGATCTCATCAATGTGTGATGCATGGGCCTGGACTGCCTTACCAAGCATGGAGCACTCCTGGTCTGTGCCACAAATGCTGGGAACTACCCTGAAAACATGGAGGGTCATTGCATAGGCCCAGGGTGAGGGTGGGCCTTACTGTCATTGAGCACCCGAATAGGGAAGCAGAGCTGTCAGCACCTTGCTCCTTTGATTTGGGCTTGAGCTGCTGGAGACCCAGAGTTATGGGGGCATCTTTTCCTTGGTCAATAGCTAGTAAAAATGTGGCTGAAATTTAATCCAACAAACTCTTGTTTTCCTTTCATGGTGTCTACATTTGGTATGTGTTTAGTTAGGAAAACCTTCCTTATCTTCATATGGTATAATTTGTTCTCCCCTGATACTTCTATGTTTTAGGTTTTTGAACACATAGGGGAAATAGTCACATGTATAGGCTGTTTGCTCCTGTCCCAGACTGGTGAACAGACTGCTTAGGCAGCTTGCCAAGATGCTTCTCTTGGGGGACAGGGTGGGGCTAGCAAAAATTCCTCCTGCTGCTTGATGGGTGTTGTAGTCTCAAATCAGGAGATTTTTCCTCAGGGTAGAGTATAATTGGTCACACAGATGGATGGGAAGAAGGCATCCTGTCCACCGGAGGTCAGAAGGTCTGTGATTCAGGGAGGAAAGTCCTTCTTGCTTTAGGACCAGCTAGAAACTGGAGCAATTGCTTTTCTGGTAATTCAAGCATTTGTTTATTAGTGGCAAAGACTTGGGGGAGGAGTGTTGAAGAAGGTGATATGGGGGGTGTGTGTGGCGAGAGGGCCCTCAGGGTAACTAGGAGCTTGGATGGAAGGATCAGGCACTTAGAGGGGAAGCTGGTTAATATTTCTCCTGTGTGACATCATTGTATGAGAAGTCTAGCGGCCCACTTTGGGGCAGCGGAGCTGGCACTTCCAGGTGCCTACCATTCCAGTGGGAGACCAGCTCTGCCTGAGAGAGCAGCATGCACTCATTGCTGTCATCTGTTTAGAAGGGGTGACATGACATCATCACACATTGGAGGTATTTTGGGATGCAGTGCTAGTATAGTTAGGCAGATTGTTCTCTTGATTGCTCTAACACAGACTCCGTGCTTCCCATGTGCCAGGTTCCTGAAGTGGTTAACTGTGGTTATCCCTTTGTGCAGCCCTTTGGGGTGGGCCCTGTCACTTCCCTTTCTCTGCAGTGAGGACACATGCATGCACTGCAGGTGGTACCTTATCCAGGATCACATTTCCAGCTTATGTCCAGGAACACACGGGGTTAACCTTTCCCCCCTCCCCTTTACCCTACTTGGATTCAGATTATAAGGACTGGGAGTTTCCCGATTTGGGTACAAAAAAAAGGTGAAGAAGAACAAGCTGTGTCGAGGAGGAACCTGTCTTCACACCTGCCCTCTGCTGTGCCCCTCTCCTGGCTGCAGTTCTTATGAAGAGTATACACTTTGGGAGGAGGGGCTTGGAGGGGCAGAATGCATCTGAGACTGGCAAGTGGCCAGATTGGAATTTGAGTCCTTGACTGTGTAATTCTGGTCCCTTCTTTGTCTACTTCCTGCAGTTCCGGCTGTCCAGCACTTCCACCTGCTTCAGCTCATGCCTTTCTCTGTCACCCTGGCCTCCTGACCCATTCATTCAAGGGTTGGTTTCCTTTGTACCTGCCACACTGATTTCAGTTATGCATCTTACATCCATCAAAATGCAGGACGATACCACTTTTTTGTATTACAAATGATTTTGTCCAGTGCTCATCCATGACTGCTGCAAACAGAGGTGGATGCAACCTCCTCTGCTCTCAGGGTGGTCGTAAGGACTGTGAAGCTTACAGACAGGAAGTCAGTAATTCCTACTGGTATGGTAGAAGTGACCACAGGGTTTCTGTGAGGCAGAGTGCAGGAGGCCCAGCAGACAGGGCCCCTAAGGTTGGAGAGGGAGTGAAGAGATAGGGTGGTTGGGGCACTTCCCACTCTCACCAGCAGCCATGTACCTTGGGGAGCTGGTGGAGAGAACTGGAGTGGGAATGGGGCCAGGAGACAGAGACTATCTGGAGGAATTGCCACCAGCACTGTGAGAGATGGGGTGGGGATTGAACTTTTAGGGAATAGGAAAGCAGAGAGGAGGTTTCTAAGTTCCTGATTCAGACAGTTGGTGGGCACAGCACTAAGGTTATGTAATTGTACAAAGTCTGGGGATGTCACGGTTCAACTTACACGTACAACTGCAGGACATAACTCAGGTAACAACTGGGCTTATTAATGGTAGGGAAGCTGGGAGAAACAAAAGAATGTCTGAAGCCACAATGGCCAACTGTCCTACCCCAGATAGTGTCTGCAGTGTCCAGTAGTCCAAATGAAAAGCTGCTCCTGCAAGATGGCATTGTCCCTCTGACAAGAGCCAGGAGCTGGTGGCACAGTGGTAAGTGGTAGAGCAGGGTCCAACTCAGTGGCATGGATATGGAGGCCAAGCTGGGCCACATCAGATGCTGGACTGAACAGCCTTGGAGACTGCAGCACTAGATGGCAGTGCTAAGGAACAGGTACAGTAGACCGCTCTTAGAAGTGCCAGGCATTAGCCAATGGAGACACTTTAAAAGAGCAGTGCCACTGCTAGTGGGAATGCAAACTAGTACAACCACTATGGGAAACTGTTTGGAGGTTCTTCAAACTGCTAAACATGGAGCTTCCCTACGACCCAGCTACCCAAAAGACACAAAAACACTGATTCAAAAATATACCTGCACCCCCATGTTTATTGCTGCTTTATTTACAATTGGAAAAACATGGAAGCAGCCCAAATGCCCCAAAGTAGATGACTGGATAAAAAAGATGTGGTACATATATACAATGGAATATTACTCGGCAACCAAAAAAGAGAAACACATGTCTTTCGCAGCAATTTGGGTGGAGCTGGAAAAGATCATGCTTAGTGAGATAAGCCAGAAAGAGAAAGAAAAATACTGATGGTTTCGCTCATAGCAGGAGTATAATGGACCAGGCAAGAAAATAATAAGAATAATGAACAGCCATATACCAGAGACATTTTGTGGGGGTGGAGTGGGGAATGGGATCAAAAATGGGGAGGGTGGGGAGAGAAGTGCATGGGACTATGGTGATGGCACAAGGGTGACTTGGTGATGGGAAACCCGCGGGGATTACAATTGACATGAAAAAAAAATGTACAAAATGATGTAAAAATAAACTTATTAAAAAAAAAAAAAGCAGTGCCAAGGGATCAGGCACCAGTGTACCGTCTTTCAGAGATAGGGCACAGGCTGATATTACCAGTCAGAAGGTGATGTCAGAGTTAGGACTAGTGGCAGGAGCAGGAGGCAGGCTGCAGTTTAGAGAGATCACATGTGGAGGTCTCTGAAACCTTGGCTTATATCTCCTTCAGGAAACTGGCCTTTCAGTCCTGATTGGCTCATTTATGATTCTAGCTCTGTTTACAAGACTTGATTGGTCTCAGTTGAACACAAATCTGATTGCTCCACCTGTTGTTCCTGAGTGGGTCTCTAAACCTTGAATGGCACTTATGGAAACTCAAACTTGATCAGTCTGTTGGGAGCGTGACCCAGATTGGTCCATTTCGAAACCATTGTGATTTTAAAAACTGAAATCCCACCATTGTGTCAGAACCCAACCTATACTGAGGCCAGGTGGTCTGGTGTCAGTGTTGGGCCCTGAAGCGAAGTGAACATGGGTCCAAGTGGCCATATTACAGGTTACTGTGGCCTTCACAGCTTGCTAAGCTGAGCTGGGGTGAGGGGGGAGTATGCTGTGTGCTGCTCTGCCTACATATAGCTCTGGTCATTTTGGCGGCAAATGTGCTGCTGAGCAGTAGACCTCAGCAGAGCCAGTTATGCCCTGCCCCACAGAGCTATGGTGGTTCCTGTTACTGTTACAGGGTATCATCTTGGTATGTCACTGGTGGTTGCTCAGCGAGGATTTGGGCAATTAGATCCTTCTTTGACTCCCGGATGAGAGGTCTCACAGGGCCTGTGTGATGGACCTGGGGCTCCTTGGGAGGCTCCCACCTAAACCAGATACCAGTTGACACCCAGCTTGACAGACAGGTGGTAGACCCTGAGGACCTGGAGGAAGCTGGACCAAGGGGGCTTTTGGAGCCCAGGCGGCAGTAGGGACCATATACTCTGAGATGGTATCTGTCCTCTATCCATCTTCTTGAGGGTTAGTCACACTCAGGCAGCAGCCACTAGACAGACCCCTCCCTTGCAGCCTTGGGTTTGGCAGCGACTGTCTTGGTATTGCAGTTGTGGTGGGACAGCTAGATAGAGTGTACCCTTTTTGAGCTGGTTGTGTTCTCCCACTTGGGCAAGCCCTTGCCTTTCTGACACAGACCTGTGGGATCAGAGCTCACTGTTGGCTCTTCTCAGTTATTTTTTGAGGTTATAACCTTGCTTGTGTTTGAGGATATTTCCTTGTATCACAGTTTGTCCTCATATAGAGACAATCCCTGGAAGGAGAGTTTTCTGGAGACACAAGGTGAGGAGTGGCCATTCTGGTTCATCTGTTCAGGCAGGTGTTCTGTGAAGGGCAGCAAAGCCCAGCTTGGGGAGAGTCCTTGAAGGGGACTTTGGCTGAGCAGCCCACTCTTGCATCTACACAGGGCTGTTCCCAGTATGCAGTTGGATCCCCTGAACAGTCTATATGGTTAGTGTTGGTCCTTGAGTGTAGAGGAGGGACAGCCACACCTAAGATTGGCTATGAATGTAGCATGATGTGCAGTTAGGGCCCATGTAACAGATGGGTGCTTCTGATAAAATGCTGAGATGGCTGGAAAGGAAAGGGGAAACCCTCTCTCTTGGAGGAGGGAGGGAATGTAGATTATTAAGCGAGATCAGAGTTGTCTACTTTATTGTTGGCCTTCTAACTTATGGAGAATGATCTCAAGAGGAGAAACAGGAGCAAAACCGCTTTTTAAAATGTGGTTTGCAGAACTGTGCTCACAGGTATCTGTTTACTTTCAGCTAACAAACATGCAGGACTTGCCTGGTTAGATGCCGCTCTGGGCAGCAGAAGGGCTGTGTGAGTCACTTGGACAGTGCCTCACAGAGTCCTGGCTCATGTCCTAGGAGCAATCTCCCTCCTGGACTCTGCCCCATATACCCTTACATAGCTTACAGGCAGAGACATTTATCCCAGTTCAGTTTCCTGTCATAAAGGTGTGTTCTAGCTTGTCAAGATGTTCCTGTTTCTGACCTCTGTGTTATTCATGCTCCTCAGGTTAAGTCACTAACAGTCAGTACTCACCGGATAACTGTCCATGTTATCTGATGTGTCTGACTAGGACGGAGCTGATCTGGCATCTGCTGTCACATTGGCCTTGGTTCACCAAGGAGCCTGGTGAGATTCCCCCCATCTCAAAACTGTTGCACAAAGACAGGGGGCAACTGCCTTGTCTCTATAGATATAACAGGGTGTACAGTGTCTGTATGGGGGTTTTTAACCTGCTGATCCTATCAAAAATGGCCAGCCTGGAACACAGGAATACTGTTTTTAGCTGGTTAGGAACCTGGCTTAGCCATTGTTTCTGCTTATCTGGGACATAAGCCTATCCCTCTCTCAGAGCTCTAAGCAACCCCCTCTGCGTCTTTGTGCATTACACCTGGGTTCCTGGTTCTACCTTCTATCCTTTTCCTCCCTACCTGCCCAGCCTCCTGCCCAGCCTGGCTGGGTGGCCAGTGCTCTCTAGCCATGTCCACAACTCTGGGTCACCTTATTGGTTGATCAGAGGCTCTATGACCCTCAGCTCTGGGCAAGTCTCTGTGTCAGGGTTTCCCTCACATTGCTGTTGGAAAGTAGAAAGAATGGGTATGGTCCTGGAGGCACAGGGGACGAACTCTTCTGCTCAGTTTCTTCTCTAATTGGAAATGTTCAGTGACTTAGATAATACCAGGTGATGTCTCCCCGTCTCCAGCTGTGGAGCTTGCTTCATCAGAGTTGGTGTCTCTTGTCCTCCTGCGTGCTGTGTCATGCTTCTCTATATAGCTTCTCTCGAGGCACTGGTCAGGTTTCCCCTAGTGTATGTGTCTGCTGTACCCAGGCTTCTTTGCCATCAAGAACATGTTGCTGGCCCAACGGGTTAGGATGCAGCACTGCGAGCTAGCCGCAGCCACTTCATGTGAGTTTGATCCCCCACCCCAGAGGTAACCTGCGTGGCGCAGCAGACTTTTCTGTCTCACCCGTTGGCAGTGTGCTTTGATGATCTGCCTGTTCTGCTCTCCGCTCTGTGTCTGATGAATCCTCTCACAGTCCCTGCATCTCTGGCCTGTACCCCAGTTCTGTACGCATAAGTAAATAAATCTTTAAAAAAAGAACATGTTGCTGCCACCTCACCTATTGCAGACTTAAGGACATGGATGGGGGTAGGGCCTTAGAATGCACATGGAGAATGTTCAGTGTGTTAATTTTTAATTTTTGTTGTTTAATTTTTCTTGTGATGTTAAAACAGATTTGCACATCTCTTAGCATGGGATTTTTTGAGGAATTACAGAATTGATCCTACAGCTCCATGTACATAGTCTGTTAGTGTCCTGTACTGTCAGGGTACTGTTCAAACCCTGTACAGTCTGTCAGGGTTTTTTTGTTTGTTTGGAGTGGCCAGAACATTTTCTAACACCAGCTAGCATGAACTTGTTTAATTTGCTCAGAACCCTGACCTACTTTGTCCTTTTTTTTTTATAAGGAGGCCCATCTTAAGGGAAGAAGACAGGCCAACAGTCCCAGCCTGATGTGCCCCTTTCTTTAAAATAAAAGCACCTGTGTTCTGAATTTTGTGTGCATGTGCTGCCATTCAAGGTTAGCTAACATTTGCTTAGGTGCACAGCCCTTCTCAGCAGAGCTTCGGCTTAATGAAAAACTGTGATAGGATATTATTTCTTACTCTTCATTTGTTGGCAGTGGTGTTTTAAAGATGTTTTCCACATTTGTATAGTCTGTCTCTTTCTGATGTCCCTACTAGAAGTTAGGTCGTGTCTCCTTGGTCTCACCTGGAGAACCTTCGTGTCCCACGTAGGGAGCCTTAGCTTTGGGAGGGACTAAGAAGTGTCTCGATTGGTCCCGTTTTGCAGAAGAAACAGGAACCAGGTTCCTCTGCTCTTAATACCAGAGTTGGGGGGGAAGCCAGGCAACGCAGAGGGCAGGTGGCCACTCAGCTATTTGATGTGCACTTGATTTCATGATGATTGTGAATGATACCTTGGCCTGTATTTTTGCATCTTTGAATTGGGGTTGTCTGTTTTGCTTTATGGTGGTGCGTTTCTAGTACTCTTTTCTTATGGCTCTTCATTCTTGCCCTCTTGCTAAGCTATCTTTCATTGCTTTGCTGAGTGCTCCTCCATCCCTCTCCTTGACCTTGCCAGGTTGGTGTGCCAGGGAACATCACCCCAGCTACTGCGCAAGGTCTGCAGACCTTGAACCCTGCAAGAACGGACTCTTTAATATATGTCAACATTTCTTCTTTTGTGTTTTAGCGAGGATGCCATGAGAAAAGCTGGCGTGGCCCACAGTAAATCTAGCAAGGATATGGAGAGCCATGTGTTCCTGAAGGCCAAGACTCGGGTAAGGCTTTGATGGGCAGCCCCTGACAGAGAGGCTAGGGCCGGGGAAGGGTGTCATACAGCCTTTGGAAAGCCTCTGTTCAGGTGCCGGAGAATGGGGACAATGCTCATTGATTGGTTATTGGCACTGTCAGCTTTGCCTACAGCCACTGTGGGTTTTCCTGTCTGTCCATGGCTCAGACACAGGGAGAGTACCCAGGATGCAGGCCCAGCCTCCAGCCCTAGTTCTCACTGCTGACACCCTCTATTTGTTGTCAGCACCCACGAGTCCTGAAGAGTGTTCATTTATGTGCCAACACTCCTATAGAAGGGGCCAGTTCTGGATAAAAATGGACTCTGTCCTTAGTCTGAGCATTCCAAAGGAGTCCCCACCTAAATCCCACAGAGCATCTGTCTAGAGTCTTGTCCCTTTTTGTCTAGTAAATGGAGGTAAAGTTCCTGCAGGTTGAGACCTAGACCGAGGAACTAGGCATAGGAATGTCACAGGTGGAGTGTGTCCAGGGCCAGGTGCCATAGGCTTCTTGTGACCATCTCTTTTCATCTGTTTGCTTTCCCTGGGACAGAGCTATTTTAGTAGAAATGAAGCAGACCAGAAGCATAAAGGAGCCAAGTGGTTTGTCTAAGGTTATCTAGCATATGCAAGGTGCAACTAATGCCTGGGACTTCGTTCAGTGGCACACTTGCCCTGTCCCCTTGTGCAGATCTGACCCTCAACATCATTGATCTACTCTACGCACTGTTGAAGCTCTCAAACACCCTTGTGTATTAAGAAAAAAGCAGATTCTATTTATGCTGACATTTGGGTATTGGTTTGGATAAACCAACTGTTAAGGAATATAGAGATCGATTGGTTATTTAGATGAGGTGAATTTTTTGAAATGGAAAGGTAGACGTCACCCACTGCAGAGGTTCTGTGTTTCTGAGTATGTGTAAGTGCAAGGAAGAACTCCAAGAGCATTCATTCTGAGGTAGGGCAGAGATGACTCTGTCCCATGATATATATGATAAGCACATCCCCTCTTCTAACAGTTTCATTGAGATCTAATTCACATACTATTTAAGTAACCCACTTATGGTGTAGAATTCACTGGTCATTAGGATGTTCACAGTTGAATAGCCACTACCACAATCTAGTTTTAGGATAGAAATTCTGTACCCATTAGCTGTCACCCATTTTTTCCCTCAACCCTCAGCCCTAGGCAACCACACACCTACTTTCTGTAGCTATGAATTTGCCATTTTTGAACTTTTCACATAAATGCAATCATATAGCAAGGTTTTTGTGACAGGCTTATTTGACTTCTTATAACATTGTCAAGGTTCTTTCATGAACTGTGGCATAGCATATACTTTATTCTTTTTATGGCCCAGCAACATCCGTTTTTATGGGTATACTGCATTTTGTTTATCCATTCTTCAGTTCATGAACATTTGGATTGTTTTCACTTTGGCCTGTTATGAATAATGTTTTTATGAACCCTTGTGTTTTGTGAGCTTTCCTGTGGATATACATTTTCATAGCTCTTGGATATCCACCTAGGACTGGAATTGCTGGGTCTTGTGTTAACTCTGTTTAACTTTTTGAGGAACCACCAAGCTGTTTTCCAAAGCACTACAACATTTCACATTGCCATCAACAGGATGTGAGTTTCCTGTTTCTCTACTCCTTGTTCACACTTGTTACTGTCTTTATTACAGTGATCAGAAAGAGTATGAACTGTTACCTCAGTGTGGTTTTGATTTGCATTTTCCTGGTGACCATTGATACTGAGGATAGGATGTATGTTCATCATCTTAGCTACTTCTCTTCTACCTCCTGTCTATCAAAGCAAAATATGCCTAAACCCCTACTTTAGTTCCCTAACAGAATGGGGAGCAGAACAGGCAGATCTACTGAAATGCACTAAGAGGAACAGCAAACAAAACAGGAGAGGTCTGCTGCACCATGTGGGTTAGCTTCCTAGCTGGGATTGAACTCAGGTCAGGGATGGAACTCAGGTCATCATGCTTATAATGCTGAGATTTACCCCCTAGGCCACCAGTGAGGCGCCCTACCTTTATACTTTTAAAGGGACCTTGCAAACCAAGGCCTTTGATTAATTCTGGTAATAGCTTCTGCTATCAGTTTCATCAAGGACAGTTATTTGAGTGCCCAAGAATTTAGGCATTAGAAACTTTCTAGCTGAGAGCTGCTAGGAAGGCCCAGGTGTACCTGGTTCATGGCTAAAGTCTAGTAGGCAGTTCTCCTTTGCTTTGTTGTCTAGAGGCATGACAGTCAGGGTCCCTGCTCCCTTAATAAATGTGCTTGTTTGGAAGCCTAATTGTGAATTCTGATTGATTGATTGGTTTTCATTAGTATGTGCTGGTTTTCAATAGCATGTGTTGTAGCACTGAGAGAACTGCATTATACTTTGTTTAATCATTGTGGCTAGTTTCTCCAGTTTACCTGTGAGGAAGTTGAGGTGTAGAGCATGTCATTGGTAGCATGAGTAGCTTGTTGGCTTGCTTTCTATCTACTTATATTTATTTATTTATTTATTTATTTTTTT
>NW_004567152.1:600740-610109 GCF_000260355.1 Condylura cristata | reverse complement strand
CTTTATCGCTACTTTTGTGTGAGAAAATGTTTTCCCAATTAGTGATCTTTCTGTTTGTTTTTAGTAATGTCTCTTTTGCTGTACAGAAGCTCTATTTATTTATTTTAAAGGATTTATTTGTGCATACAAAAATTGGGTGGAGGCCAGAAGTATGTGGGGGTGGTGTGTGTGTGAGAGGATTACCCAGAGACAGAGTGGGGAGAACAGGTGGATCTACTGAATTATATTGCTGAGGTGAGGAATGGGTGAGACGGGAGAGGTGAGCTGTGCCATGTGGGTCAACTCCCTGACCAGAGATCGAACTCATGTTGCAGTGGCTGGTAATATTTTGATAGTGCTGAGACTTTAACCCCAGTGCCACCAGGAAAGCCCAGAGCACCTGTTCTGGGATTTTTAAATTGATTTTCAGTATATTCGGAAAATTTTCAAGACTTTGTAGATAAACTGATTATATGGAAATCAGAATACCCAAAACATCTTGGAAGAGAACAAAGTGGAAGACTTTTATTTCCAAATTTTAAAATGTACTACAAAGTTATACTAACCAAGACCTTGTTGTAACAGCATAAACATATAAGCCAGTGGGGTAGAATTGAGAGTATAGAAATTAACCCTCAAAATTGCTATTAATTCTTTTATTAATTAAAAAAATTTTTTTAAAGATTTATTTATGCATACAGAACTGGGGTGCAGCCAGATGTGCAAGGGTGGTAAGAAGAGTCACCAGAGACAGAGTGGGGGCAGAACAGGCAGAACTGATAAAGAATACTGCTGAGAGGAGCAGCGGGGTGGGTTCAGGAGAGGTCTCCCATGCCATGTGGGTCACCTCCTGGGCTGGGGATCAGACTTGGCACTGAGGCAGTTGCGGCTCACTTGCAGTGCTGTTCTTTAACCTGTGGCACCACCAGGGAAGGCCCTTGCTATTAATTTTTTTTTAAAGATTTATTTATTTATGGCCCTCCCTGGTGGCGCCGCAGGTTAAACCACAGCACTAAGAAGCTTAAGCCACTTCCGCATGAGTTCAATTCCCACCTGCCCCAGAGGTGACCACATGGCGCCGCAGACCTCTCCTGCCCTGCCTGCTGCTCCCCTCAGCAGTGTACTTCGTCATTCTGCCTGTTCTGCTCCCCACTCTGTCTCTGGTGAATCCTCTCCCCCTCTGCATCTCTGGCCTGTACCCCAGTTTTGTATGAATAAGTAAATTAAAAAAAAATTATTTATGCTTACAGAACTGGGATACAGGCCAGAGGTGCAGGGGTGGTGAGCAGAACAGGCAGATGTCTCCTCCCTGGTGGGGGATCGAACTCATACTGCAGTGGCATCAGAGAGCTTCATAATGTGCACTCCCAGGGAGAGCCCTGATTTTTTTTCTTAAAGTGGGTACCAAAAGATTTTAGTCTTTTCAGGACCCTCCCTGGTGGCGCAGTGGATAAGGACACAGCACTGCAAACTAGCCTCAGCCACTTCAGTGTGAGTTCAATCCTCAGCCCCGGAACTGACCCACATGGTGTGGCAGACCTCTCCTGACCCACCCGCTGCTCCCCTCAGCAGTGTACTTCATCGATCTGCCTTTTCTGCTCCCCACTCTGTCTCTGGTGAATCCTCTCACTGCCCCTGCACCTCTGGCCTCTACCCCAGTTCTGTATGCACAAATAAATAAATCTTTTTTTCTTTTTGCAAATATATGTGTTCAGGTTCTCCCTGTGTTACACAAAAAAGTAAGGTACAGTACATGTTGTGTAATATTACATGGAGTATGTGCCTGGCCCTCCTCCTGCCTCTTTCCTTCCTGTTTGGGGAGAAGTCCTTCAGCTTTGTCTTTATGCTCTCATGAAAGACTTGTACAGGTTAAACAAGTTTTTTTTTTTTTTTTATGTTTATTTATGCATTCAGAACTGGGATACAGGCTAGAGGTACAGAGGGTGAGAGGATTCACCAGAGACAGAATGGAGAGCAGAACAGGCAGATGTACTGAAATATACTGTAGAGGGGAGCAGTGGGCAGGCCAGTAGAGGTCTGCCATACCATGTGAGTCACCTCCCTGGCCGGGTATTGAACTTGTGCTACAGTGGCTGCCATAACTTCATAGTGCTGTGCTTTAATCCATTGTGCTACCAAAGAGAACCCTAAGCATACATAGATCATACAAAGATTTTTTATACTTCGTTCTTCTTATCGGCATGTTAGTAATGCTGCTTCATTAGATGTTGGGAGAATTATATGCATTGATATATGTAAAGTGTTTAGAACTGTACCTGGTACTGCATTTATTAAGTATCAGAGCTTTAGCTGTTATTGTTACAGCATTATTTCCTGTGGCCTGGTAATATCTAGCCTCATGTACATGTTTGATGTTTAAATCTTTTTATGTCATTTAGGGAATATGGTAGAGACTGGATGAAGATAAGGGAGGTTATGTGCTTTTTTTTTTTCTTCTTCTGGAGAATGGGAGTCTCAGGGAGTCCAGGTGCTTCTGAGCAGGGGTAACATGGTCTGTCTGGATGGGGACTGAGAATTCTCAGACCTGGGATGTCAAGCAGAAAGCCAGTGCCTATAGGGGGCATTAGGAGCCCTGTGGTAGGAGTAAAAGCCCCACCTAGGGGAGACCTGGGTGCAATTTTAGATTCTGGGTTTTTCCTATAGAAAAAGAGTTTTTCTATAGCAGACCTGCAGTACCCAATCCCCATATGTTCCTGGGTTACCTGGTCTTTGCAGTAATGTCAGATGTCTTTACCTTACAAGAAAGTTCCTCACAGGTAATGTGACTGTTTCCTGTGCCTGTACTTTCTTGACATGTGGGTCATCACTTCCTCCCTCTCTCCCCACTATGTGACTTCTGCCCATATTAACTCTGAGTTCTCCATCTTGAGTCTGTGCAAAGGGCTTGGGGTGCATGCTCTGAGCTTCACTGAATGTATCTTGTACCTAAGTACAAGTATATGGTTTCTTTTAAAACTGCTTCCAAGAGGTAAGGCATTGACTTGGCTAGCTTATAGGTCCTTGTCCCCTCCTGCTGGTCCCCTACCTTTCTTGCTCCCCACTCAATACTGCTCTCCTTCAAGGACAACACTCAGCAGGTGGCCCACACAACAGGAGCCCTGAATCTGGGGGCCCTCTTTGGTCTTTCCTACCAGTAATTGATGAGGCCATTCAGAAGTGAGGAATGTTGACAACTCCCTTAAGTGTCCCTTTGCTCCACAGAGCTTCACAGCTGTCCCAGCATGGCCTTTCCCTCTCATGTTTTCCTCTGTAGATTCCCCTGGTTGTCAAAAAAAAACACCAAAGAGGTGGAAGTAGTGGGTAGTGGGTGGTGGGGCGAAGTTTGGATGAAGGATAATAAAGGTTTTGAAAGTGTCTTTATACCTTCACATCGCCTAATACCACTTTCATTTTACTTTTCTTTCCCTGGAGGGGTTTCGTTCCTGGGTACACAGCTCTGTGTCCACAGAGTAGTACTCATACCAGACTGTGCATGTGTTGTCAGTTCACTGTCCCTCTAGTGGACTCTTAGGTGTTGCAGTGACTAAGCACGGTCATGTAAGCTAGGGAGAATTGCCAGAAAGATGGCATTTTTGAAGAGGGAATGGATAATATGGTGTTTTGAAATTAGACATGCCGCTGACCACAGGACTAGCTCACGATAGTGATTTCCTCACTATCGTGTGAGTGTTGTCTTTGATTGCAAAGAGAACAGTTCTAGAATGCAGCAGCCTAGACAAGGAGAAGGGCAGTGGCCTTCACCTGCCAGCCTTGAGTGGCACTGCCCTCTTGCTTGTGCAGTAGAAATTCAAATTAACATAGATCTCAGAAAACATTGCCAGTGGCATATGTCCAGTTTTGCATACAAATCTGATGTCAGCAGTGAGAAACAACAGGCTGGGCATTAAAAGTAAAAGGACCAGTAGTTAGAGACAAAAGTGTTCCCCCCCATGACTGCTTCTGATTTGCCTTGTGATTTTGGGCTTAGACCCAAGTCCCCTCTGGAAAAGGAGGCTTAGGCTGGTGGACAGCCCTCCAGGTGAAGTGTATACAACAGGGTAGAAGGAGTGGCATTTGATATCTCTTTGATACCTTTCTTTGATATTTTCTGTGTGCTTGATGGCCTGCTTGTAGCTGAGCACTGACAGCTCTTCTCTGACAGATGGATTCCAGAGATGCCTCCCTGGGCAGAGCATTGCTGTCCATACAGCAAACCTCAGCCTTGACAGCCTTTCAGCTGGGTGATGAGGCACTGTGAGGGGGTGGGAAGGGGTGGCACATAGCTTTGCTTCTTTCTTTATCTGGGATTAAACTACCTCCTGTTCTCACTTTTAGGATGAATACCTTTCCCTTGTGGCCAGGCTCATTATCCATTTTCGAGATATTCGTAAGTAAAATTTTACATTTCTAGTTGGTTGTGATTGTGATTGAGGTACTGACCAGAGGCATGGTAGTGGAGGCTCTCGTGACCTCACAAAGGGCCTGCGTCAAAATATCTGTGTGAATGTATCCACTTTCTTGAAAGTTCATTGCTTTTTTTTTGCTCCCTTAGTTCTCATCTTCCTAGAGCCTGCCTCAGAAATGCTGAACTGCCAGTTTCAAATGAACTGTAGCTTTTATCTAGGTACTTCTTAAATAAACAGAATTTACCCAGGAACAGAAAATTCCTTCCCTAATAGTTGGTCTTAATGATCGACGGAGGCCTGGCCTGACATAGATAAGGGTTCCTGCCAGGTTGGAAGCTTCTGAGGCCACTTTCTAAGCTCCCTGCCCTGCAGAGGGTCATCTAGTTCCTGCCCTGCCACTTTCTGTGTCCTCTGATTCTGAGGTTCCTGCTGTGGTCCTGTTAGCCAGGCCCAGTAGTATAGACTTGCATCCCTTAGGGCAGGAGTCCTAGTGGTATACACACTGATGTCTGGGCTGGCTACCTGGTATCTAAAGAAAGCTGAAGCTGGAGGAGTGCTTTACGGTTTCTGTTGACTGCCTCCTGCCTACTGGCAGTTATGTGACTGTAGATGGTAGGCTCCCCCTGATGCAGCCTGTCCCTGGACTTGGTGAGACCAGTTGCTGCTCCCCTATGGTTGTGGAAGCAGCTGCAGCTTCAGTGTCATACTCTCTAGTAAAGGGAGGCAATAGGAGATGGACTTTGGGAACCTAGTACCCTTCCCCCTGCCCTGCCCCCTCTCCCCCTGCCCACCATGTGGCCAATATATTTTACTGCCTTTCACACTAATTTTTTTTACCAGAATGGCCAGCAGGATGAACTTCACTTAAAAGCACTGTCTTCCTGGTGTTTGGGAAGGTCCTATAGGTTATAGGACAAGAGGAGCCTAGGAAGTGAGCAGCCTGATGCCTGATGACCCTTGTCAGTTTATCCCGGCGAGGTACTGTTTGTTGGGCTGCACAGGCCTCTCCAGGGTGTGGCCTTAGCATGGCAGCACAGACAGTCCAATGGGCAGAGTGTACACAGCCCTCTCACTAGCTCCTTGGGAAAGGGTGGAATTGTTGACAGTTTCCTACCTGGTTCTGGGGAAGCTAGATCTGGCTTCAAAACAGCCTTGACTGTACTCAGTTTCCTCATCTGAAAAAGGGAGATCCCAGAGTGGGCTGAAAATAGAAATATTGTGAATTCTAAGCACCATCTGGGCGGGTCACAGATCTCTGCTGCTCTTTTATTTGTTGTTGTCTAGGACCTGAGCTGAGACACTGGGCCTGGTACAGAAGGAAAGCAGAGGAGGCCAGAGTTAGCCTCTGCGGGGGTTGGGAGTGGGGTGTGGGGGGGGTGTTCCTTCTCCTTCTGCCACACCCTTTTCCATACATACAAAGTATGTATGGAACACACATGTGTTCCATACATACTTTGAAACTTTGAGTATGTTTTATCTGGTTTGTAGGTAGGAACAACACTGTTTTAACAAATGACCACAGGATAAATGCCTACAAACTGACCTAGCATGGAAATAATGGTTCTATAAAACTTTGTTGACTTTGTTTTTCTTTTTTAATAGATAACAAGAAATCTCAGGCTTCTGTCAGTGGTAAGAGTTTTTCCTTTTTGAATTAAAGTTTTTTCTCAATTTTGGATTTGGGGTGGCAGGAATGAGATTGTACATGCCAGGTTACTGTTACTAGAGGAGGACGTTCACGTTCACAGAAAGAAAAACTCGGTGAGAACTGCAGAACCACACCTGCCTCTGCCTCTGCCCCTTCCTCTCCCACATCTTTCCTCTTCCTGGCAGAGGCTACAGTCAGATACAGTCCATCCTGGTTCATTCATACATTTTGCCCAACAAAAGAAGTTAAAAGCTCACAAAATTATTGAGATACTATTTTAAATTTGAGCTCTCTGGGAAAGAACTATTATGTTACACTCATTGTTTCTCAGAGAATAGCTGTGCATTCACTTTAAGTTACACAGTTTCTTTGTAAGTTAAGGATTATCAGAATTTTTATTTTTAAATTTCAAGAAGTTCCTAAGGGGAATTCTGTCTGAGATTCAGCCCTGCTCTCACTGACCGAGCTATCGTTGGAGCAGTTGAACAGATCCAGGTGGCCCGTGAAACTCTAGCCTCAGGAAGGAGCTTGCACAGCATGCCTTAACCGTAGGCAGCAGAGGTGTCAGTGCTATGTTTTTGCACAGCAAACGCCCACACTTGCCTCAGCTGTGCCAGTTGCCTGTGGGCCCTTTCTTTCCACAGAGATAGCTCAGTGAACAGTGATTGCCAGCCAGCCAGCCAGGGCTCGGTGGGATATCTGGGCTTCTGGCTTTGAAAGCATAGGTTCCATGGGCACCTGATTCTGAGGTCCAGCTTGTCCATAGTTTGCTGGTAGTCATTTACCATGAGCCTGCACTGTTGTGGTGAGAGCCTTGGGCCTTTACCTGGGTTGTGGATTGCTCTCTGAGCTGGACCGACAGATCTGTTGGGCTCATGCATGTCATTGTGACCCTTGGTACTCTGGAGACCCCTCCCTCGCATCTTTGCTTATTCTGGCTTGTTTGCTCTGGGCACAGGGTTTATCATAACTCCTTAGTAAGGAGTTCTTGTAGACTAGCTGAGGTAGGCTTCTGTGTGCAAGGAGATTTGTCACCTCCCTGGAGAAACTCCACCTGGCCCTGTGCTCTTGCTTACTTAAAGAAAAGCCTGTAGTACTTTGTTGTCTTTGGGCCTGTACACCAGGAGGGTTATACATTTATGAGGCTGGGTGCCACCACCTGCCCTCAAGGGCATGTTTTGAACTCTCAGTATTAGGAATCTGGCACAGTCAACCTAGGATTGGAATATACTCCCTGTGTAAGAAGGGGCTTCACAGTTCAGGGGCAGTAACAGACACACCCTCTTCTGGCCCCAGATATGACCAGGTTTGGTAGGCTCCCAGGATTTGGCCTCTCACCATTTGGAACTTAGAAGGACTTGAGTCTGGAGGCAGGATTTGGAGCCTTGCTGGTTCAGTGGGTGTTCTCCTGAGATGCTGTGCCATTGTGTTCCCACAGACCCGATGAACGCACTACAGAGCCTAACTGGTGGACCTGCTGCGGGAGCAGCTGGAATCGGCATGCCTTCTCGGGGCCCAGGACAGTCCCTAGGTGGGATGGGAGGCCTTAATGCCATGGGGCAGCCAATGCCTCTCTCAGGGCAGCCACCCCCTGGTACCTCAGGGATGGCCCCCCATGGCATGACTGTTGTGTCTACGGCAACTCCACAGAGTGAGTACCATGCTTTTCAGGGAACCTGCTGCTTTCTTTCCAGGTAACAGACATTTTAATTTTTTTTTTTTTTGCTCAGGATGGTATGGAGAAAGCATGGAACAGCTCCAGGGAGCCATCTTTTTGTCTTTATTGTGTGTGGAAAGAAGACTACAGGCCTTCTTTGGCTACCCTCGGGAGTGGAGGCCTTGGAGGAGGTTGGGATGGCCTGATGCTCCTTTCAAGGCCTGTTTTGTAGAAAGAACATTTGTCTCAGGATATCTTGAGGCATCCTGAGTAGTGCTGCCAGGCTCCCGTGACCCTGGCCTGTCCTGATAGCAGCACCACCCCTTTTATTGCTGCCCTTGCCCCTCGTCTAGCCTGGATTGTGAATCATACTCATGTTTCTGTCAGATTTCCACTCCCTTACCCACTTTGTAGTTCCCTGCAATACTTGGTCCCCCTTGTCTCCTCCACACAGCTGATCCATCCAGAAGCAGGTCTGTTTTGCAAGTGGACTTCCTTTCCTCTCCCACTTCTCAGTACCTGTCTTTTTTTTAATGGTAGCATCAAGTTACCTGATTTTTTTTTTAAAGAGTTAATTTTATTATTTATGATACAAGGACTACCCAGGGTGGAAGCCAGAGTTATGGGGGTGGAGGGATGAGAGGATTCACCAGAGATAGTGGGGAGCTGAACAGGCGGATCTACTGAAATATACTGTGGAGGGGAGTAGTGGTCAAGACAGGAGATGTTTGGTGTGCCATGTAGCTCTCTCGCCGGGTATTGGACTCATGTAGCAGTAGCTGGTGATATTTTGATATTGCTGAGACTTTAACCCCTGTGCCACCAGGGAAGTCCCATTCTTAGATTTTTATTTTCCTTACTGTCTCTTATTCTGACTCTTAGTACATTCTGATTTCCTTGCCCTAAAACAATCTTTGATTAGTTAGTTCTTCATCCCAAGCTTCTCTGTCCCCATTGTTTTCTCACCTTGCCATGCGCTGGAGAAGTACTGACCTGGCTCCTGTTCATGTTAAACTTTGGAATACTGATTGAATTTCTTTTTATCATAAACTTATATTTTGAAATTAAAAGTACTCCTTCAAGGTATCAGTTTAGAATGCTTACCTGATAGACCTTGGAGACCCAATTCTAAGATTTTGTCAGAAGTTCAGTAGTGAAGTTTTGGTAACCTGCCCACACCCTCCCTAACCTGACATTGGCCCACATCCTTTTAAGGGACCTGGATTCCTGTGTGACTACAGTGGAAGGCTGAAGTGGGCTCTCTCCCTTCAGGTTCTACTCTACCTTTGTTAAAGACCCTCCCTTCTTGCCATTCACCTCTTGCTCACATGCTCTACCTGAAACAGGTGGCCAAATGGGCAGCTGCTATGCCTTTCTGGCACTCTCCAAATGCCACTGTGTGATTAAAGCCACGTCAGTTGTTAATTCAGTGTTTCCAGAGGAGGCTAATACTGGGTCAGGTTTTGCTCTATCTCTGAATAACTCTTGTTACTCATAGGAAATGGCTGAAACTGCTAACTGGATGAGGCTGTGACAGGTGACATTGGAAACAAGACTTTATTTTTATTCTATATTTTAGTTTCTCAATGAATTTTATTCCAAGTACATACATATTGACTTATTTAAAAATTCTTATTTTTGAGTGTTCAACATTCTTCATTTTTTTATTACAAAAGTTT
>NW_004567152.1:554747-599165 GCF_000260355.1 Condylura cristata | reverse complement strand
TTTTTTTTTTTAAGATTTATTTATTTATGCATACAAAACTGAGGTACAGGCCAGAGGTGCAGTGGTAGTGAGAGGATTCACCAGAGATAGAGTGGGGAGCAGAACAGGCAGGTTGATGGAGTATACTGCTGAGGGGAGCCAGTGGGCGGGTCAGGAGAGGTCTGCTGTGCCATGTAGGTCACCTTCCTTGCCCAAGATCGAACTTGTACTAAAGCAGCTGCAGCTAGCTTGCAGTGCCACATCCTAACCCGTTGCACCACCAGGGAGAGCCTGAATGTTCAACATTCTGAGCACCTATGAACACTCTTTTGGGTACTAGATCCTGGGTAGGGTACATTTTTAATTGCTAGGCTGACAGAGGGTAGTGCCCTGCTGTACTTGGCCCACTGCAAGACGGAGAAAACAATCCTATAATCTCTCTCTAACAGGATATGTGCTAGGACTCTGGCATCCTCACTTGCCTAGAAGCAAGGTCAGATTGGAGGAGAATTTCCCACTTAAGGCTTTTGATGAATTGCAGATTAAGGCCAAACAGTAGGCACACAAATCCAAGGTCAGCAGCCATGAAAGAGGACAGAGACTCTGTGAGGAGAAACAATTAATGTGGAAGCCTTCAGGGACTACATATATAGAATTGTTAGATGTAGGCTTGATGTGTTTAAGGAAATAAAGGATAGACTTCCAAGTGAATATGTACCATGATACTGTCAGGAGTTACTGAGCAGATTTGATAAGGAAACAGATGGATTTTACAGAAACAAGAGAATTATTAAAAGGAGAAAGTCTGGGGAATAAATAGCAGATGAGATACACTTGAAGAAATAATTTGAACAGCAAGCTACATTTGAAGAATTGACCAAGATTGTAGTCCAGGAAAGAAGTTTTGAAGATAAGAAAATAAGGGTGAGAAATGTGGTGGATAAAATCAAAACGTCTAAGATGCTCTGGGAGAGTGAGATGCCAGAGCCCCACCAAATGGAGAGTAGATGCAGAATGACGATGAAATATTGGCTGAGAAAAGCTCAGTGGACCCAAAGTACGTTAAAAGTCTTAACCATGACTGTAAAAAATCAGAACACTGGAGGTCAAAAGGCTATCTTAGAAGCAGCCAGTTTGTATAAAGTAACAGTAAGTACTGTGGATTAGGTAATGGAGTCAGGAAGATAATAGAAGTTAGTGAGTGTGTTGAGAACAGCGTTGCCATCTTCAGTTTTGTGACAATAAAACTTCCAAGGGCTAGAGAGAAGCAGAGTCATCTCTAGAGACCTTCACTAAAAACTTTTGTTTGTTTTTAAAGAACATTTTAAAAGGACAAGTTTATTAGGAAAGGTAAAATGGGGAGAGAGATACCTTCATATTCACAGGTTGAGCAAGGAAGAGAGCTGTACTAAAAATTTCTTAAAGGACATGTTTCATTTGCTCACTGTTTTCTATTACCTTTCAAATGATCCTTCCCAAGGTGGCAATTGTAAAATAGCAGAAGAAATTATTTCTTATGAGGGAGTAAACAACTAAAGCGAGTACAGAGACTAGAGAGGGAATCTGCTAAACATCTTCCGTGACAGGACATTCCCCCCCAGCAGAGTTGTCTGACCCAAAATACTGGTAGGGACAAGGTTGAGAATAGTGGGTGTAAGCGAGAGTTAACCTCGGTAAACTGTTGCTCAAGTATACAGTATACCTGCTGTATTTCAAGCGCTATTCTGAGTACTTCACAAAAGATAAATGTGCTTTTAGCTCAGTATAGAAAGCTACTGTTATTGACTCTTTTTCTACAGCTGAGGAAACTGAGGCACAGATCAGCAAAGATTTAGCATATGATTCAGGCATCTAGATTACAGGCTGTATTTCTAACCATTATTCTATCCCCTCTCTTAATATAAATCTGTGGATAAGAAGAGAAACAGGAATGGAAGTAAATGCAAGTCAGAAGGTGATATATCAAGCTATAAGATCTATTATGTGAATGTAAAGCATACTTTACATGTAAATTTTTTTTAGAGGACCCTCCATGGTGGTGCGTGGGTTAAAGCACAGCACTAAGACGCTAAAGCCACTTCAGCATGAGTTTGATCCCCATCCCAGCGGTGATCCACATGGTGTGGCAGGCTTCTCCTGACCTGCCCGCTGCTCCCCTCAGCAATGTACTTTGTTGATCTACCTGTTCTGCTCCCCACTCTGTCTCTGGTGAATCCTCTCGCCACCCCTGCACCTCTGTCCTGTACACCAGTTCTGTATGCATAAATAAATAAATCTTTAAAAAAAATTTTTTTTTGGAGAGGGTTTTAAGATCCCTGCATTTAAGAGGTTAAGTACTGGCAAACTTTATGCTTCATTATATTGAATATACATAATGAAACTGAAAAAGTTACTGCTAAAACAATTGAAATAGTTTGTAAATTCCAAACCAGTAGGGAAAATGACATAAGACAACCAACAACCATTTTAAACAACACACAAAATTTAACCCAACCATTCAGCAAAAATACTATTTAAAAAAAGGGGGGGAGGTGGGAAGATATGGAAACAACCCAAATGCCCAAAAGTAGATAACTGGATTAAAAAGATGAGGTACATATACACAATGGACTATTAACAACTAAAAGAAAAAAATAAACACATGCCTTTTGCAGCAACATGGATGGAGCTGGAAAAGATCATGCTTGGTGAAATAAGCCAGAAAGAAAAGGAAAAATACCGGATGGTTTCTCTCATAGCAGGAGTATAAAGGACCAGGCGAGAAAATAATAATTAACAACTATAAACCAGAGACATGTTACAGGGGTGGAATGGGGGATGGGATCAAAAACGGTGGGGGGAGGGAAGTGCACTGGACTATGGTGATGGCACACGGGAATTACAACTGACATAGATAGAAAAAGGCACAAAGTGATGTAAAAATAAACTTATATTTAAAAGGGGGGGTTGCTGTCAATTTTACCTTATTACAGTTGATAAAAGATAAGCTTAGAAAAGAGAAAATTCAGATGAGTTAAATATAGGTGGTTACTTTAAATGTCAATGAAATAAACTTCCTTAAAAGAGAGAAAATGTGAAATTACATGTAAGTGAAAGAAAACTATACAGCTATATAATCCTTACTACAAATATAAGATGCAAAAAGAATAAAAAATGCACTGGTAGGGGGAAGATGCACCAAGAGATTATAATTGTCACTCTGGTTATTGATGATAAACAAAAATGAGAAATTTAGAAATCTAGTTTAATGTACAATTAACTTCCTCTAAACACTTGGATTGAACACATCTATTTAAAACATCATAAAGCAAGCCTCAGTGATTTCAAGTATTACTGCAATTACATAAATGTTTTCTGTTAGAAGTTGGTAATAAAAAGATAAATTTAAAAATTCTTACACTCTGTCAGAACAGCTAAAACAGTGACACACCAAGTGCTGGCAGGAGGTGGAGAAACTGGATAAATCATGTTGTCAGTAGGAATGTGAAATGGTTCAGCTTCTTTAAAAACTAAACATACCGCTTAGCAGTCATACTCTTGGGCATTTATCCCAGACAAATGAAAATGTCACAAAACCTGTTACATGAATGTTCATGGCAACTCTATTTGTGATAGTCCACGTCCAGTCACCCTTAGATGTACCTCATGGAGTGAATGGTTGACCAAACTGCGACACCTGTCTATACCATGGGATGCTGTTTGGCAACAAGAGGGAAGAAACTGTTGATACATTACATTCTTGATGGTCTTCACAGAAGTTTGCTCAATGAAGTCAGTCATACTGTGTAACCCCCCACATACAATATTTTCTAAATGAAAATTTTTCAAAATGGAGCACAACTGAGGGGTTGCTAAGGGATGGAGGGGCAGGGCTATTGCGGGGGCAACACCTTGCAGGATACCCGTGGTGGTGGAAGTTTGATGATGAATCCGCTTGGGAGAAAATTGTTAGGAACTTGATATACACACCCTTAGAAGTGAGCACACAATTCTGATTGTGATATTATGTCATCATTTAAAACAATGGTACTGTGGGGGGAAAGTGGGTAGAATGTCACAAAAATTTTTCAGTAGCACTTTATTAAAATATAACTTACAAAGTGTGTAGTTCACCCTACCAAAGGACAGTGTTCATTGGCTTTTAGTATATTTACAGACTTGTGTAGCTATCCCGTAATTAATTTTAGAACATTTTTTCACTCCAAAAGAAACAGCATTACAGAAAATCTTATAAATGCAACATTATTCATAATCACAAAATGGAAACAATCCAAAGGTCCACCACCTATAGAGTGGATATACAGAATGTGGAAGTCCATGTAGTGGAGGAGTATTGAGCAGTACAAAGAAACGAAGTTACTAATACATGCTGTAATATCTGGTGACCTTGAAAATATTATGCTAAAAATATATTGTGTTCAACAGAAGAAACCAGTCACAAAAGAATACATATTTTGAGATCCCCTTTATATGAAATGTTCAGAATAGGCCTATCTATTGATATAAAAAGTAAGTTAGTGGTTGCCAGAGCCTGGGCCCCTTGGCCATCCAAAGGACCTGTTCAGCTCTAGTTACTTCTAGAAACATTATTCCCATCACTTGTGCCTCTCCTATAAAGGGAGTGTTCACTTCTAACAGCAATGGGGCGTTAGGCCCACCAACCCTCCTGTCTGCACAGCTGCGAATGCAATGGGTCTTTGGGGCTTCCTTTCACACTTGCTGAGGTCTGACTGGGGTCTCCTCTCCATTTCCAGCCCAGCTTCAACTCCAGCAGGTGGCGCTGCAGCAGCAACAGCAACAGCAGTTTCAACAGCAGCAGGTGGCGCTGCAGCAGCAGCAGCAACAGCAGCAGCAGCAACAACAACAGCAACAGTTTCAGGCTCAACAGAATGCCATGCAGCAGCAGTTCCAGGCAGTGATGCAGCAGCAGCAGCTTCAGCAGCAGCAGCAGCAGCAACATCTGATCAAATTTCAGCAAAACCAGCAGCAGGTACCAAGTTGTTTCCATACTCAGCCTCTCTTCTGTGGCCTTTGAGTTCTAGAAATATACCAGCCACAGTGATGGGCACAGGGGCTGCCATGAGTAGAGCCAGCCCTGCTCTGACAGCTGGTGCCTGGGCTTTCTGCAGAACCCTGGAACAAAGAAGAGAAACAGGTCCTGACTTGTTAGGACAGTGGTGTGATTGCACAGGGAGGGCTTCTCCTTCAGGCTCAAGTGTCTTGGTCTGCTGGCAACTGGCAGCTTCTGGGTACAGATGATTTTCTTCTAAGAGTTAACTGAAGAAAAAAGTGAGGAAAGTGTTCTGAAATGTAGGAATTCTTGAGCTGTCCTGTGGGCATTGCTCTCAGACATGCATGTCTCCAGTTTTTGTCTCGTGAGTGTTTTGGTGTCTGGTTGCAGTATTGCTGGACCCACATCTAGTGTCCCCTGGAGGAATGGCCATGTCACATTAGAAACCTTGGAGGGAGGGGGAGATACCTGTTGAACTTTATCCACTTACCCACCTCTGTTCTGTTGGCCTTAATTGCTTCCTTTTCCCATTGGCTATCCCCATACATCTCAGACCCCTGCTAGTCGTGCAGGCACTCTTCAGTCCCACTTTACCTCCTCCTGAAACTTGTCCTGTTGACTACTATGGCAAGCAAAATCATCCCTGAAGAGGATTCAGATGTCTGCAGTCACCCAAGTGTTTACCCCAGTTTCTGTGACTCAGCATCTATGTGTCATCCTTTAGTAAACTTCCAGATACTTTCCTGGAGCCTTCTTGCATCTTCTTTCCACCTAGGGTGGGCCAGCATCTGGTGGACAGGGCACAGACATGCACTTCACGAGTACTCACTGCCCTTGTATGGGAGGTGCTCCCACCCTCACATGGGAGAACAGCCCAGGTACACTGCTTCGGGGCAAGACTGCCTCAGGAACCAGAGCTGACAGGGTCCCTGTATTCTGTTTGTTCTGCCTCTAGATACAGCAGCAGCAACAGCAACTGCAGCGGATAGCACAACTGCAACTGCAGCAGCAACAGCAGCAGCAGGCTTTGCAGGCCCAACCACCAATACAGCAACCACCAATGCAGCAACCACAGCCTCCTCCCTCTCAGACCCTGCCCCAGCAGCTGCAGCAGATGCACCACACACAGCACCACCAGCCCCCACCGCAGCCCCAGCAGCCGCCAGTAGCTCAGAACCAACCCTCACAGCTCCCACCACAGTCACAGACCCAGCCTTTGGTGTCACAGGCTCCCGCACTCCCTGGACAGATGTTGTACGCCCAGCCACAGCTGAAACTGGTGAGTGTCCGTGGCCCGTGGTGGGTCACAGCTCTTATGGTGTCTTATGTGTCTGGCAGCCATTAGTGGTTTCTTTGACAGTGAATGGAATGTCCTCTTTCTCAGCTACTAGAAATCAGCAGCTCGTCCCCACACCATCTTGTGCTCTGCCCAGCTAGGAAGTGTGCATGTAGGAGCTGCTGCGTCCTGCACTGACTGCTCCGCTCCTGCGATAGCAGTTTGTTGCCCAAGCGGCTTGGCTGATTGCCATAGTGGCATTTAAGATTGTAGATGAGTAGAAGGATGGCGGATGCTATCCTCACTATGGGGAGGAGGTACTGCCTCCATTGGGCATCTACCAGTTTGGTAACTGCTCTGTTATTTTCTAAACAAAGAATACCATATTGGGGGTGGCATTAATTAAAACCAAATATTCTTTTTTATTTATTTATTTTTTTAAAGATTTATTTATTCATACAGAACGGGGGTACAGGCCAGAGATGCGGAGGGTGGGAGGAGCCACCAGATACAGAGCGGAGAGCAGAACAGGCAGACTGTTGAAGTACACTGCTGAGGGGAGCAGCGGGCGGGTCAGGAGAGGTCTGCTACGCCATGTGGGTCACCTCCGGAGCAGGCGGGGATCAAACTCATGCAGAAGTGGCGTTAGCTTCTCAGTGCAGTGCTTTAACCCGCTGCGCCACCAGGGAGGGCCCAATACAAAATATTCTTATTTCAGTCTCATATACAAAGCATTTTTAGTCGGTCACATTAAAACAGTTACAAATACTATTACCGGGCTCTCCCTGGTGACGCAGCGGGTTAAAGCACAACACTAAGAAGCTAAAGCCACTTCAGCATGAGTTCGAACCCAGCCCGCCCCGGAAGTAACCACATGGTGTAGCAGACCTCTCCTGACCTGCCCACTGATCCCCTCAGCAGTGTAATTCATCGATCTGCCTGTTCTGCTCCCCACTCTGTCTCTGGTGAATCCTCTCACCGCCCCTGCATATCTGGCCTGTACCCCAGTTCTGTATGCACAAATAAATAAATCTTAAAAAAAAAAACTATTTCCAAGTCCCAGGTAGCTGCATCTAGGAGCCCTTTTAATGTTTCTCAGCTTACTTCCTTGTTTTTTTATGACTGTTTCTGTTTCTGATTCATTGCGAGGAGTGGGGATGAAGGCTGAACATGAGTGGTGAGATGAATACAAGGCCGCACTAGGGCACACTGGAAGCAGGAGCACTGTGGTTATACTCGACACTTGGGAGCCAGCTGTTTGCTGACTGGCACCACCTCTGCTTTTCTCTTTAAAGAATCTGAGGCTCCGAGCAGGACTCCCATAGACTTTGTGTCCTTAGCCCAGAGTTGAGCAGGCTCGGCTGAGCTATGCGCTCAAGCTTTGGAGCTGTAGCTGTGCTCGCAACTGTAGCTGTATGGCAGTGTCCCCGTGGGAGGGCTGCACTCTGTCAGAGTTAGGGGAGGTGGGACTCAGCTGTACCAACACAGAGCAGGCTGGTGTGGAATATTTCCAATGAACTAGAGGATCAAGGACAAGCAAGGTGACTTCATAGGCAATGAAGTCATAACAATCCCTTCACCCTCTCACAGAAAGCTTCAAAATTCAGAGCTCCCACAGAAGTAGTGGGTACTCTGTCCTCAACCTTGGGGGCTCAATTTATTCTCTCTTCCTCCTTCAGGTCCGAGCTCCAATGGTGGTGCAGCAGCCCCAGGTGCAGCCCCAGGTGCAGCAGGTGCAGCCCCAGGTGCAGCAGCAGACAGCAGTGCCGACAGCTCAGGCCTCCCAGATAGTGGCTTCTGGCGTCCAGGTGAGGGCCTGCGGAGCTTAGTGTTGGCAGGTGCATGTCCTCTGTGCGTGGAGCTGGATTTCAGGTGCTCTATTGCAAGGATCTTGCATTCCTCGCCCCAGCACTCTGCCAGACAAGGGCTAATCCCAGAGCCTGGGCAGCCTGGAGTCCTCAGTGTCACCAGCTCTGCTTAGTCATATTTGGTCCTTTCATGTTCACAGTACCTGTGTCATTTTCCTGATGTCCTTCATCTTCCCTCTCTTATCTGAGAACACAAGTTGCAGAGGAGAGCATCTCACTTGCAGCACTGAGTATGGGGCTGACCGGAGGTGGACTCTTCTTGAAACTAGCAGAACATGAGAATTGTGGCACCTGGCTCCAGTGATGACTTGTGCACAGACCCTTGCCTGGCTGACTGTTGGTGCGTGCCCCTGTGCTGGAAGTGCAGGGAGACCCACCACATATGTTCTGCGTTGCTGGTTGTCAGTGGAACAGGTCGGATCTTGCCCGAGTTTTCACAGTGGAGGCCAGCTCACCGGTGGTGTAGTAGCTTCAGTGTAGTTGCACCTCACCCTTGTGCTGGTGTTGAGTAGTGGAAGCCCCTGTGGAAGCCCCTGTCTGGTGCCTTGTCACATCTCTCTCCATCCAGAAGCGGGAACACTGATAGTTCCGACTCAGGAGCGTGTTATCTATAGGAAGAGCAGTCATGTTAGTTGGATGAGATGATAAGATCACTGTTGGGTTCTGCCTATCCTGGTGCTCTGCTGGGCTGCTGGGATGAGTGGCACCTGCCATACTCATGACCCTGCCTATGACTTGTGAGTCTTGTTTGGTGGGCGGTGCTGCATGTCTCTGGGACTCAGGGTATTCCCTTGGTGTCAGATAGCTCTCAGGACCTTCCTGGCCCCAGCACTGTTGCTTGAGTTCATGGGAAGCTTCCTGAGGAGAAACATGCCAGTGGAGGAAACTGAAGGGACAATTTCTATTGTCTCTGCACCAAGTGACCTGGGCAGAGTGCCCCACACAGCAGCTTCCCCAGACAGGGCCTTGAGGGAAACACAGTGCAGGTCGGTCCTGTTATCTGTACCTGGGAGGGGCTAGCTGCCCTGAGTGACCAGGCTGGAAGTAGTCTCTGCTGCAGCTACTGTGTTATGTCCTGGGCATGTCCCAGGCCCCTGGCACTCCCTCACTGGGTTGAAGCAGAGAAGCAGGTGGCATATAGGAACCTCTTGGCCCTTAAAAGCCACTACCCTTGATGCCTCACGACACTCCCTGTGCTGTCCTTAGGATCACATTTTATGGAAACGGCTGCATCTCAGTCAGGTCCAGTAGGAAAGTAAAAGAGACTCGGCATTTTTTACCCTGCATTTTGCTGGCTTGAAGGAGAATTTCCCTCTTAATCTCATTTTTTGATGTTTGGGACGTAAACACTGAAGAACACTGATCCCATCATTTTGTGGGCTGATTTGTTACAGTCATATAGCCATCACCCTCTGAGAGTGACCTGCAGCTGTGTGCTCACTACCTCACTCTGAGCCTGCACACAGTGCTGGGCCACCTGTACTTGCTCCACTGATGTGGGCTGGAGGTCCCAGGCCCGCGAGTGTGGGTGCTTAGGGAGGGACACAGTTGCCTCCAGATTTGTAATCTTTCCCCCACAGAAAACTGATGGCAAGTGGAGCTGAAGTGGGGCCCAGGACTCTTCAGACAAGGATCCAGGAAAGATTGTGGGCTCTCTGGTAGCTGGAGAAAAGTACTCACTACTTGAGTATTATGAGTGGGTTTGTTTTTTGCAGATGTGTCTACCTCCCTCCCACATATGACAGACTAGCTCTGGGTGGAGACCTCACTGTCTTACAGGCTGTGTGATGGGACTGTTAGGAGCTGGGGGCCGAAGTAGCATTTTGAAGCCCTGAAACACGGAGACCTTTTTGTGCCCTTGCCCTGGCAGCAGCGCTTTGGGGCCTCTGCCCTGGCTCTGGTGGTTTGTCTCTGTGCTTGGTCCTGCCTCTCTGCAGGCAGTGCACTTGGGTGGCAGCAGGCTGGTCTTGCCTCAGTGTTTTGTTCTGGCAGCAGTGAGTCCATGGAATTCCATGGGGTGTGACAAGTTCTAGGGTTATCTCTGGATTCACAGTCCTCCTTTGCAGTCAAATCAACTAGACAAGGCTACCAATGTTCTGACCCTAAAACTTCAAAAGTTATGTGATAACTGTGGAGATGAAGTTAGAGTATAAATCAGGTAACATTCCAATACAGGAAAGATTTGGCATCTTTCTTTCCCTAGTTTTCATGTGTAGTCATGGTCATACTATACACTGGACTCTGTGTGTAACTGCTTTCTTGCTGGCATTACAACAGAAGGAAACCATCCTCCTGTAATTAAAACCTGAGTCACATTACTTCACATGACTGTATAGTATTCTTTTTATGACTGTATCCTGTTGTTTGTAGTTGCCATCTTGTTCTTGAATCCTGAGGTTATTTCTAATTTTTGCAGTTACCAGTGATGTATATCTTCATGGCTGGGTCTGGATTTTTTCCTGACGTCTCCTAAAAGTGAATCACCAGGTCACTTTGAGACCCTCAGGTTTTATCAGCCAGTCATCTACCAGGAGTTCAGAAACACAGACTAGAAGTCTCTGTGCTCACATGTTTGACATCAGGACACCTTGTCCCTTCTTCCATTATGGGAGTTGCTGTGTACAGGCGCTGGCACTGTTCTGTGAAACAGGCACTGGGATTGGAGCACTTAAACTGGCAGCCCATTTTGTCTTGTCTCCTGCTCTGCCCTCCAGGACAGAGCAGTAAAGAAGCACCCTGTCAAACACTCTGGGGCTGTAGGGGCAACCCCACTGAGGGTTGATCTGTCATAGTATTCCAGGAAAAGTGGGGAGCCCTGTGCCATGTATGCTGACTTTCTTACCTGACGCTGCTTGTGGAGATGAGAAGGACTGTATCACTGTCACCCACCATAGGCTTTACTCTAAGGCTCAGCAGGAGACTAAAATACACGTTTTCCCCCTAATACTCTAGCTACTGATACAGATAAAACTGGAACAGAATATGTTTCCAGTGACAAAAATCCCTGTCTTTTGTCTTTTAATCTTTATTATATGAGGACTTAACACAGTTACATCACTACAAAACTTTTCTTGCAATCAAGTTATGAATTGCCATCAAAGACACACTTCCCTGATGTACATAGATGTCATCTGGCTGAGCCTTGCCTGAATCCCTCCCCCTTCCAGGCTCCCCTCAGGACGATGACAGGCCCACCACCTGCGGGGCGGTGCCTGATTCCCTTTCTGGGGTATTTGTGTTGGGGAAGAGAGAGTGATGCAGTCACTCTGGAGACTGTGACTGTGGGCTGTTGGCGGTTTCCTGCCTAGCTCTTCTGCTCCTGTGAACACTGCTGGCGTGTTTCCATTAGTATTTGTGGTTGGAAGAAAATGAGCTGTCCCTCTCAGGGGTTTTCATCTCCAAGGAAATCACTCGGCAGCAAGTTAGATCTATACTTCGATTCCTTTTTACTCTTGTTTCTTCCTGAGTGAAAGTTTCTACCTCTGTCATACCTCCTGACCAACTTCAGGCTTTCTCCTTCTGGAAGGAGCACTGTTGAGCTGCTCCTGGGCTTTCAATTGGGCAGATCTTGAGTGCCATACTGGTGATAAATGTTATCCCATCTTAATCATACCTCTCCTCCACACCCCCTTACTTCTGCTTAGAGCTGAGCCCAGGAGAGTTGCTTTCAATCCCCACTCATTGTGGTCAGTGAACCCTCTGGGTAGGAGATTGTGTTTTCCCAAGGCTTCTTATCCAGACTCCCCCAATACATGCCCCCAGTGTCCCACTTTGTTTCTAATGAGGTGCTGTGATATTGGGCTTTCCAGGACTTGCTCTTGTTTTGGCAGCAACTGAGGAATGGCTTTCTTGTCCCCAGTCCCTGGGGAGTTACTTTTTTGGTGTGCCTGCAGAAATGTCTGGTCCCCAGCCCTGGAGAGAGTTACCCCACACCCATAGCCATTGCAAAGTTCAGGTTGGTGTCTGTACTGCTTGTGTCACCCCCAGCTTGCAACGCCTGCCATGTGGACCCTGTGGGTGTGAGAGTGAGACATGCATGTGAAGCCAGAAAGTCTCCCAGTGGGTTTCCCCTGCTTCGGAGCACTGCCCCACCAACTCGCTGCCCCAGTCTCACACCAATTTGCAGTTTCCTGGGACAAGCATTTTGCTTTTCCCACTGGTCAGTCCTGCTTCCTTTCTGACCCCTGGCCATGTTTTAGTGTGGTTCCATCTTAAAAATTGTGAGCAAATGCTTTTCAAGCACCTAGGGCTAGTACTCCATTCCCAACTCAGAACCCAGAGTGAGGGTGACGAGGCCAACTGCCAAGTTCCTACCAGTGCAAGCCAGACCCTGATCCAGACTCACAGCAGTACTCAGCCTATCTTGCTGTCTTTATGCTTCTAGAAACATAAGCTGAGAGGAGAGCTGGGGTCCAGACTGTGCTGGAGATGCACAGCCTGTAGTCATCTTGCGTATTTAAGGACAGACTTGACCCAGACTTGAATCTCAGTGGGAACTGTGCCTCACTGTAGTGAGGCCTCAGTGACATACCAGCCTCCTTTTTACATCTTCCCCTGATTTTCATTGTAAAAGGAAAACCAGTTCTATGGCAGATTCTGACTTGGAAGAGAGGAGAAGGGTTTGAGTTTGGCTCTTCAAACATCTTTGTCAGGCATCATACTACTGAGAAGAAAAAGTGCCATGAGCTGTCTGGCTCACCTGGGGTTTCCTTTGCTGTAATAAGGTCAACTTCTTGTAGTGAACTCTAGTAGAAACACTCTTTTGAAGCCTGTTCTGGAGCCTGGTCTCCCAGAAACACCACCCAGACCCTTGAGGTCTGGCCCTGACGTTTCTGTGGACCCACCAGCAGATCAGAAGTTTGTTGGAGTGAAGCCAACAGAAAGACCTGGAGGTAGCATTCTTGGTGGCTCCTAGACTCCTGCGCCTAGATAGTCCTCAATGCTTTGAACTTGAAGTCCAGACTCTTTCTTCCCAGGCTCCCTGAGCCCCCACAGGCCCCTCACTGGGGGCACTCCTTGTCACAGAGGCTACACAGCTCTTTCCACCTGCCCATGCACTGCATTTCTTTGTTGCGATCACCTTGTCTGTTGTCCCTCTGTCCTCAAGATGATCACCGCAGCCTTGGCCCAAGGTGGGATGCAAGTAAGAGCCCGGTTTCCGCCCACCACCGCTGTGTCTGCCGTCCCGTCAAGCACCATCCCTTTGGGCGGACAGCCCTCGGCACAGGTATTTACGGGGCAGCGCCCAGGGCCACCGGGAAGCTCAGGGTCCTCTGAGTGCTTTTGTGCGGCACTGTCATCTCCAGTGACTTACAGGCAGTCGGAGTGCTAACTACATGAGGGCAGACCCAGTTTCTGCTTCTTGAGGGGATACGAGTAATATCTGGGTGTATATTTGTTTTAATAGTGTGGTCAGTTGCAGTGTTCTGCTCTTTTGGAGGTTGGAGCCATGTCACTTTATAAACATTGGAGTTGTTGAACAGTTACACTGCTGCCATGTTTGTGGTATGGTAAAACAAGCTAAGTACAATAAAACAGACACTAAGTAAATCGTTTTGCTTTCTAGGACATACTAATAATATAACCGTCAGCCATGTGTGGCTTTTTACATTTAAGTTTAATTAAAATTAAAGCTAAAAATTTAATTGCACAGTTACATTTCAGGTGCTCATAGCCCCTTTGGGAGGCTCGTGGCTGCTGGACTGGATGGCACAGATTGTATGAATCGGTCTATTGTGTTGGAAGGTTCAGTCAGACCATTCAGTTTTAGATTTTCTGTGTAGAGCATAGAATTTTCTACACATCCGCACCCTCTTCCTGCGTAGAATAAGGACTTCTTTGGACATTACCCTTTTTCAGGGGCTTAAGTTTCTGGTTCTCCATCATCATATGAAATTTGGAATTGTCTGTGGAGGCTTCATCCTGTACATGCCTTGTGCCACGCTCTCTTCTGAGATTCTGAGAATAAAATGAATAGGGTTCCCTAATCTTATGGACCTTCCATTTAGACTTGAAAATCTCAAGGTTGCCAAAACTTAAAAATTCAGTTTCTGTTGTAAGTATACTGCATCTATTATCCTAGCAAATAGTAGCCCTTCCCTTCCCCGGTGGCACATGTGCTGGTACTGCCATCACCGCCAGGCCACTCTGCCACACACCACTGAGACAAGTGAAGAAGGCCTTCCTGAGGCTGAGGGATTGCCGTTTGGGGGTGTGCTCGTTTTTACCCTCCCTACACTCCCACCCCCAGGGTTACCCCAGATCTGCCATTTACATGGCTTGTCACTGACTAGAACTTGAGTTCTTGACGTTGTCTCCTTGTGGTAGTTGTTGAGTTTGGGAGGAAGAGGCAGCTGGGATCTGCTGGTAAAAAGGCCTTGTGACTGAGAGAAGAAATTGGCAGCAGGGGCGGTGGTTCTTGGGATCGAGGTCGTAAAGAGGGCAGAGGGGAACAATACACAGTGGCTTGCTCAGGGTGGGGTCCTGAGGCCTTAGGCACCTCCTGCCCCGGCCCTGTTACCTACTGCATGTTGTTAGTGAATGTTTCCTTGCCCTCTTGTCTCTAGATTCTCAGCTTTGTAACATCAAACTTCTTCTCTGCTTCAGCTTCTGCTTCTGTATCTATTGGGTTGATCGTGTCAGATTTGGCTGATGGGTGTAGAGGAATAACTGGCGTTCAGTACACAGGACTGATTATTATTAAACAAGAAAGCCCCGAGCTGGAAGATTCAGTCAGACCATATAGTTTTATATTTACTATCTAGAGCATAGAATTCCCTACATATCCACACCCCCTTTCTAGGCAGAATAAGGATTTTTTTGGACATGACACCTTTTTGGAGACATGAATTTCTGGTGAGTAGTTGATATATGACAGATGTTGAGTCCAGTTCTTTGTATGTAAACATTTTCTCACTGTAGGTCACAGTGCTGGTCTCCCAGCAGACCTTGTGGCAGAAGGTGCCCCACCTACCATAAAAAACAGACTGAGCTGCTCAGGTTAGACCTTTGGTCCAGACTATGAAGCATTCCCACCTCAGCTTTTCAGCAGGGTCCCTGGCTCAGACTCCCCACCCTATTTCTGCCCTGAGAGCCCCAGGCATACTGTGGGCATGGGGCTGACTATGAAGCTGATTCCAGGATTGATGTGTACAGCTTCCTTGTCAGTGTCATTCTAATCCAGTCCTCTTTCCAGCTAAAGGTAACTTGTTTCAGGAGCTGTCATTAAAATATATCTGGGAACTGCTCCTGACGTCCGAACGGTATCCCATCCTCCCTTCCCCCAAGCTCTGTCTGTTCAGCATCCTGGGCCTCAGTGTATCTGCCTCCAGCTACTTATACACACCAGCCCCTAGTGGGAGTGTGTCCTTCAGCATCTGCAGTGCCTGTCTGGTTTTGTTCTTTGCTTATTGCAATAAATTGTGTCCGAGGGAATGGGCAGAATAGAAAGTTGGGGCATAAGGATTCCCCTGGCTCTTCTTAAGTTGGGACTCTCTTGTCTCAGGCTTCCCTCCTACCCTCCTGCAAGATGTCCCATGGGGGTGCTTCACAGACAAGGATAACTGTGACCAAGCAGAATTCTTGTCAATGTGTTGGACTTAGTACCTAACTTCAGATCCGGGGGTGACAGGTCCCTGTCCCCTGCTCCTTCAGTGAGTATAGCAGGCAGCACCAGGTAGGGGACATGCTGAGCAGGGCCAGCAGCACTGGGTAGATGCAGGGATATCCAGCAGGTGTGGGTGCTCATGAGAGACTGGAGGACATGGTGCTGCCGCTGCCTACACTAAAGTTTCTTCACAGGTCAAAGTTCACTAGATTGGTCTTTCTGTCCTGCTCCCTGGCATCTTGGCCCCTGTCCTCCCTCCTCTGGCTGCCCCCTTCTGCTTACTCTTTGCCTCTATCCTATCCCATTTCTGCTCCCTGTAGCTGTCTTGTTTGGGATCATTTCCAGATACTTACCCTTCTCCCTGGGGAAAACAGATGATGCTGAGATGTTGATTTGGTGGACTCCCTCGCTAGGCATGTGACCTGGAACAAGCCACTTCCCCGGAATGCCCACTTCCTGTCAGTGAGGGGCAGGTAACTGGGGCAGACAGAGATCTGTGACAGGCTCTCAAAGCCCCTTCATCTGGAGGTTCAGCATTCCTGTCTTATGTGGATTTTGCCAGCAGACATGGCTGTGCCTCACACAGAAAGTACTCAGACTGGTGAGATGCTTAGCCGGATGGCAGCTCTCCAGGGCTCTCCCTCCAGCTGTTAGGTACATCACTGGAGGAGCAAGTCTGGGCGGTGGTAGGCTTCAACCTGGGCCCCTCAACCTGGGCCCCTTGACACTGAGATTTCTGTCTTGTCAGCCTTCTCATTTACTAGTTCTTTCTCTGGGCCATTGCTCCCCATCCCAGGTTGTCTGTACAACTTGGGATTTAGGAGCCTGCGCTGATGGCCCTGAGAGGGGTCCTGAAGGTTTATGGAGAATATATTTGCTGCCAGCTGGAATCGTGCTTTTTTCCAGAGTTGTAAGAGACAGATCTGGATTGATGCTGGAGACCCTTTTCCCTAGCAACCTCAAGAATGGTGGCTACAGTGGTCAGAGGAATGGAGCCTGGGATCAGACCCTCAGCCCAAGCTGGCCACTCTTCTCGAAGGGACCTTCTGGAAGGGATAGTTTGAGCAAAGACTGAGGCACCTCCTTGGGATCTGTTCTATCAAGTGAGATCAGAGGAGGGAATTTGAACTGTGGCAGGAAGGAGGAGGCTTTAGGGAGTGTGGACCAGAGAGTGACAGCAGATTTGGGGTAATGGAAAAGTTCATAATGGCAGGATTTCCCTGAGGCAGTTGAAGAGGCAGGGCTTTCGAAGGAAACTGGCCACAAAGACACTTCCCATGCCTGATAAACGGGCCCCAGAGTGGGTCCTGGGGCTTTTGCTTGCCCCTCTTTGGCACTGCCAGTCGTTCTCTGCACAGGCTTTTCTGATGTGACCTATTCACTTTGCTAACCCTGGGAACTTGTCGGCACTGGTGGAGATTATAGAGCAGTAGAATCTGCCTACTCCAGGACCTGGGGTACCCTCCCACCATGGAGGAGAGTCCTGAATGGGATGAACTTGCTGTGCGTGGCTGACTGCCATAAACAAAGTCACTCCTGGCCTTTTGTTGACTTTGGTGACATCAGTGAGAATCACCTGGATTGTTTTGCTCCTCTTGGCAGAGCTTCTGGGCCCAGCTGCCAGAGGCCTGAGCTTATACGCTCTTGCTTCTCCATTGGAACCTTGTTACAGTTTGTGGGAGCAACCCATTTCGTTTGTTGGGCCTTCAGTTGGGCTTGGTACCCATCTGACCTGGCCATGTTAGAAGTGACCTCCTACTGTGACCTCCATGCTGTATTACACCAGCACCCTGTGCAGCTGTTTTCCATACTCAAGAGGGTTGAAAGCCAAAGACCGGGAGGAAAAGAACATTTCGGTCTGGGAACTTGGTCCAGGTGGGCCTGGAAGAAAGGGCCAATCCTTCTGCTCTGGGGTATATGAGAACAGCAGGCAGGTCATTTTCCCAGTGGGATCTAGACTTCACATCCTTCCTTTTCCTGATTGGAGCAACAAGAAAGCAGTAACCTCCTTAGAGTGACCCTAGTTCTCCCAGAACCATGGTGGAGGCATTTGTGGGAGGAGGATGAAGCCTCAGTGTTGAGAGTGACCTGGGAGACAGGTGCGTCTGTGCTCTGGATCATCCAGGAGCAGGGCAGGGTGGGGGATTGGGTCACTGTGTGCTTGTGTGTGTATGTACCCACAGGGTGGGGGCTCTGGCCTGTTCCTATTTGAAGGACACAGCGTCTGCAAGAAAGATAAAAGTGTGGTGAGGCTGCAGGAGAGAGAAGGGGCTGCTTGCAGGTTGGTCTGCGAGCCCCAGCTGTGGGAACAGGGAGTAGGCTCTGAGGGGATTCACAGCATGGAGGAGGTTGGGTAAGGTGTGGGAGAAGCCACTCTAGTCCTCCAGTGCCCAGAAGCTGGCAGGGCCTCGAAGGTGATCTTGGTGCCACTATGCCAGGCACTGGGTGAGGCAGCTCTCTGGGGCTGAATGCCCTACAGCCTTCCTCGCCATTGGGAGCTACGCTCATACCCATCTCAGGATTCACCATGGGAAGCGGTTAGTCACACATCTCTGCCCTGTCCCCTGGGTACTAGCTTTAACCTGCATAGTTCACAGATGAGAACAGTGGTGTCCCTGGTGGTGACAGTTGTGCAGTTGACCCGGTGTGTTCTTCCAGGCAAGGACTTTGGGGAGCAGGATGAACCCCAGCTCTACAGTCAAGGGATGGCTTCTCAGTGACAGCAAGCTGCTCACCTCCCCTGGTGGCTGCTGGTATAGTGGGTGGCTTCAGCTGCCAGCCTGAGGTGCCCAAAGCCAGGTGTTTGGAAAGGGCTGACACAGGGGCCACCTTGCTCCCATTAGGCAGGTCCAGGTAAGGTACAGTGTAAATACAGTCGCCCCTGTGTGGACCCAGGAAGTATGTGGAGAGGGCATGCAGAGCAGGATCCTCACTGACCCACACAGGAGAGTACCACAGACCAGGTGGTGCCTTTGGAGGCCACTGGCTATCTTGGTTCTCCTGCCTCCAGAGGCCCCCACACCCATGAGTGGGGACATGGGCTGTCCTGTCCCAGCGCAGAAGCCTGTGTTCTTCATGGGCCTCCCCCACAGAGGAGCAAGGCCTTTCTGCCAACGCCTGGGTCACTGTGCGCTTGTGTGTGTGTGTACCCACAGGGTGGGGGCTCTGGCCTGTTCCTATTTGAAGGACACAGCGTCTGCAAGAAAGATAAGAGTGTGGTGAGGCTGCAGGAGAGAGAAGGGGCTGCTTGCAGGTTGGTCTGCGAGCCCCAGCTGTGGGAACAGGGAGCAGCAGAGTGAGAGCATGTAGCAGGTGAGCAGGCTGAGCCCCCTCCACTTCCAGGTCAGCCAGAACAGCCTCACCATGCTGTCCTCACCGTCGCCGGGCCAACAAGTACAGACCCCGCAATCGATGCCCCCTCCCCCACAGCCGTCCCCGCAACCTGGCCAGCCCAGCTCACAGCCTAACTCCAACGTCAGGTAGGCCTGACTGGGGTGCCCCTCCCTGCCTGGCTCCCTGGGCGGGCCCAGCCCAGAGCCCTGGCTCACTGATAGCTTCTTTTTGCTTTGCTACAGCTCCGGCCCAGCCCCGTCCCCCAGTAGCTTCCTGCCCAGTCCCTCACCACAACCCTCCCAGAGCCCAGTGACAGCGCGCACCCCACAGAACTTCAGCGTTCCCTCACCAGGACCTTTAAATACTCCTGGTAAGTCAAGCCTGGGGTGGTCATGCCCCAAGATCCAGACCCCCATCGTGAGTTACACTCATATCCCAGCAGGTTGAGGTGCTGAGGGTCAGCCCCTCACCTCTTAAGACCTTGGCTCATAATGAGTGAATGGATCCTGGAACCCTCAGAGCTAGAGTACCCATTGTGGGCTAGGACCACACTTACCAGGTTGTGTCCTGCAGTGAACCCCAGCTCAGTCATGAGCCCAGCTGGCTCTAGCCAGGCTGAGGAGCAACAATACCTGGACAAGCTAAAGCAGCTGTCGAAGTACATCGAGCCCCTGCGCCGCATGATCAACAAGATCGACAAGAATGAAGGTGGGGGCAAGAGCTGAGGGGTGGAGTGGGACCCATAGATACCCCAGGCCTGTGTCTTAGTGTCCCCTCTTCTGTCCCAGATAGAAAAAAGGACCTGAGTAAGATGAAGAGCCTTTTGGACATTCTCACAGACCCTTCCAAGAGGTGAGCTTACCCCATAGCCCCCTGGAGAAAAGATGGTGCTTCTCCCACAGCTCATGGAGAGTCCCCAGGTGCTAGGTTGACCCACTCATAGGCAGGCATTTGGTGACCATGCGGAGTTTAAGAGAAGGGATCCTGGGCTGCACTTTGCTGTGTCTGCTTCATAGCTCTGCTGTTGCCAGTAGTCAGCCTCTGGCCTACTCCAGACCATGGCTGTAGCCCTCACACTGCTGCCCTGTGGCTGTCACAGCCTGCCTCATTATGCTGCTGGCCAGGCCTAGCTGCCTCTGATAGGCCTCAAGTTGACTTTCAGCCCTGGCCCTGACTTGCCAGTGGCTTTGGGCGAGTTCTCAATTAACCACATCTGCCAAAGGGGCATCTGTAACTTGCTGTGGAATTGAAACCAGACAGTGCTTTGTGACACACTTGGAAGCAGTGTAGGGCCAGGTTCTCAGCACTACGCATGTGTCCTTCCCTGCCTGCTGACCCCAGGCTGCTATGGGCACCAGAATTTGGGTTGCTTCTCTTGTCCCACCTTGGCTCAGGCTGCTCCCTTCTAGGTCTTTCATGTTCTGTTTAGACAGAATACTAGCCATTGGATTAAGCCTGTCCAGGCTGGGTGGCTTTCTGGCCTTCTCAGGTTGATCCCTTGTTGGCATTAGACGATGGGGAGGTGAGCAGGGGACTGACCTTCATCCCTCCCCTTAGCCCTTCTCACATAAGACTTGTTATGCTGACCAGACTTCTTGGGCCAGAGGGGTCATCTTGCCTTGGACTCTTGTATCTGGAAACAGCTGGTCAGCTGCCGGGGATTCCTGTGGAGGGTTCCTCTGGTGAGACCTGGGACTGGCTCAGTCCACACCAGGGAGGCCAGATGGAAATGGTTGGGATAACCTGAGAGCATCCAGCTCCCCAGCCCTCAGGCATGGAGGGTAAGCCATGTTCCCTTTCCCTATCAGGTGCCCCCTGAAAACACTGCAGAAGTGTGAGATTGCCCTGGAGAAACTCAAGAATGACATGGCAGTGGTGAGTGGCGTGCTTTGGTCTGGCGGTGTTCGAAGAATTGAGACATCTCTGGGGAGCTCAGTGCTGGGAGGAAACCTCATTGTCAGGCTAGGTGGAGAGGCCAGCTGCTTAGCCTGGGAACAATGCTGGGATGGAAGTGGGACACAGGCGAAAGGGAGAAAACATGGCTGGGACCCTGTGGGTGCTTGGGCTGAGCTTTTATGCATATCACTTCTGCCATCACGTGCCCACCCACCCAACAAGAAACCAGACCTGGGGGTGGCAGTGGCAAGGAAAGGCCAGATTGCAGGGGGTGACAGATGTGCCCTGCATAGACCATCTTAATCTCCAGGGGGTGGAGGTTGTGGGGTGCTGACTGAGTGAAAAGTGTGTTGGGATCTGTGATGCCTCTCAGAAAGTCCGAGAGACTGCTGACTCTACCTGTTCTTTTCCCAGCCGACACCCCCACCGCCCCCAGTGCCACCAACCAAACAACAGTACCTATGCCAGCCACTCCTGGATGCCGTCCTGGCCAACATCCGCTCACCAGTCTTCAACCATTCCCTTTACCGCACGTTTGTGCCAGCAATGACAGCCATCCATGGCCCACCCATTACGTGCGTACAGCCTAGGTCTTAGCATTTCAGTGGGTGGTGGGCCATAACCTCATGTGGTCACCATGTCTGCTTCCTCCAGGGCCCCAGTGGTGTGTGCCCGGAAGCGTAGGTTTGAAGAGGATGAGCAGCAGAACATCCCTAATGTGCTCCAGGGGGAGGTGGCCAGGTTAGACCCCAAATTCCTGGTGAACCTGGATCCTTCTCACTGCAGTAACAACGGCACTGTCCACCTGATCTGCAAGCTGGGTGAGTGCCCATTGAGACTGAGTCCTGAACTGCAGCCCCGGGGCACTACCACTTTCCCCCACCCATGCTGGGCCACTGCTCCCAGGTTGTGCCCAGTCTGCGCACTCTGTCATGACTTGCACTTGGGCCTCATATGCACTTGCATGCACGCTCTGTCAGCCCCGGCACACACAATTTCCTCCCCCACTCACTGCCCTTGATTCTTGCGCTTACCTGCAGAGGGCCAATTTGTGAGACCACAAGCTCCCCTCTCTCCAGTGTTGTGAAAGATCATCCCCAGTTGAGATGTGGCCCTGCTGGCTTGGGAGAGCAAGCTCCAGGCATCACAACAAGCCTCATTAGAATGTTCCCTCCAGGGTGTGAAGAGCCCTGTTTGCATCAGATCTGTGGGGTGGTGCAGGCCAGGCCCTTGGGCCAGATCACGGGGTAGCTTCATATGTTGCAGATGACAAGGACCTCCCGAGTGTGCCACCGCTGGAGCTTAGTGTGCCCGCCGACTACCCCGCCCAGAGTCCTCTGTGGATCGACCGACAGTGGCAGTACGGTGTGTGAACCAAGAGGACCATGGCGGGAAGGCCTCTTGGCTATTATCTAGGGGCCTAGAGCAGGCAGGGGTCTGCTTTGGGCAACCAGGGTGTTCTCTATATATCCCCCTGCAACCCAGGCCATCCTTACCCTCCCCTTCCTCCTTTGCAGATTGGAATAGGTTGCCCTGCAGCCACTCGGAGAGAAAAGGGTATCCGCCCCAACTGTGTTCCCTTGCCTGTCCCACTATTCCAGGGCAGCCATGTTCAGAGGATGGGGGTAACCTGAGCTAGTAACCCCTGCGTTCTCAAGTCTGACCTGGGGACACAGACAGGAACTTGGGATCACTGGGACCCATCTGAGTGACATGGCTTCAAGTCAGAGGTTCAGAGAAAACCCTAATGATAGTGATGGTCCCTCCCTCTGCCACCCAGTCAGGCTTAGGTCTGGCGCACAGAGGGTCAGGACTGGGACCCTGAGACTGCTGGACTCCAGGTCCATTCACGCTCCAGTTTACTGACTCAATGCTTGGCTGGGATGAGGGCCTGTGTGTGAGAGATGGCAGCCCACTCACCTTGGGTGGGTGGGTGGGTCTCCCACACAACAGTCTCATGCCTGCCAGTGCTGATGTGGGCCTGGGCCCTAGGGTGACTGTCTTGCTGGAGAACTCAGCACTCATGCCTACTGCTCTGTTGCAGATGCCAACCCTTTCCTGCAGTCGGTGCACCAGTGCATGACCTCCAGGCTGCTGCAACTTCCCGACAAGCACTCGGTCACGGCCCTGCTCAACACTTGGGCACAGAGTATCCACCAGGCCTGCCTTTCGGCCGCCTAGCCACCTCTGCTGCTCCCTCTTGGGCCACCCTTCCCCCCAGCTGCCAGGGACCTCGTCAGGGCCACAGAAGACACGCACCTCACAATGGACGTTTCTAGGTGTTGGCTTCCTTACAGAGCCTGGGCTTAGGTTAGCTTTCTTGCTTTTATCTTCTGTCTTGGGGACCTGCCAAACATTTCCCATACTTGTACAGGACTAGGACAGGTGACCGTGGCATTGGCGCTATCCTCCAGGAAGTCAGACATACTCTACCCTGTGCCCTCCAGGGCCCTTGTCCATGCTCAGCGCCTGACAGAGAGCTCAGGGTCTGTCTTGTTAGAGCATCTTGAGAGTCTGAAAACACTTCTGCTGTTCCAGTAGCAGACAGAGAACATAGGAAACCTTTAAAACACACAGATTCTCTTGAGTTTTGGGTTCAGACCATGCCACTGTTGGCATGTGGAATATGCCACAGAAGCTCCCAGATACAGGGGTGCTGGCTGTGTCTCAGAGGGAAGGCTGGCCTACAGGTGGCTGCAAGTCCCCTGCCACCAGCTGGGCCTTATACCTCACAGCATTTTCCCTTTAAGCCCCGTGGGGCCACAGAGGGAACAGGGACATCTGGGGGATCCTGCCCCTAGCACTGTACCCGCTGTCGGGTTAGGCTGCCACCCTTGGGGCCTGATGTCCTTGGAGCCACTGCAGAGAGTGAGGCTCCCAGGTGGGGCTCCAGCCGGCCCTGTGATGACAACAGTTTCCTCCTTTTATATGTGCACTACCATGTCATCTGTGGTTCTTACAATAAATTTATTATTCCTGCATTGGCCATGAGTTTATCACTACATCCCCATTCCCAAATGAGTTTGGCACCCACATCCAGTGAAGGATAGTGTCAGGGCAGAGTTAACTCCCGCAGGCTTGGAGATGGCAACGGATACCCAGACTTTAGTTTACCCTCATCTGATAGTGTCAGATCCTTGTTCTGGTGCAGCCCCAAATTTCTGGTGAACCTGCACCCAGATTGGGAAGAGGCAAAAATGAGCACTGAGGAAACAGCCCATAGGGCTAGGAGGACTGTCCTGTGAGGTGAGGACTGCCCCTGGATGACCACAGCCACGGGAGGTGCAAAGACGCTGCTAATGACAATCGAGGGTGTGGTGTGGGCCCTCACAGGTTGGGAGCTTCTGTGGCTGTGGTCCATGGAGGAAGGCAGACATGGCAGGCAACTCATTGAGTGGGTTTGCCAGTGAGACAGGAGGAGGGCATCTGTGCCCCAGCCCACCCAGGGTGTCCTTTTGGTCATGATACCCAGGTGACCATGGACCTAGAAGGCAGTCCCCAACCTGGTCAGGGGTAGGAAAGCTTCATTGGCTCCAAGTGGGGCACTGTGCTCTTCAGTACAGCTCTGGCCCCAGGGATGCTGGGGTGACTGCCCGGAGGATCCTCTCATTGCAGGAAGCAGGGCTCATAGCACACCACCGGGCAGTGGTGCCTAATAGCCAGTGAGGGGTGAGACTCACAAGTGGGAGAAATGAGCTTTATTTCCAATCTCCAGCGAGTAGAATAATACTTAGTTCATAAGGTACTTTTGTGTAAATGCAGAAAAGCAAAAATACTGATCAAGAAAATAACTCCTTCATTCTAGATCAAGTAACTTTATGGGCCATGAGTTTTGTTTATGGAAAACTTAGCTTGGCTTAAGTGTATTAAAATTGTTTTTAATTACTATCTAGTGAGGGTTAGTGTCTCCTCGCAGGGTTAGCTGCAAGAATGAGGCCCACAGCCCTCAGAGCATGGAGCGGTGCAGTCGCCTGCTCTGCACGACCTGTAGTCTTTTCTGCCGCTCTGCAAAGTTACTCTTCAGAGTCTGTTTCAGTGCAGGCAGGATGGCACGCTCCACCATGGGTGTTGGGCTCAGAATCAGGCTGGTGGAAGCAGAGGAGGGTCTCTGCATGGGCTCTCAGACACAGATGTGACTGGGAGCAGTTCCCAGAACCCGAGCGCTGCTGGCAGGTGACACAGTGACTGCCCGCATCCCCATCCCCCAGGCCTTTGAGACTCACCATTTCTTAGAGACGCCCTTGGTGGGGACCTTGGGGAACTGCGTGGTCCCTGGATGAAGGGCCTCCTGGTCCCTGAGTGAAGGAAGAGCCACTGAGCCCCAGAAAACTGGGCCCCTCTATGTTGGGGAGGGGCCCAAGTGAGGGGCGCTTACTTGGGAGAACTCAGCCCAGCCTCCTCAGGGGCAGCCTTGAGCCGCTGGTTCCCTTCCAGAAGGGACTTTAGGTGCTGCAGCTGAAAGGCAGGGAGAAGGGCATGGTGGGTGGGGCCTGCTCACTCATCAGGGACAAGCCACCCGCCTCCCCGGGTCCTGAGCCTCACCTCTTGGGCCTGCAAGAGGTTGGCGTTCCACAGCTGGCGGATGATCACCTCACACTGTTGAAGCGTGGTGGGCTTGCGCATGGTTGGGGGCAAGCTCATCCAGGGCGGTGCCCCCATTGCCTGCTTGCCCTTGTGCTGGCTGCCCGCTGCCAAGGTTGCTGCTGGGTTAGAGATCTCCACTTCGTCGTCTCTGAAACAGTCATGGCAGCAGCCCCCAGGTAACCCACTCAGGTTGCCCTGACTGCCCACCACCTCTCCACAGGGCAGCACTGCCAGCACAGGAAGTGGAGGGTAGGTTCCTACACAGCCTTCTGACCAGGGTGCTCTAGGCACCAGTTGGAAGTCCGGTTCTAACTGTGACTAGGCCTCTTCTCTTCGTCCCCTCTAATTTGAAGGCCAAATTGTAGCTACTTTGAGAAAATGGTTTAAGGGCTGCCACTGGCCCCTCTTGAGAGTTCAGGTCAGTGCAGGGACCCTAAAGGACCCCCAGAGGACCAAAAAAGCAGCGCCCACCAAATGGAGGAATCCATCTGCTTTCAGGAGCTTGGTTTGTGCTCGAGATAGGCCATCTAGAAGGGCAAAGTGGTTTGCTGGTTCTAAGGTACAAGCCTAACAAAGGTAATCCCAGGGTTAGTGGGTGCAGGTGAACCTTACTTGGACGTCCCCTGGGGCCCGGGGACTTTGTCCAGCTTGTGAAGCAAGGCAGCAACCGGTGGCTCCTCATCTGGGCCCATCTTGTGGGAAACACTGGCTTTCAAGTCTTGCTTCTTGGAGAGGCTTGGCTGGGACCTGGCCTTGCCTTGAGAGTTGGCTGTAGGTCAGACCCAGAGCTAGTCACTTGCCTTGCCCTAGTGCAAGGTCAGCTGTGGGACCCAAGGAGCCCCCACCCTAAGCTCAGGTTTCTCCTTTGTTAAGACATGGAACAGTCTATCTTGTTTCTGAGAGACACAAATGTTGGTCTGAGGTTGCGTAAGCCTACGAGTGGTGCCTCTTGAGTATTTTAAAGAGACCACAATGTGGAAGCACGGATCCCTGAAGCAACTGGCACAGGGAAAGCCCCCGTGCTGCTAAATCAGTCTCCTCATGGCCTCTAATGGCTGCAGTGGGCCTGAAAGCTGTTCCCTATGAACCCCATTTTGAGCAAAATGAAACTGAGAAGTCTTAAACTTATCCTGCGCAGGTTAACTCTGAGGACAAGGTCTGCGGTTGCCAGGGTAGGGCACTACTGGTGAGAGTGCCCAGCTGCCCAGTAAGAGGAGGCTCTCTGTATCTTTTGCTCTGCAAAGCTTAGGGCTCCATAGATGGGCCATCCCGCTGTATTCTGCCTGCTTGTGGGGACACAGCAGCCTTCTTCAAGGTGGTCAGTGCACTGCCTTCTTGGGAGATCACTCAGGGAAGCTCAGTGGGCACTCAGGACCCTCTGTCAGAGTTTGACTGCTCCTACCCCCACCCCTGCCCTAGGGATAGACTTGCCATGGGTTCCAGTGCCTATGCTGAGTTAGGATGTTTGTAGCCAGGCCTGCCCAGATCTGTAGCATCACCTCAAGGCCTCCCTCTAGCCAGCCCATGGCCCTGTCCCACCCATATAGGTCCCTTCCTGGTGTTTCAGCTCGCTGGGCACTTGGGACCACCCTCAGGGCCCCCAACAGAATTTTCAGCCCTGGTCAGCACTCAGTCCAAGAGTCCCAGTGAGGCGCTTGCCCCAGTACTAAGGGGATGCTGGCCTGCTCACCTGACACTGATGAATTTGAAATGGACTTGATGGACTGAAAGCTGGAATTGGAGGTGCTGCCTGTGGGAGGACATGCAGGGGTCAATCCAAAATGGCAGCACTGACACTTTCGTACCAGCTTCCCAGCCCATAGAGGCTGTGCCTACTTCCCGGCCTTGTAGACTCCAGCCCCACATTCATGGGGAGCCTCCCACCCCACCCTTGCCCAACACTCACAGGTGAGTAGAGGCCTTGGGGAAGGGGGTTTTCTGAAGGGTAATCCAGAAAGGGGGCTTGGGACCTGGAGAGGCAGAAGTCCTGAATGGGAGGTCCGCACTGGGGATCCCAGACTAGGACAGGGGCTATTGAGGGCCCTGCTGCTTACCTAGATTAATTTGCTGGAGCTGTTCTGCCCCACATGAGAAGGGTGCCCACTACCCTACTCCATATGTCTCCCAGGAAAAGGAGAGCCCTGGGCACTCGATGGGGCATTCTGGGCTGCAAGCACTTACTACTGAAACCTGATATCAGACCTGGCCACAAAGTTGAGGAGGAAAGGGAACCTGAGACTTAAGCTGGGTGTCCCTGGGCCAGCCTGGAGGAGAGGCAAGGTGATTGGGCCACCATGAGGATGAGGAAAGGCCTCGGACAAGTGGTTGCAGGTCCCTGCATTTCCTTCCCTCTGCTCCCATGGCCACCATAGGGATGGAGGGGAGAGGACCCCTGGAAGGAGTGTGCTCAGAGCCACCTGTCCCAGGGCCTGATGGACCAGAGGCAGAGGGCTGGGGATGCCACAGAAGTGGGTGCCCACCATGCCTACCTCACAGACCTCAAGCCTTGCTCCTCCCTGTTCCTCTGCCCCCGAGAATACCACCTGATGTGCTGGGTGCGTAGTCACACAGGCCATGGGTGACATCTGTCTGCCAGGACCCCTCCTTGGGATACTTGTGTGGACCAGTGTAGCAGTGTGGGCACAAGCTCTCCTTGGCAGTAACTTCCCACCAGGCCCCTAAAGCCTCAGTCTTACCTTTCTTCTGTGGCTTCTGATTCATTATTAGCTTGTATTGGAGATCTGAAAGCAAGCACATTTCTCCTTGTCACTTGCAAATCCACAGCCACTTTGATAGAAGATTGCCTGGCCCTTCCCTGCTGGGCCCTTGAATCCTCATCCTTCACTTTGTCCACCATGACCACTCCTTTGCCTTAAGGGCCCTAGAGTTAGGAATAACTGGCTATTCCTTGAGTCAATGCTCCTCTGAGAATGTCACCCAAAGTCTGTCTCTCCATCTACCCGGTATCTGCCATGTAGAGTCTGGACACAGGGGTGGGTTGGGATCACTCTGTCTTCCTGAAGCATCTGGCTGTGGATGAGTATGTGAGGTCAGTGAAACAATCAAGTGATGCCTGGGATATGGGCTGCACATCAGGATGAGTGAGGCTCAAGAACACATGGAGAGGGGGTGTCCTGACATATGAATGGAGAGTCCACTGATGGAAACCTCAGAGTAGGATATTTACCACTCTGAGTAAAGGCAGGAGGAAAAAGGGGAGTGGGAAACTGAGGAAACCCTAGATATGTGGAGCTCTAGCTAATGCTGTGGTCCGAGTGTGAAGCAGGGTGCATTCTGCCTCAGACCTGGCCCTTAAGGAGGAGTCCCTTGGGGTGTAGAACTAAAAGGCCCTGCCCTGAGGAGAGGTGGGCACAACACCCAGAGAGATGGAGTTCGGGGTAGGGTGGGACTGAATGGGGTTTGCATGTCTGTCCTTGATCACGGTGTGGTGTGAAAAATCAACTATATTCTAGTAATTTGTACTTCTCTAGAAGGATTTTTCTTGGGTTATGGTAGACTCAGCCAGCCTCCCCTATACCCCACTGTAAGCCGGATGGGTGGAACTCATGGAGGACATGATCCACAGTGACCCAGGAGCTGGAGCTCCCCCGGCTGGCAGCGCCCTAAACTCTAACGTGTACTAGCGTCCATATGCTGCTTCTGTGGTTCAGGACACTGAGGGAGACGGGTCTGTGATTCTCTGGAACGCCACCGCAGGATACCTGCCCACGGCTCTGCCACTCACCCTTGTTTTCCCGTTTGAGGTGCTCGATCTCCTCGTGGAGCTTGACCAGCGTCTCTGAGTGCTGTTGTTGCAGGAACTGCAGACTCTTTTCCAAATCCAGGACCCGCTTCTGCGCATCGCTGAGTCCGAGCTGCGCACCCTGCGGCCCAGAGTGCTGGAGCATAGTGGAGTAGCGCTGGCGCGGACGCGACGCGCCCCGGGAGCCTGGGGTCGCGGAGGTGGAGGACCGCTGTCCGGTAGCCATGCCCGCCAAGCTCATGTCTTACGCCCACTGCCGCCTCCACTACAACCCCTATTCGATGACCAGGCTGTCTTGGCCTGGCACTGCGTCGCCATGGAAACGGGCGCGCCGGACCGAGGAGGTGCAGCGTGTGGTGGGGGCGGGGCCAATGATGCAGGGGGCGTGGTTTTAGCTTGGAGACGGAGCCCGAGCTGTGTTTGACTTGGGCGAATGTTCCCTGACTTAAAAGACGTTTTCTGACTTAAAGGTCAGAGAATCATCTGCCTTTACACCAGGTCTTAGTATTTGTTTGCTTGCTGCACTGAAGAACTTACTTTTTGAATAGATGATATGATTACTAGTTCAAATATCAAAAGGTAGAGTCTCCACTGCCAATAATTGCAGAACCCTCATGCTTTATGACATGTGGAAAAATTATATGAACAGCTAGCTGCCCTAAGGTCCTGGAGAAATATAAAAAGTAGGTGGAAACGGGTGGAAGACACCTCTTAAGAAAAGAATTGCTTTTTCCTTTGAGGACCGTCTTCAGATCTCAAGCAAGAACTTTCAGGCTTTTTTGTTAAGAAAAGCGGAGGCTGGTGTTTGGGATGGCCACTACAACCGAAAGTTGAGGGGTGGGGGCATCTGGGAGTCCCTGGTAGTTTGGAGCCTCAGCAGTTGAGGAGCTTGAGAGTCCAAAGAGCACAGGCTGCAGTAACCGAGAAGAGGTTCCTCTGCTGCCAACCCAGGAGACAGAGAGCGTGGAGTTTGACAGAAGAGCTCCCATTTTTCCTTAAGTCTCCCAAGGAGTCACATCTCTGGAATAAAGACTATATTTTAGAAATAGAGGTTTTGCATTACTAATTAAGGCAAAATCAAAATATATCTACCCTAATAAAAATATATGCACCCAGCTTCCAAAAGCTCATGTTCATCTGTCAGAATTTAATTATGTAGAGAACAAAATTCACTTTTAAGGGAATAACAGAACCAGGGTCTATGAGAACCAGGGTATCTGATCTACCAGTATACATAGTAGAGGTGCAGAGAGAAACAGTCAAATGGGACTATGTCAAGGGGGGAAATCCAATTTCAAACAACGAAACAGATCCACAAATGCTTCCAGACAACAGAGCAACAGAAAGACTCTTTATAATACCCATGTTAAAAATCTATAGAAGCAAGCCCACAAGATGGCGGCAGCTGGAGCAGGGATTCTAGAAAGGAAACTTTAGCTCTGCTGCTGGGAGCCACCGCCTGCCAGCCAGGGAGTGATCAGCTGCTCCAGCCTGGCTTTATCACAAGAAAGCGGTTGATCATTATGAAAATCCTGGAAACGTGGGATCACTTTAACAAAACCTAAAAGTGTTGGAGCTGGCTTATTAGGGGTTCCAGCATTGATGATGGCATGAAATTACAGATTCAAGTGGATGAAAATGTTTAAAATATTTGGCTGTGGTTCTACAGTTGCCTCCAGCTCATTAGCCATCGAATGGATATAAGGGAGGACTTTGCTGGCCTTGCTTACCCCACCAAACACACAGGAGTGTATACTTCATACTGATAATCTTGGCTGCAGCCTCGACAGGTAGAGGAAGTCTTGGCAATCAAATACACAGATATCGCCAAAGAAAGATATCATTCGGTGAAAGTGCTATGTTCCATGCAAGGCTGAAAGTGTAATCAAGGCCACCCTGGCTGATTAAAAACTGAAACAAGAACCAAAAAAAAAATAAAGGGAGGAGAAGAAATGATTCTTTGGCAAAGTCTTTGGCAGTTTGCCCACTCGAAGTGCAACATGTTCAGAAGCAACTCACACTAAAAATAATCTATAGAAAAAGATGACTATAGTGATTGAAAATATGTAGAAATTTTTAAAAGATTGGGAAAATGTTTTAAAAGAGGAAAGACATACTTGAATGCAAGTATATCTGGACTTCTGTCTGGCTAGTAAGGAACATGGAGGTCATCACTTCTTTGCACAAAAAGTGGAGCAACTGAAAAGCATGACCTCTTCTTAGACCGGTCAGAGAATTGCGATCACAGGGTGAGGAGGCCCATATACAGAGAATCACACATTAGTGAGACGGAAACTTAAGAGCAGTAACCTCTGCAGGAGCCAGTATCAAGGTACTGAAAAATCCAAGGTAGGAAAGCTAAACTATTGATATAATTGATGAATTACTAATGTGACTCATTGTAGAAAAATTTGAGAGTGAAAAACTACAGGGGTCTAGCCTTAAGAGGCCCACATACTTTTGTGAGTTTACCTGTCTCAGAGCCCTACCAAGTTCTCACAATGAAAAATCCCTCTTGTGCTGCTTGAGGTGGAGGGAAAATGCAGCATTTGAAATATGCCTAGAGCAGCACTGTGTTCTTTACAAGGTCTTCTTTCAAAAGAAAGAAGGCACCTTGTGCACATTGTCTGTGCAGGAAGCTGGAGCCCCATGAATAGGAACCCTATCTGAGAACAGCCTTGTGACCCTCTGACTAGCACTTCACAGCAGAGGCAGAAGATTCATAGAAAGGAGATCCTAGGTTTGCATGGCCAATTATTGATAATCTTCCCAGAGTTGACAAAAATATTTTTTTTTGTTTAGATTTATTTTTATGCATGCAAGGACTGGGGATAAGGCCACAAGTTCAGGGAGTGAGAGAAGAGGGTGAGAGAGGAAGATAACAGACAGATGTACTGAAGTACACTGCTGAGGGGAACAATGGGTGAGACAGGAGAGGTCTGCTGTGCCATGTGCATCAGCTCTCCAGCCAGGGATCAAATTCATGCTGCAGTGGCTGGTGATAGCTTGATAACTTGATAGTACTGAGTCTTTTTTAAAAAAGATTTATTTAGGGCCCTCCCTGGTGGCTCAGCGGGTTAAAGCACAGCATTAGCCTGGGCCACACCATTCCCATTATCCAATCAATTTAAATGTACATTGTCCCTCTTCAACCTATCCTGCATTCCAGGGGTGGTGGTGGGGAGGGGGGGTGCTTGCCTGGGCCAGGACTGCATTACTTCCTCCATTCCTTCATTCCTCCCTCTCATTTGGTCATATTGAGAATCATCCTCCAGGGGGTGGAGGGCCTGATACTGCTGCGGGAGAACTAGAAGTTGAACAGTGTTAATCCAGTCTTTGACAAAAGAGACAAGGTGATTCAAGACACAGGTTCCAACAGTGACCAAGAGTAAGAGGATTATCATGGGCCCCGCTAAAGCGGACAAAAGGGTGGTCAGCCAGGGAGAGTGATTAAACAGTGATTGGAACCAACTTTCCTGGGCTTTTTTCTTCCTCTTTTGCCGTTCCAGGCCTTCCTTCCTCCATTCCTTCAATGCCTCCATTTTATTCTTTCTTTATTCAGAAGAGCCTTACAAGCTATTTTATGTAAGACATTTGTCCCTCAAATCTTTTTTTTTTTTTTAAAGATTTACTTATTTATTTATTCATACAGAACTGGGGTACAGGCCAGAGATGCAGAGGGTGAGAGGATTCACCAGAGACAGAGCGGGGAGCAGAACAGGCAGATTGATGAAGTACACTGCTGAGGGGAGCAGCTGGCAGGCCAGGAGAGGTCCACCTTGCCATGTGGATCACCTCCAGGGCAGGCGGGGATCAAACTCCTGCGAAAGTGGCTTAAGCTTAGTGCTGTGCTTTAACCCGCTGTACCACCAGCATGTTCCTCAAATCTTAAACAACTTATGCAGAGGCTTTAATGACCTGATCATGTGGGCTATCCAGTTCATCTTATTAATGCATTTTATCTTAAGGATCTTTCCTTGGGGGAACATCTGGCAGTGGAGAAGGCAAGCATATCACTCATAATGAGAGTGGGGTGTAGGTGGGTGGAGGTGGTAAGAAGGCCTTCCATTGCCCAGGTCCATCACTCAAGTCAATAAGTGGTCAGGTTCTCTTTTCCCTTCCCCAATAATAACATAGTTGAAATAAATCAATTTCTTGAAAGTGTTTGTTAGATACAAAAACTCACAAAAAGTGAATAATTTGTACACACATGTATCTGTTAAAGAAATTGAATCAACAATTAATAACCTCTTAAATCAGAAAGTGCAGGGTGGGGTCCAGATAGGCATGGGTCAATTTAGCAATACATAAGGAAGAAATTCTATTAATCTTTTACTATCTTCTGGAAAAATTAGGAGAGAGAATGCTTCCTAATTAATTTTTTGAGGTAAGCATTAATTACCCTAAAACCAGTCAATGACATTAAAAGAAAGGAAAAACATAGGTCACCCTCTTGCATAAACATAAATGAAAACAACCCTCAAGAAAATATTAGCAAATTTAATCCAAAAATGTATAAAAAAGAATTACATACCACACCACATAGAATTTATGCAAGCCTGGAAGTCTTGTTCAACATTTGAAGGCCAGTTAGGTTAAGGGGAAAAAGTCATGATTGTCTCAATAAAAAGGAGTGTTGGGAGTGACCAAAGATTTACTGACAAGGACTGAATTAGGGCAGTAAAGAATTGAACCTTGCATCCAAGTTTGACAAAGTGGTAGTAAACTGACCTTGAGATCCTGGGTGGGAATAGCTGAGGGTGATAAGGAACTGGGCCTCACATCAAGGACACAACGATGAGTCACCCCTTTGGAATCTGAGTTTAGAATCTATATAAGAGACCCTTCCCCCTAATTGAGTTGGCAGTAGCTGCCTACCCAACGCTAGGGTCTCCGTCTCAGCTGCTGTCCGGGAGCAATAAACTGTTTGCTCAGCCTTTCTGCCTCCCTCCTTCCTTTCTTGCGGCAGGTCACAGAAGTTGGGACAAAACAAGGAGAGTAACATTTAATCAACTCCAACACACATTCATGGGAAAAAACAAAAACTCAGCAAAAGAAGAATAGAGAGAAAATTCCTCAACTTGATAAGGAATAACTATAAAAAGGCTATAACTAGCATCATACTTAATGGTGAGAAATGAAATACTTTTCTAAAAAGAGCATGAAAAAAAGTAATATACTACTCTACAGGAAGGCCTACCTTATATCACAAGGTAGAAAATTAAAATAATAGCTGTACAAATTGGGATGAAAGATATGAAACTGCCTTTGTCTACAGTGATTTGATTATCTTTGTTGAAAATTCCAAAGAATCAACAGTGCCAAAATCCTGGAACTACTGTGCAATACAGTAAGATTTCCAGATACAAATTTTCATTAAAAATAGTTCATTGTGGGCCATCCCTGGTGGTGCAGCGGGTTAAAGCGCAGCACTAGGAAGCTTAAGCCACTTCCACATGAGTTCGATCCCCGCCTGCCCCGGAGGTGACTACATGGCGTGGCAGACCTCTCCTGACCCACCTGCTACTGCCCTCAGCAGTGTACTTCATGGATCTGCCTGTTCTGCTCCCCACTCTGTCTCTGGTGAATCCTCTCACCCTCCGCATCTCTGACCTGTATACCCCAGTTCTGTACGAATAAATAAAATCTTAAAAAAAAAAAAAGTAGTTCATTGTTGGCCCTCATGGTGGTGCAGCGAGTTAGGACCTAGCACTGCAGGCTAGTGACAGCTGCATCAGTGTGAGTTTGACCCCCAGCTCCGGAGGTGACACACATGGCTTGGCAGACCTCTCCTGGCCCACCTGCTGCTCCCCTCAGCAGTGTACTTCGTCGATATGCCGTTCTGCTCCCCATTCTGTCTCTGGTGAATCCACCCCTGCACCTCTGGCCTGTACCCCAGTTTTGTATGCATAAATAAATAAATCTTAAAAAAAAATAGTTGGTTGCCAATGAGATACCACCTCACCCCAGTGAGAATGGCACATCTTCAAACAACTAGTAACAACAAATGTTGGCGAGGATGTGGAGAAAAAGGAACTCTCCTGCACTGCTGGTGGGAATGCAAACTAGTACAACCACTATGGAAAACTGTTTGGAGCTTCCTCAAACTGCTAAACATGGAGCTTCCCTACGACCCAGCAATCCCACTCCTAGGTATCTACCCAAAAGATACAAAAACACTGATTCAAAAAGACACCTGCACTCCCATGTTTATTGCTGATTTATTTACAATTGGAAAACATGGAAGCAGCCCAAATGCCCAAAAGTAGATGACTGGATAAAAAAGATGTGGTACACATATACAATGGAATATTACTCAGCAACCAAAAAAAAAAAGAAACATACTCTTTTGCAGCAACATGGATGGAGCTAGAAAAGACCATGCTTAGTGAAATAAGTCAGAAAGAAAAGGAAAAATACCAGATAGTTTCTCATAGCAGGAATATAACGAACAAGCGAGAAAATAATGATAATTATGAACAGCTATATACCAGAGACATTTTGTGGGGGTAGAGTGGGGAATGGATCTAAAACAGTAGGGGGAAGGAAATGCACTGGACTATGGTGATGGCACATGGGTGACTGGGTGATGGGAAACCCAAGGGAATTGCAACTGAGATGGAAAAATAAACTAACATAATAAAAAAATAGTTGATTGCTTTTCTATATACCAGCAATTAACAACTGGAATTTGAAATTTAAAATATACCACTGACATCATCAAAAGGGAGGAACAAAAACAAAAAAGGGAGAAAAGATGAAAAGAAGGAAGAAGGAAGGAAGGAAGGAAGGAAGACTTAAGTATAAACCCAATAAAATATAAACAAAATCTATAATGAGAAAAAACTGCAAAATTGGTGAAGTAAATACAAAATATTTAAATGGAGTGATATTACATGTTCATGGATAAGAAAATTCAATATTATAATTATGTCCATTCTTCCCAACTTGAACTAAAGATTCGCTGCAATCTCAATCAAAATCACAGCACGTTACTTTGTGGATACTGATGGCTTGATTCTTTTGTTTGTTCGTTTAAAGATTTATTTATTTATGCACACAAGATGTAGGGTACAGCCAGAGGTTCAGGGGGCAAGAGGCTTCACCAGAGACAGACTGGGGAGCAGAAGAGGCAGATGTACTAAAGCACACTGCTGAGGGAAGCAGCAGGCAGTTCAAGAGAGGCCTGCCACGCCATGTGGGTCACCTCCCTGGCCAGGGATCCAATTTGTGCTACAGTGGCTGCGATAGCTTCATAGTGCTGTGCTTTAATCCATTGTGCCACCAGAGAGAGCCCTGACAATTGATTCTAAGGTTCATATGGAGAGGTAAAAAACTCAGAGTAGCCAACACAATACTGAAGGAAAAGGACAAAGCCAGAGGCTTGATGGTACCCAATTTCAAGACCTAATATAAACCAGACATTGTGATATAGGAAAAGAATAATGGAACAGAACAAGGAGCCTAGAAAGAAACCTAAACAAATATAGTCAGCTATCAGGAACAAGAGTAATTCAATTAAGATAATCTTTCAGGAAAAAAAAAACAATATTTCAACTGTATAAGTACATCCAAAAAAATAACTCATACATTGACCTTAAATTTCTTCACAAAATTAACTCAAGTAAATCATAGATCTAAATTTGAATGATACAAGACTATGATATCCTTAGAAGATATAGTAGGAGAAAATCTAGGTTGTTTTGAGTTTGGTGATGACTTTTTTTACTTATTTATTTATATTGAGCTAAGATTGGTTTAAAACACATATATGAGTCAGAGGTGTGGGTTCACATCTTGTCATATGTATGTTGTCACAACAAACTCACCATCAAGGTACCCTTAGCTAGGCTCTCCCTGTTGGTGCAATGGGTTAAAGCGCAGCTCTATGAAGTTATCCACATCCACTGCAACACGAGTTCGATCCCTGGCCTGGGAAGTGACCTACATGGCACAGCTGACCTCTCCTGTCTCACTGGCTGCTCCCCTGAGCAGTGTACTTCATCAATCTGCCTGTCTGTTCCCCACTGTCTCTGGTAAATATTCTCACTGCCCCTGCACCTCTGGCCTGCACCCCAGTTCTGTATGCATAAATAAATCTTTAAAAAAAAAAAGTTACCCTAGCCATTTCTCTACCATTGTCTATTGGGTACCTGCAACCCTGCTGTCCGCCTTCCCCCTCTGATAGTCTACATATGATAGCTGGATTTTTAGGGGTTGTTTTGGGCTTGATTTTGTCCAATCTTTTCTGTTGTTTCTCTGTATTTCCTTCATGGTCTTTTTCCACCTTGGAAGATACCTCATTGAACTCTGATGTCACTGAGATACAAACTAAACCTTTATCATCCCAAGCCACTGAGATCTGGGGTTGTTAACTACATCATTGCTTTACCCTAAGTGCTGTTGTAAAAAAGGATGACAGAGGCCCTCCCTGGTGGCTCATTGGGTTAAAGCAGAGCACTATGAAGCTAGCCACAGCCATTTCAGCACGAGTTTGATCCCCAGCCAGGGAGGTGACCCACACAGCATGGCAGACCTCTCCTGACAGCCCGCTGCTTCCCTCAGCAGTGTACTTTGTTGATCTGCCTGTTCTGCTCCCCACTCTTTCGATGGTGAATCCTCTCACCACTCCTGTGCCTCTGTCCTGTACCCCAGTTCTGTACGCATAAATAAATCTTAAAAAAAAAAAAAAAAAGGATGACGGATGACAGGCCCAAGATACAGCCACTTGTGCTAAGCCCCATATCACCAAACTGGGACTTAGTAGTCAAACTTAATTTACTTTTCCATCTTTCCCAGACATTTAACCTTTCACCAAGCAATCTGGAATTACCTTGTTGACACTTACATTGTCAGTCCACATGATAGACCCTTTCCAACCCCATGGGAAGTTGATTTTACCTAAAATGGTATCTTCTTTTCTTGTCTTATTCTTTTCTGTCTATATAACCTTCCATTTTTGTGATAGCCCTTTGGAACTCCTTTCTGTTTGCTAGATGGGATATTGTCTGATTCACAAATCACTTAATAAAATCATTTAGATCTTCAAATTTACTTATTTTTTTTTACAACTAATAAGCAGCCCAAATCCTTGCTTAGTGGAGATAACTAAGCAAAATCTCTGTCAATAAACCTTAAAAAATTAAAAAGTAGTGCCTCACTTTTTTCTTTATAAAGTAACATTGGTTGACACATTTATATAGGCTTCAGGTAGATATTCTCATAAATCAGCATCTGAATATATTCTTCATATTTTCCACCAGAATTCTAGTTTCCATCCATCACCATATATTTGACTCCTTTTTCTCAATTAATCCACCCCTTTCCTCTTCCCTTTTGGTAACCACTATTTAGTTCTTTAAGCCTGAAAGTTTGTGGGGCTTTTTTGATGTTGTTTATGTGTTTTGCTTATCTGCCACATTAGAGGAAAATCATACAGCGTTTGTCTTTCTCCATTTGACATATTTCACTAGACATAATTCCTTCAACAACCAGGTGCCACACTTTTAAATAAGAATGCAAACTGGGCCCTCCCTGGTGGCGCAGCAGGTTAAAGCACAGCACTAAGAAGCTTAAGCCACTTCCACATGAGTTTGTTCCCCGCCTGCCCCGGAGGTGACCACATGGCACGGCAGACCTCTCCTGGCCCGCCCGCTGCTCCCTTCAGCAGTGTACTTCGTCGATTTGCCTGTTCTGCTCCCTGCTCTGTCTCTAGTGAACCCTCTCACCCTCTGCATCTCTGGCCTGTACCTCAGTTCTGTATGAATAAATAAATAAATCTTAAAAAAAAAGAATGTGAATGCATAACTAAGATTCTTTAGCTATTTGAAGAATGTCTTCATACAAAAAACACAGTCTTCTATAATTAGAAGTAAAACAATTCACAGGAAACAGAGACAATTCAAGGAATAGAAGAAAACATTTGTCTTTATAACTATAATTAACAATTATAATTAATATCTTCAAAGTTGATAGAAGATTATACCCACAAAACAAAAAGAAAGTTCCATTACAAAGAAACAATAAAATAATAAGATTTTGGAAACTAATATAGCAGAAACTAAGATAAACTAATGGCACAGAAATGTTCATAGCACCTTTATTTGTAACAGCCCTGCACTGGAAACTACTGTCATGCTTTTCAGTGAGTGGCTGGTTACACACATTATATACCTCTGTACTTTGGAATACTACTCAGTCATAAAAAGAACCATTAATATGCACAGCTTAGGCAAACCTCATAGAAATTGTGCCAAGTGGAAAAAGACAAACTATATTATGGATTCATACATACTGAATGATTCTGTTCATATGGCATTCATGAAATAGCATTTTTGCAGAAATGATGAACAGTAGTCTCCAGGGATAAGGGATGGGTGAGGAAGGTGTAGTCGTGACTTTAAGGGAAAAACACAAGGGGCTCCTCTGAAGTGGTGCAGATGTGAGCTTGACGGTGGTGGTTATGCAAGACTACCCAAGTGATAAAGTTGAACAGAATTACACACACATATGCATGTGTAACTGGTGAGGTGAATAAAGCTATGGATTGTACCATTGTTCTTGGTTGTGTAAGATGTTACCAGTGGGAAAAACTGGGGGAAGAATGCATGAAGCTTCCAAGTATATTTCTTTGCTACCTCCTGTAAATCTATACTTATTTTAAAATTAAAACATTTTTGTGAGGGGTAAATTGGGGCTTGTTATGTGTGTTGAACATTTTGGGATGTAGAAGGAGTATTTTGCTTTCAAATAGTTGCTTTCAATGATTGTAATCTCTAAATGTATTTACTGATCATAAACAGCACAAGTTTTAAATATATTTTATTATTTACATTTCTCAAAAATTCTAATAAAATAACAAAGACGAAGTACTTAAAAAAATAAGTAGATAAATGTGTTTAGAATTAGAAACAAGGAAATATTCCTGAAAGAAAAAAAAAATGCAAGAGTGGGACTGGAAAGAAAACAGAAGGGGAAAGATCAGAAAATTCTAGCATCAAAGTAAGGGCTCCAGAGAGAACAGAGTAAACAAAGTTTAAAAGACACGAAGTTTGAATCCCACAATAACCTGAGGACATGTGCCTGGAAGCGATACTGGTAGCTGTGCCATTGTGCTGTATAATGTTACTGGTAGTTATGCCAGTGGAGAGAGTTTGTCCAATATTCACCGTGTATATGGTGATATATATAAACGAAAGTGAGGCATGATACTGGTAGCTGAAGACCATAAATTGTTATGGGTGGAGCCCCCTGGAGGGGTTTTCTGGGAGAAAAGAGCACCCCAGGAGAATGCTATAAGTGGGGTGAAGCAACAGAAAAGTATATAAGGGAGCTCTGTGCACATGTGTGATAAAGCTCTTGTTTTTCCTGGTTTGTTAAATAAGTCTTTGTAGTTATTTTCTAAGCCTGAGCAGTCTTGGAGTTGTGTGTACTGGTGAAGAACCCAAAAAGTAACCAGTACAGTATTTGAGCAGAGGGCCTTGGCCAGTGTAGTGTCACCTGCCACCCTGTATCAAAAGGGCTCCCTGAGTGTGCATTACAGTGACTGCAAAAAGGTCTGGACCAAAGCATGTCAGAAGGACCTTCCAGCACCCTGGGAGGCTGGGAGATCATCTGTTATGTGGCAGACCACCAATCCTTCTGAAAGTGGGAGTGTTTCTCAAAACCCCTCCACATGGTGGTAGGGACAGAGGTTATGCACAAATTTGGTAATGTGGTCGCCTCTCACCAAAGACCAACTAGCACCAGACCCCAAACTTGCTTAACCTGCTAATAGCAGAGTACAACACTGAACTCAGGAGGAGGCACTGTTATTTGGGGGCCCAGCTAGTCAGTTGGTAGCAGTATGAGTACCTGGTACCATTTCCATCTGTCAGAAGCACTGGGCGTGGACTCGCCATCACTTCTACAGTGCTTCTGCCAAAATGAGCAACCCTAGGCTTATTTGGGCTGTATTTCTGAACATGGTATTTTCCCTAGCAATGCTTCTGACAATGAACACATTTAACCATGAACGAAGTGCAGCCATTGACTCATGAATGCATGTCACTGATACCTCTGTTTACAGGTGTCACTTGAGGTGAGGCGGAATGGGCTTCAGGACATTTGGTTATGGTGCCAACTCGTTGAAATCACTTTTGTAGAGCTGGTGTGATATCTGGTAAGATGCAGGATGTGCTCTGAACCTGTGACTAATTTAGAGTGACATTTCTCCGTGGCAAAGATCTCACTAATTGGGAGTAGAAATGAGCGTGGCTTCTTTCACTGTTACATCTAGTGATTAACAAAATTTTTGTGCCCATCGTGTCAGCTTTGGGCTCTACTTAGAGCTCTTGGTTCCCAGAGTGGGGAAGGGTTGGACAATGTTTCTACTGAACAGGAAATGGAGACTACTACCCGATGGACTTGTCAGGCAACCCATCCTGATTACCCAGTACTTCCATGTCCTGTGGGGTATGTTACAGAACACTATAGCAACCTAAAACAGGAAGGACTGCCCACAGCACAGAATCCTTAATCATAAAGGTTAAGGTCCTCCTACCAGACTCCTCCCTCCTAAAATTGTGACCAGCTGGAGTGCTTGCTGGTGGGGACTAAAATAAGCACTAGGTGGTGGAAGGAGAGAACTATAAATACCAGTTATGGTCAAGTAAGCAGCCACAGACACAGCACTGTAGTGGATGAAGACATTCTCTTATTCATTCATTCATGTATACAAGAGCTGGGGTGTAGGCCAGAAGTTCCAGGAGTGAGAGGATTCCCCTGAGACAGAGTGGGGAACAGAACAGGCAGAACTACCGACATACACTGCTGAGGGGAGCAACTGATGAGAAGGAAAGGTTTGCTGCACCATGTAGGTCAGCTCTCTGGCTGGGACTGAACTCAAACTCAGTGCTGCAGTGGCTGCAGACAGCTTCATAGTGCTGAGACTTAACCCTTTGTGCCACCAATGAGGCCCAAGATATCCTCTTTTGTGTCCACATGGGTATTTGTATGTGGGCTAATACTGTTGTTTTTCTTCTTTCACTGTCATGCCACTGAAAAATACTAATGTCTGAAACATGGTTATTTCCATATCTCATAATTCATTTATAAGATAGCAAGAAGGGACTGTGAATCAGAAGACAAACGAATATTTATTTGGAGATTTATGAAGGGGAAGTTAGGGCTTCTTTTGGGGGGTTTGCATTATGAAGGATAGTTGAATAGATGATGTGAAGATATAGTGTTACAAATACCTTTATTTGGAAATTAAAAGTTAAAAAGGGTATGTTTGGATTCTGAATTAATTTTTAAAAATCAACTGTGCAGAGTCATTTATTGTGAATTCAGCACCACCACTCAAGACTGAAAACTGCATTTTTCAGAATTCTTTTTCCTATATAGTTTTGGGTATCAATACACCAGATAGAGGGATCTTGTATGAGATCTGGAAGTGAGAGATGTCAACTTAGAAATATCAGCTTGTAATATAATTAAGGAAGTGTTTGTGTAAGAAAAGAAGTTATGACCCAGGCCCACAACCAAGGGACAGTTTCAAGGAGTGGTCTTCAGAGACTGGACACAGGGAAGCTTGAAAGGATCAAGTAACGGAGTGGTCTAACTAAATTTAGATCACTTGCTTGAAATTTTCAGATTGGTTGACAGGTGTCTTAAGACAGACTGTTGCAACGTGGGACCCTTTTGTAACAATCAGCAGATGGCCTTCCTAGGTCTTTCTTAATCATGATAGCAGAGAACAGGGTGTTCATGTTCCTTCGTAGTCATGGAGAAGGAAAAAGGGAGTGGGTGGTCTTTCAATAAGGGGAAATCGGTGAGTGGGTGTACTTTCATAGTCCCTGGTCTGGACCTGAGTCAGGCTGCTGACTTTTCATCTAGAAGTCTCTTCATGGCAGTTAGAATCTGCTTGACTCAGAATAACTTTTACAAAGTGAATCAGTCCAGTGTGTGAGTATAGAGATGCAGGGTGGCTTTGGGAAGCAGGCCCCTCTTCATCACTGAACGCTGATCTGAGGAAGATGTCTTGAGCGATTCAGAGAACTCCTGAGAATTGCCAATTACATGCTTCATACTGAAGTCTTCAATATGATATCTGACTTTTGGTGATTGCCCCCATGACCTCTGCTCTTTCAAGCACTTCCAACAGTCATGAAAGTTCATAATTTCATATTAAATTCCATGATAAATGGCTTCATTTGTTTTCATGGTACCCTTAAAATCTCCCAGAGTGTGAAGAACAGATTGCACACAAAGAATGAGAAATCAGCACGGCAGCAGCTAAAATGGAACAAAACCTTCATAATTGTAATGGAAAGTGGTCTGTAAGTCAGAATTCTACATCCAGCTAAACAGTTACGCAGTAATGAGGGTTTAAAAGTAAAGGCATTTCAGACATCCAGAGTTTCAAAATTTCACCTTTGTCCTCTACACAGCACAGATATAAAGGTATACAGGATGACGAGGGAGAGAATTCTAGGACAGTCTGAAGAGCAGGGCGGTCAGATTGTGTGGGAGGATGGAGGACTATAGATGAGAGGTGAACGGGGGAAAGCAGATGGACTCTGCGGCTCCCAGAGGCGTGTGAGCGCACTGAGAGGAGCCCATCAGCTCTACCAGAGTTTAGGGCAACTTAGTCACAGCACACAGAAAATGAAGCAAGTGCACAGATGGACCAGTTACTAACTCCTGGAAGAATAAAATGTACAAGAAGGAAAATACATAGCCAGTTCGTGAACAATATTTGTATAGGCATAATTATATCAATTTCAAACAGCAGTTGAGTTGGAAATCATGATACAACTGAGTTAGGACAAGGGTTTTTGTATGTGGGTCAGATGGTGGGTTTTGTAAGTCCATACTTTATGTTCCATCAGAAGTTAGTAAATAATATTTAGAATAATCGATATGTAGAATAATAATCAAAGAAGTGGAAATTAAAGAATATTGCTTAGAAGGATAAATAGATGCGACTACATCAAGTTAAAGAGCTTCTGTACAGCAAAAGAAACATTACTAAAAACAAACAGAAAGATCACTAATTGGGAAAACATTTTCTCACACAAAAGTAGCGATAAAGGACTGATCACAAAAATATACGGAGAA